>NC_080163.1:93044462-93361460 GCF_950295315.1 Erinaceus europaeus
GCTCAACTGGGGGCTTAAGGTGTTACTGAGGACTGAACCTGGGGCCTAAGAGCCTCAGGCACCTCTCTCTAGCCCAGGAAATTTATTTCTAACCTGGTATTCTATTTATAGTAAACAGGAAGAAACAGACAACTCAGACACTAAAAGGCTCAAAAAAATTGGAAAAATTATTAGAAGACATTTTATTCAAAAGAAGCCACAAGTCAAGAAAAGGAAGACATGAGCCCAACGAGATCCGACAGCTGAGGCAAGGAGAACCCAGGAGGTCCTATTATGAGAAAAGTCTACATTGCGGTGTTAGAAGACTCTATGAAAGATTTAGTAATGGCATGAGTTTATGAATTACCCAGTGTTTCTGCATGACTAGCAGTATTTACATGTAGTGAGATGAGTGTTAAGAAAACAGCAAGCCAAACAGAAGATTAAATAATATAATTATCAATTCCAGGAAAAACAAGATAATGCATAGAAAAAAAAGTAACGATCAAATACTACAGCTGCAAACACTGTTTATATAATTACAACAATGCAACTGCTGACAATGATATAACTATCCTGGGGTAGAGAGGAAGTGTGTGTGTGCATGTGGTAGTGGTAGGGGTGCTGATTAGAGGCAAATCATCTTCCTCAGTGAAAAGTGAGCATATAATAGCTAATTATGAAAAATCAAGAAAGAGGTTATATATAAACAAGGATATAAATGCCAAATAAACCAAAAACCACAGCAATTCAATCAATTGCAGGAAAAGGAAATGACTGAATCATGTTAATATATGTGATGAATATAAAAGCCACATTTAAATACTAAGCCATAAAAAGATGATTGCTAGAGTGATACATACTCTTTCAAAAACAGCAGAAGGGGAGTGTTAGGTTGAGTACACATATTACCATGTGTAAGGACCCAGGTTGGAACCTGTGTTTCCCACCTGCTGGGGGAACACAAACAGTGTTTTCACAAACAGTGCAAGACTGTCTGCAGGTGTCTTTCTCTCTTCCTCTCCCCTCTCAATTTGTCTGTCCCATCCAATAAAATAGAAAGGAGGAATAGAAAAAAAAAATTTAATAAAAAAAAAAAAAAAAACGGCTGCCAGTAGAGGTGCCAGTAGAGCTCCAGCAGTAACTCTGCTGGTACACACAATGTATTTTACAATATTCTCTTTGTTTGCTGTCAGGCTGCAGTTCAGGTCACAGTTCTCAGTTCTCAACACGACTGATATACTGTTTTCCTGGTTATGGAAAATTGCAAAGCAAAACAGGGCCACTGTGGAAAGTAGCACTTCTATTTATTCCATGGGACTATAACCTCAGGACTAGTCTAACCCACCCTCACTAGATATCAGAAGTTAGTGCTGAGACAAAGAACCTTAGAATTGACATCATGCATACATGAGCTCAGGCAGACTATGGAGCCTGGGCTGACAGTATAAAAGCTACTGGCTGTGGATGGAACAACAATAGCAACAAGGATTACTCTGCGTGGGATATAATAGAACTGCATGGTTAAAATGAGCTAGACTCTGAAAAGCTATGGGAAAGTTGCAGGTAGCCTGCCAAATTCCTAATGGCCTAAGGGCACAAATATTTACTTCCAACTGACCCTTAGACTAAGGGCAATCAAGTTTCTGATATGAATATTGCAATCTACACAGGAGCACTGCTTTTAGAACAAGTTTTCACTTTGATACAGGCTGAGATATATAAATCAGGGTTAATGTTTTCTGAATAAACCAGAAATCATAATACTCAGAGGACATGTGTTTCAGATCAAGATGAATAGGTAAATTTAAAAAGTAAAGCTCAGACATTATAGCAATAAAAGTAGAAAACACTGGAGTATAAGACATACTACTTCAGTACTAATTCTAAATACAATGTACCAGAAACATTTCCATCAGGAAAAATTAAAGCAATATTTACTAAGTGCCTACTTGTGACAAGCTATATTCTGGTACATCAACACTAAGAACTGTTAGTATCTTTTACAGGTGGGGGAATAGACACAAACAAGAAGTAAGATTTACCAAAACCAAAAGTCAAGAAATCACAGAACTGAAGATTTAAATGAAGATTTTCTGGCTCCAAAAGCCTTATTTCCCACTATACTCACTGCAAAAAAGGTGAAATTCTCTACTGGAACTAGAACTTGAACATTTATGAAAGGGCACTGAAGTAATTACCTTGTAGTGGATGAGAAGTTAGTATAAGAGGTCAGACAATATTCCTATCATAACCTTAGCAAAGACAGTAGGTATTAATAATTATATGTACCCATACATACACATATAATTGGTTAGTCAGCTAAATTAAAGATAAGTTACAGATGTTTGACACCAAATGCTTGTCAGATGTATGGTATGTAAATATCTTCTCCCAGTTACTGTGTTGACTTTTTTTTTTAACATTTTTTTAATATTTATTTTATTTATTTATTCCCTTTTGTTGCCCTTGTTGTTTTATTGTTGTAGTTATTATTGTTGTTGTCGTCGTTGCTGGATAGGACAGAGAGAAATGGAGAGAGGAGGGGAAGACAGAGAGGAGGAGAGAAAGATAGACACCTGCAGACCTGCTTCACTACCTGTGAAGCGACTCCCCTGCAGGTGGGGAGCCGGGGTTCGAACCAGGATCCTTATGCCGGTCCTTGTGCTTTGCGCCACCTGGGCTTCACCCGCTGCGCTACAGCCCAACTCCCTGTGTTGACTATTTATCCTTGTGGAGTTGTAAATTTTGATGTGTATAAGTTTTTTAATTTGATGTAGTCCATTTAGTTAATCTAGTTTTGAACAGATAGTTTTGTAAAGGAGAGATACACCCCACCAATGTGTCTGGAGCCCCACCTCCCCAGATCTCTGCCCCACTAGGGAGAAAGAAACAGGCTGGGAGTATGGATCGACCTGTCAACGCCCATGTTCAGCAGGGAAGCAATTACAGAAGCCAGACCTTCCACCTTCTGCATCCCACAATGACCCTGGGTCCATACTCCCAGAGGGATAAAGAAGAGGTAAGCCATCAAGGGAGGGGACTGGATATGAAGCTCTGGTGGTGGGAATTATGTGGAAATGTACCCCACTTATCCTATAGTCTTATCAGTATTTCCACTTTATAAATAAAATTTTTTAAAAATGTTAAATTGGTACAGTCACCCAGGGGACCTGTATAGAGGGTCCAAAAAAATTAAAAATAGAATTACCATATAATTGAACAGTTCCATTTCTAGGTATTTAACCAAACAAAATGAAAATACTTTATGAAAACTCAAAGATACTCTCATGCAGCATTACTTATACTAGCCAAAGTAATAATCTAAAAGCCCATCTATAGATAACTGGACTACAAATGTAGTTTGTAAGTACACATACATTAATTATTCAGCCATAAAATGAAGAGAATCTTGTCATGTGACAACCTTGTTTATAAAATTGTAGTTTATAGACCACTAAGATCACTTAGAAATGTAACATCAGGCCTCACTCCAGATCTAACAAATCAGCAGCTGCATTTAAAAAAGTTATTTTAAGTAATCCATATTGAAGTTTATGTTCTTGTCTACATCACCTGGTTTCACCACACTTGTCAATGTTGGTCACCTGAATTCAAATGAAATCTCATTGTGGTCTTGGCTTGTATGTTCCTAACTGGCTTTATATATTCTTCTGTAAAATATCTATTTTGTATATTTTGATTTTCCAAATACATTTGTGTCATTATGTAGTCTTCATTCTGACTTTTACAAGTTATCTATGATGTGCAAAAAAAATTCTACCACCTTTTAATCAATCTTTTCTTCAATGTTAAATAGGCTTTTTTTTTTTGACGAGTAGATTATAATTTTATGTAGCTAACTTACCTTTTTTGGGGGGGGGGGTCATTTTCATGTGTTCATTGTTCCAGGCTAACTTTTTCTGAGAGAGAGGGTGGGGGGAGGAAGAAGAGAGAGAGAGAAAGAGAGGGGAGAGAGAGAGAGAGAGAGACAGAGAAATCTTGACAGTGAAGTTTCCTTCAATGTGGTGGGGGTCAGGCTTGAAGTTGGGTTGCATGTAAAGGCAAAGCAGCATGTTATCCAAGTAAGCTAGAATCCTGCCCAATTTTCTTTCTTATGTTTAAGAACTGCAACCAAACCCTAGGGCCAGAAAAATATTTCCCTGTATATTTTCTACTAAACTTTCTGTTTTAGCATGTAAATTATTTTTCCATCTGGAATTTCTTTGTGTATAATGCAAAGATCTAACTTCAATTTTGTTCCCCCACTTATTTTAGTCTTATGCATCCAAGAGTCAGCAAAAATTCTTTTTCCTTGCACTTTTTTTTTTTAATTAGTGAAAAGAGATTGCATCATTCCATCACCTATAATGTTTTTGCCTTTGTCAATGTTACATGATTCCGAGAGTAAAAGCCAGGACCCTCTTGTGTATGAGAGGCAGGGCCTCTATCACTGAGTCATCTCCCAGGCCCCCACTAAGCTTCTTATTTAGTTAAACAATGATTTCCACACTATTAATCCATCTTTTTACTCCTTAACACATCCAGTAGTATTGCTATTCAGGAATCCTCCCTTCAGAAAGAAGTTTTCTTTCTGTGGATCTAGGACACAGTTCTCTCCTTTCCTACATACTTTCTCAGACTTTTTTTTTTTTTTTACAGGTTCATCTACTGTACTCAAATAAGAAATGCACTGCTCCACAAAGCTATAAATACACTTGGATTAGGGCCTAGCATATAGCATGTACAAGTATTTGTGGCTTATCATCATCTTCTCACTCTAAATCCTCTACCTGAGCAAGCTCTTCCAGTCCCGAATGATCAATACCTTGACACATATACAGACAACTTACATTTTTTTCTTGGCCAGATTCCCCCCTTGAGTTCCTAACTCATACATATTTGGTATTTCTTCTAATATATTTCTAACACATCAAATTCAAGACACATTGTGTCTTTCTATAATTGCGACCACTACTCACCTAGGTTTATAAATCAGAAATGCATGTTTCCTCTACCAAACCCATCCCCCCAAAACTGCTGGTTTTATTTGCTAAATCTCACTTCTGACCATTTATTTTCATTCCCATTCCCTCACTATGTTAAGTTCAACATTCTATTATCTCTTATTTGGGCTAACTCTAGTGTAAGTCTTCTCACACTATTCCCCTTTCAATCTCTTCTCCACAATATAGTCAGAACAATCATTTCAAAACACACCACTGTACATCTACTACTTTAAGATCCTTCAAGGGGTCCAGGCAGTAGTGCAGTGAGTTAAGCCCACATGGCTCAAAGCACAAGGACCAGCTTAAGGATCCCAGTTCAAGCCCCTGGCTCCCTACCTGCAGGGGAGTTGCTTCACAAGCAGTGAAGCAGGTCTGCAGGTTTCTATCTTTCTCTTTCTCTCTCTCTCTTCCCCTCCTCTCTCCATTTCTCTCTGTCCTATCCAACAACAACAACAGCAATAACAACAACAATAATAATGATAAACAGCAAGGGCAACAAAAAGGGGAAAAAAGAACTAGAAGATCACTCATATTTGTACTTGTTTCTTGGTAGAATAAAAGTTAAAAAATCTTAATAAAAATCCTTCAAATGCTCTTAGGTTAATATGCAAAACTCTTCATATGGTCTTCAAAGATCCCTATATGCTTAGCCTACCCCTACAATTCACACCAAGCTCCCTCTGGTCTACATTCCAGAAGTAATGATCTTTTATTTCCAACATACTCCCTTTAACCACTGCAATACTCAGCTCTGGTTTATGGTGATGCTGGGGATTGAACCTAGGACATCTGGCGCCTCAGGCGTGAAAAGACTTTTTGCATAGCCATTATTCTGTCTCCTTCGCTCTTAAAGATTTTTACATATTCCCTTTTTACCAGAGCACTGCCCAGTTCTGGTTATAGTGGTGCTGAGGATTGAACCTAGGACATCTGGTGCCTCGGGCATTAAAGTCTTTTTGCATTATTCTGTCTCTCAGCCCTTAGCCAAAACAAACAAACAAACAACAACAACAAAAAACGTTACACTTGCTTTTCTCTGCCTTAGACTAACCATTCCTGACCTTCCAGAATGGGACAATTCCCAATGTGATTTCATAAAAACCAGTGCTTCTCCTCTTCTTCTAGCGTTTGCCCTTCTTCCGTAGCCAGTCAACAGCATCAGGTTGAGCCTGATGTAAAGTTTCGAGACCTCCTTTGAATCTGGAGAGGTGGCAGTCGTTGACTATGTGGGTCATAGTCTGTCTGTAGCCGCAGGAGCAGTTTGGGTCGTCTCTGGCTCCCCAGCGATGGAACATAGCGGTGCTTCTCTCATCCTTATAATGCTTCTCTCAGTTTCTGTTACATTAACTCAAGGTCTTACTTGCCCTACCTCAGTTTCACCCTAACTCCTTTAGCATGTGAGCTACTTGATGCTAGAGTTCTTTTCCTTTAGGTTTTCTCACCATTAGACCCAGCCCTCAACAATTAGCAGTGTCTGGAACACAGCAGGAATGAATATTTATTCAATGATGTAGAAAACAAGCTAATTAAATAAAATGATCTCCTAAAATCTAATTAACCACCCTCATAATGAACTCCTTTGTAGGCCCCTATAGGACCTTACCCTCAATGTGGATCAACAATGGTAGGGAATGTTCCATTCTCCAAAGGGAGGTTGGACAACATACTCTACCGACTACCTGAGGAAGATGGGTCCCGAAATTAGTGCAGCCTGGAATGTTCCTAGCTGTGACCACAGAATGTGAGCTCAGACCTACAAGGATGCAGAGGTTACATAGGCTCCTGTGCTGAATATGGCCCCAGATCAAACTGGTGGGGTTTATAGTTAACAATATTTATATAGTTGTCCCATATTTGGGAGCTACTGTCTTCCCTGATCCAGCTTTCTAGCCCTCTTCCCAACTAGAACACCATGTCCCCAGACAATAAACTGGGTCCACCTGCATATCAGACATCAAGTAAAGGTAAAAACTCGTAAAGTCATGGGCTCTCTGGAATATACCTAAAATAAACCTACTAGCTTTTTCCAAAACAGAGGCCCCAAATCTTCATCTGCAATATTCTTGCCTTTAGGTTCATGATCAGTCAACAATTTGTTCTGCTTTATATCTTAACTCTTTTTCAGCCACCAGGTTCCAGATGATTCCATAATGCCAACCCAACTTCCTTGGGCAGAGGACTCCATCATGTGTCTTGGAGCCCTGCCTCCCCAGATCCCTGCCCCACTAGAGGAAGAGAGAGGTTGGGAGGATGGATCAACCTGCCAATGCCCATGTTCAGCGGGGAAGCAGTTACAGAAGCCAGACCTTCCACCTTCTGCACCCCCCAATGACCCTGGGTCCATACTCCAAAAGGGATAAAGAATAGGAAAGCTGGGGGTCAGGCAGTGGCGCAGTGGGTTAAGCGCATGTGGCGCAAAGCGCAGGGACCAGCGTAAGGATCCCAGTTCGAGCCCCCGGCTCCCCACCTGCAGGGGAGTCACTTCACAGGCGGTGAAGCAGGTCTGCAGGTATCTATCTTTCTCTCCCCTTCTTTGTCTTCCCCTCCTCTCTCCATTTCTCTCTGTCCTATCCAACAACGAATTGCATCAACAAGGGCAATAATAATAACCACAAGCTACAACAAGGGCAACAAAAGGGGGAAAAAAATGGCCTCCAGGACCGGTGGATTCATGGTGCAGGTACCGAGCCCAGCAATAACCCTGGAGGAGGAAAAAAAAAAAATAGGAAAGCTATCAAGGGAGAGGACTGGATATGGAGCTCTGGGGGGTGGCCATTGTGTGTAAATGTACCCCTCTTATCTTATAGTCTTGTCAATATTTCCATTTTATAAAGAGAAAAAAAAAAAGAAATAGGCAGAAGGGGCCGGGTGGTTGGTTGAGCACATGTTACTATGCTCAAGAATCCGGGTTTGAGCTCCTGGCCCCCACTTACAAGGGTAAAGCTTTGTGAGTGGTGAAGCAGTGCTGCAGATGTATCTATTTCTCTCTCCCTATGTCCCCTCACCCTCTCCATTTCTGGCTATGTCTATCCAATAACTAAAGATAATTTTAAAAATAAAAAAGATTAAAAGTTAGATGGGGTCCCTGACAAAAGTTTACAATTTTTTTATTATGCAAGTGACATTAATATCACCCCTATGTTGGCCCAATAATTCCAAATAAAATGGGTGGTGACTGCTCTAAGGCATATAGCCTAAGAGAAAATGGTTGACTGGAATAACATTAAGAAATCTGTTAAAATTTAAATATCCAAGTCAAAGATAACAACAACAAAAAAAAAGTAGATGAATCACAAATCAAATTAAAAAGAATATCCAAAGATACGTAAAATAGTTCAGAATTTATCCGAACACTAAAAATGGACCTACCCTATCACCTGGTAATTCTTCTCTTTGAGATACACCCAGCAAAATCAGAGATACCCATCTGAAGAGATCCTTGTGTACTTATGTTCATAGTAGCAGTTTGTAATAGCCCAAACAAATATGGAAGGAACACACATACACAACAACAGATGAGTGGCTAAGGAAGTTGTAGTATACATACAAACAATGGAATACTACTGATACTTAGCTGTTAAGAATGAAGTTGTCTCTTTTGCCTCATCTTTGACGGAACTTGAAGAAACCATGTTAAATGAGATAAGCCAAAAAGAGTGAGAGAAATACTGGATGATCTCACATACAGGAGGAATTTAAGAAACAAAGACAGAAAGGGAAAACACACAATAAAACCTGGACTACATGTAGTATATTGAACCAAACCAAAGGACTCTGGGAAAGAAGGGGAAAGGAGGGAGTGGAGAGGGTGCTGGGGTCCTGGTGCATAATGGTGGAAAGGCACCTAAGCAGAGAGTGAGTGTTGTGTTCTGCAGACATATATCACGAGGAGATGAGAAACTTTACCCATGTGTCTGTGAAGAAGCTTCCAGGCCTTCCTACTTGAGTGGGTGAAGTTCAGACTTTCCGTGAGTTGTTGCCAGCGGGCTTGGCGTGCTGCATCCAGGGAGGCAGTGAGATGGTCAGCCACATCTGGGTCGCCCGACTCATCATACTGCTTTAGTAGTTGCACGCATTCAGCATCAAGACAAGGCGTATAGTTAGCACGTCTCCCACGAGGAATGGCTTGGGAAGCTGCTTTCAAAGCTGACCATCTCATTGCCTCCCTGGATGCAGCACACCAAGCCCGCTGGCAACAACTCACGGAAAGTCTGAACTTCACCCACTCAAGTAGGAAGGCCTGGAAGCTTCTTCACAGACTGGGTGCCGGTAGCCAACCCCCTCCTGTCTCCCATCCTCCCGTATCTCCAAACTCAGTGGCCAGTCACCTAACTCAAGTTGGACGTGCTAAGATCGACCCAGTGTGGAAAAGAGAAATTTCCCATGAATGGTCATCCCACTTCCGGTTATCTTGTCCATCTCCAAAAATCTCTCCCTTTACACTGTCTGAACTGGAAGACGCTTTGAAGAGGGTTAAACCGGGAACAGCTGCTGGCTATGAGAACATCACCCCAGAACTCATTCTTAACCTGGGTCCCGCGGCAAAGAAGTGGCTCGCTTCATTCCTGTCCCACATCTTGGAATCTGAGTCTATGCCCAAAGTTTGGCGTCGTGCGAAGATTATAGCGGTTTTGAAACCAAAGAAAGACCCAACACTGGCCACCAGCTATAGACCAATTTCTCTCCTCTCCGTGTGTTACAAACTCCTTGAGAGGCTGCTTCTCTCACGTATTTCTCATCTTACAGAGAAATTCCTATCACCCGCCCAAGCTGGTTTCTGCCCAGGAAGATCTACCTGCGAACAAGCCCTGGCCCTCTCAACTTACATTGAAAATGGATTCCAGAAGAATTTAAAGACGGGTGCTGTCTTTGTTGATCTCACAGCAGCCTATGACAGGGTCTGGCACCGTGGTCTCCTAGTCAAGATCTCAAGATGCCTGCCTCCATGGGTGGCCAACACTATATCGTTTCTTCTCCAAAACAGAAGATTCCAGGTTCATCTGGGTGACAAGTCTAGCAGATGGAGACTTGTCTCAAGTGGCCTCCCCCAGGGCTCTGTTCTGGCTCCTACGCTATTTAATATTTACATCAATGACCTTCCAGAAACTTCTTCAAGGAAGTTCATCTATGCCGATGACATCTGCTGTGCAACTCAGGCATCCAAGTTCGACATCCTCAAGGAAACAATCACGAAAGACATGTCTCTGATATCTGATTACTGTAAAAAATGGCGACTAATCCCTAGCACTGCAAAAACGGTATCATCTGTTTTCCATCTACACCATGCCTCGGCCTCGCGTGAGCTTAATGTGCAGCTTGGCAATACGAGAATCCGGCATGAAGCCCAGCCAGTCTATCTTGGCGTTACTCTCGATTGCACTCTGTCATTTCACAAACATCTCATAAAAACTGCAGCAAAGGTGGGCGTGAGGAATAACATCATTGCAAGACTGGCCAGCTCCTCATGGGGCGCAAGCGCTTCCACACTATGATCATCATCTCTGGCATTATGCTATTCCACTGCAGAATACTGTGCCCCAGTATGGTTCCGTAGCCCCCATGTCCACTTGGTCGATTCCAAATTATATTCCTCCATGAGGATAATTTCTGGAACCATCCGTTCCACCCCGGTTCCATGGCTGCCAGTTCTTAGCAACATCGCCCCGCCAGATATTCGTCGGGAGGCGGCATCATCTAAGTTCATTTCCCACGTCTACACTCGACCGGACCTGCCAATATACGCGGATATCTTCGCCCACCCTGTCCAACGCTTGACGTCTCGTCACCCAATCTGGTCCCCTACGCCTACACTGAACTTCTCTGTTCCAGTCTCTTGGAAACAGAGCTGGCAGTCAGCTGAGGTAAAGAACAAACACCTCATCACAGACCCCTGCAAGCGTCAACCCGGCTTTGACCTAGCACGTTATGATTGGGCCCTCCTCAATCGCTATCGAACAGGCCATGGCAGGTGCGCCGCTATGTTCCATCACTGGGGAGCCAGAGACGACCCGAACTGCCCCTGCAGCTACAGACAGACTATGACCCATATAGTCAACGACTGCCACCTCTCCAGATTCAAAGGAGGTCTCGAAACTTTACATCAAGCTCAACCTGATGCTGTTGACTGGCTACGGAAGAAGGGCAAACGCTAGAAGAAGAACCCATGTGTCAATAACTGTAAACCATTAACTCCCAATAAAGTGATTTGGGAAACTGCACTCAAAAAAAAAAAAAAAAAGTCAGAACAAATTCTTTCACTAGCGTGCTGCTCAGCTCTAGCTTATGATAATGCTAGGGTCTGAATCTGGGAGCTCAGAGCCTCAAGCAAGAAAGGTATTTTCATAACTATTATATTGTTTCCTCAGTCACAGAATAGATATTATTACTGACCCTCCCCAGCGATAGCAAAACCTAGTAATTGATAACTCTGAATCATAAACAAAGCACTAATTTGTCAGTATATTTACTGAATATATCCAATGGAGTCAGAGTATACTAGGCAAGGTGAGGGCACCAAAAGAAATAAGACATTTAGTAAGTACTCAATCAACTAGCTTAATAAAACAGTATGACCTTTATCCTCCAAAGCTTACAACGTAGTTAAGATGATGAAATTAATATTTAAAAAACCCTAAAATTATTAAACATTTTAAACATATTATGTCATGTTAGGACAGTGGTATGATTTCAACTTATACATATTTCCATTTTTAAAAATGAGACAAATGCATCAGCAATGTAAAGTGAAACTACTTAATATACAAATAATTTTCTCTCATTATTCTAGATCAGGAGTGGAGAACCTTTTTTCTGCCAAGGACTATTTGGATATTTATAACAGCATTTGCAGGTCATACAAAATTATCATCTTCAAAATTAACACTTAATGTTGCTATGGAAAAAAAAACACCAGTTGCATATTTACCAGGCAGGGGAGATACCATGACCACGAAGGTGGTTTTCCCAGGGTGAGGCTTATCCACTGCACTCTGGATGTGCTGACCCCTGTGACTCCCCCCTTTCTCTCTCTCCTCCTTTCTCATTAATAAGAGAAATCTTTAAAAGAAAAAAAAAGAAGAGCAGAAAAAAGAAAAGGAAAAGAAAAAACTCCAGTTGCTTTGGCAGAGCCAGACAACATGATGTTTATGGGTCGTGTAAAACATACTCCACCACTGTTCTCAATAATCAAAGCATGTAAGTTAAATGATCTTCTTTTGTATTGTTATATGGGAAACTGAGGAATGTTATGCATGTACAAACTATTGTACTTACTGTTGAATGTAAAACATTAATTCCCCAATAAAAAATTTTTTAAATGATCTTCTTTGCCCATATTATTGACCCTAAAGAATTGCTAGCATAATCGTATCTCTAGAAATCATTTTTTACCTTCTTATGAATGTAAACACAAGTATGAAAAGGGAGCACTGTGGAGGCAAGTTCAAAAAATATATTCTACTTTCCATACTCACTCCCAAACTATCCTTATCAAAGCAAGGACTGCAAAAGCTGAATAAGGGCAAGAGACTGGCATACTTTAACGATGACTCTTTAGTCACTATCAGGCCACCCCATCAGCTGGGGCCCTAATTGGGGAGACCTGAGATTCCCAAACAGACATGATGGGTCTAGACCATGAACAAATCCCTCTCTCCATTGTTACTGGTCATGTCTATCAGGAACAACAAAACAGACCCCTTTGTGGGCCCCCATAGGACCTTGCCCTCAACTTGGATCAACAATGGTACAGAATGTTCCATCCTCCGATGGGAGGCTGGACAACATACTCTATGCTACACCTGAGGAAGATAGGTCCTGATACCGGGGCAGCTTGGAACGTTCCTACTCATGACCACAGATGTGAGCATGTATCTAGAGGGATGCAGAGGCCACTATAGGCTCCTAAGCTGAATATGGGCCCCAGATCACATCAGATCAATGGGGTTTACAGTCAACAATACTTATACACCTTCCCCGTATTTGGGAGCTACTCTTTTCCCTGATGCAGCTTTCTGGTCCTTTTTCCAGCCATGACATCATCTCCCCAGACAATAACTTGGATCCACTGGCATAACAGATTTCAGGCTCAGGGAAAACAAACAAAAAACTAGTATAGCCACAGGCCTTTTGGAATATAACTAAAATATGCCTACTAGCTATTTACAAAACAGTCAACATTGGCCTTAATCATAAACCATTTTTAAAGTCTTAAACACTGACTGTATTATGGTCTCATACAAGTTCATTAACAGTTATAGATAAGTCTTCTTAAGTAAGAATTTATTAAAGTTCTTGAACTACTGAACATAAGCAGCAGTTGGCAACTGAATTCATCAATATGCTGCAAGCATTAAATTATAAACTATACCAGGTGGAGAATTCATTTGAGTTAGAACACTGATTACCCATTTCACGAGTTCTCATTCTTCTGGTTTGATATGGACTGGGGGTGGCAGTAAACGGTCTAAAAGGTTTTATTTCTTACAATATACACTTACAACTCATTTGAAGATTTAATCCCTCTGCAACCTACATTTTTATGTGGTTATTTCAGTGAAATACACTGCTTTCTTATAACTAACAAAATCACTCTTATTGATAATTTTACAACATGTAATGTCCAGAGAAGGGAACTTAAGCCTGAATGGAATGTCACAATGAAGAAGTATAGAAAACCACAACTGGGTGGTGGTGTGTCGGGATAGCCTGAGGGTACTTCTTCCCGAGCTAGTGCTCTCTGGGTTGGAGAGAACTCAACTGGAGCCGATCTAGGCTGCTGCGTGGGAGAGGGATCAGGAACTCGTGCTGCACTAAATTCACAGGAAATACACTCTGGAACTCTCGGAGCCCGAAAGCAATTCCAAGTGTCTTTAATCAGAAGAGCAGCTGTTTTTATACTCTCCAAGTAGGGTGGAAACAGGATGTGACATAGAGAGGGTGGAGCGAAAAGTGACTGGTGGAAGATCAGGGTGTGACAAGGAGAGGATCAGGGTGTGACAAGGAGAGGGGGTGGAGCAGGTGAGAATTTTACCACTAAACCACCAATGCCCTGGAGGGAGTGTGGTGCTTTATGTAAATGTAAAAGTGATTTATGTAAATAGACCAAAGCTTTGAATGGGATCAATAAATCCCTATATAGTCATATGGTTAAGCAGAAGCCAGGGGGAGCTGGCATACTACCCAACAGTAGTGTACCTGGTTGAGTGCACATCCAGTGCAGGCTGGGGGTAGGGATCGACCTGCCATTGTCCATGTTCAGCAGATGCGAGGGACCGCTACAGTGGGAGAGTAGCAGGAAGGATCAGGGAACTCCGAAGGACCACCTGATGGGTCAGGAGTCGGAGCAAGGGAGAACAGAATACACCACACTCTGTTGGAGGGTGAATCTGAGCTCCATTTTTATTCAGCAAGTGAGAGTTTACATATCTTTTAGTCTTACATAAACAATATCTGGAACAGAAAGTAAAGTTCATTTCTTGATTAGATGGCTTTGCGGTTTTACACAGAAATGTCTTACTTCATGGGGTGATGCATTTCTGAGTAATAGGCTTAGCAGATAGTATTTTATGTAGAGTTTTAACATTATTTCATAAGAGGAGGTAAGTATTACTAAGAATTTTTCCTAAAACTTTATGTATTTGATGACCCATAACTTTGTCCACCTCATTTCCTGTTCATCTGTATCTAATCTGGGAACAGGGGCTGTTTGTCCCCGATTACACGGCATCATTACCATGTACATAATGAAAACAATAATCAGAGTTTCCAGTTTAGATCTGCTCAGGATGCCAAGACCCACTCCCAGAATTCTTCTTCCTTGAAGAGAGTTTTCCGGGGTGCTGACCCTGTCAGACCCATCGTTCTAGATTTGAGTGGGGCGTGGCAAGCAGAGAAGCAATTACAGAAGCCGTATCTTTCACCTTCTACACCCCATAAATAATTTTGGGAAACTTCCAATCTCCAAGTCTCCGGTGGTTGGAACTATATAGAATTACACCCCTGCTATCTTATCTTACAATTTTGTTAATTATTTATTATTATTATATTATTATTACTATTATTATCATTATATGCCCTTGATTCTAATCACCATTATGACTGAATAAGCTATCAACTACATTGCCAATTTTAATCCCCCATCCACTACTAGAACATGTCCTGTAATATACGGTGATTCTAAAAGAAACACAACTGCATGTGCCACCTCAATAGGCACTCCAAACCTCCCAAGAGGGATATTTTTCTTTAAATCTTCTTCTTTCCATTGTTTCGTCATGTCTGTATGAATAAATCCTAGAAAAAGAAATGTTTCTTTAGTGGAACAGAGTCGACATTATGACATCTGTTTGAGTTAAAAAAAAAAAAAAAAGAATTTTCTCCTGAAAATGACCATTATTAAGAAGTATTTAGGGAACACAGTTTTGTTAGCAATCATGAATTCTCTACATTTTTATTAAATTTCAACCAGTGAACATTTGCTGAACATTCACATATACTGCCCCAAAATATCCTGGCCAATATAAGAGGGTAAGTACAAATGATGATAAGAACTCTTCTCCTGGAGTAATCTATAATTTACTAAGTAAACAGTCACTTTAACCCTTAAATTAAGAAAGTCTAGTAAGTATTTTTTTTCCCTTGGTTGTTGGTTTTTTGGTTTTTGTTTTACATGAAGGGAGGGCTGATGGATTCTTATAGATATATACTCAAAGCTCTGTGGAGCCGATGAATTTTCACTTGAGTTGGGTATAGAGAGGTAGGGAGGAGGCAGAGTAAAGGAAAAGAAAGCATGCAGTGGGGCCTGACAGCTGCTATGACTGAACTCTACTCTAAAAAAAAGTGGGTGTCTGACACCAAGCTAAAATATTCACCAATATTGGCTTTTCTTCTTTATATTTGATAGAACAGAAGCATTTCCAACAAACCAAGAGTTGTTCTCTCACCATTATCTGAAGCTTTATTTCAGTTTAGTTTTTAAAGAAAGAACCCCCATATATTCCATTACTGCCCCCTCCATTTCCTTCAGATTATTAACATCTTACATTAATGTGATATAACTGATGAACCAAGATGGATTTATGACTATTAAGTAAAACCCACAGTTTACACTGGAATTCACTTTGGGGGTTGTAAAGTCCTGCTTTGACAAATGCATAATTCATGTACCCACTATTTATAATAAAATTATGATAAACAACAAGGTATAATGTATCATATAGAAAAGTTTGCTGACCTAAGAGTATATCTGCAGCTTTTTAAAACTCAAACCCAAACCATTTCTTTATTGAATTTTAATATTTAAATACAATGCCAGGTTTTAGACTCTTACCATTGTTAACAGTTGTCAGATGTGCACAATCTAATGTATCTACCCAGTTCAGATGTCTACTCTTTGGTATAAGTATGTAAAATCTAGAAATAATTAAAAACAACTCCAGGCATTTTTAAAAAATATTTATTTTATTTATTTATTCCCTTTTGTTGCCCTTGTTGTTTTATTGTTGTAGTTATTATTGTTGTTGTCGTTGTTGGATAGGACAGAGAGAAATGGAGAGAGGAGGGGAAGACAGAGAGGGGGAGAGAAAGACAGACACCTGCAGACCTGCTTCACCACCTGTGAAGCGACTCCCCTGCAGGTGGGGAGCCGGGGTTCGAACCGGGATCCTTATGCCGGTCTTTGTGCTTTGCGCCACCTGCGCTTAACCCGCTGCGCTACAGCCCGACTCCCCAGGCATTTTTTTAAAAGAGGAAAAATAGGCTAGTGTTAAAAGCTACACCAAGATTTTTATCAGAGCAAATATGCATCTTTTTGACATTGTGTGTGCACAAGTGGACAAGGAAACATAATCAAGGAGCAGTGTGAAAGTAAGTACACACCTAAGACACAGCAAACCTAAAACAGTATGCTTTCAGTAGCTGCCACACTTATCCAAGCATCTGTCAGTAAGAATTCCTCCAGGTAGTAAACATAAAAGTTCTTCAATTTAGCATTAAGTGCCCTACAGAAATAAATGAAATGCTATACTATTTGTCAAAAAATGTAAACACACACCCTTAAAGCCTTGATGGCTTTCTTCCCAGAATTACTAAAAATCATATATTCACTTGTGCAAAATAAATTATGTACAAATATTATTGTCTCTGAATTATTAGTTGCAATGGTAGAGGTTTAGAAGTCACCTAAAATGTCCATCAAGAGGCAAAAGGTTAAATTAGGATATAGCCATAAAACAGACATTGTCTTTTAATTCAGCTAATAAAAGTGACTGCGCTCACAAAAGACCACGTCAATGTAGACTCCACTTATATTGACAGTCCTCAATAAGGAAATCTGTAGATTCTATTTAGCTTGTTGCCTTGATAACTATCTCACTCTAAATTAAGCATTCATTTTTACACTGTTCCCATAGCATCATACATATACTTCTTTATATTCATCACATAGCAATGTAATTATTTATCTATTTATATATTCATTAAGTTTATTTATTTATTCATGAGAAAGACAGGTAGAGAGAGAGAAAGAACCAGACACCACTCTGGTACATGTGCTGCCGGGGACTGAACTCAGGACCTCATGCTTGAGAGTCCAATGCTTTATCCACTGTGCCACCTCCTGGACCACTAATTATTCATTTATATATCTATATCTCTTACTATACTTAGCTCTTTGTGGGAGAAATATCTTTTTCACTTTTGTAATTTTGGAAAGTAGAACAAACCTTACTTATAGGAGACACTCCAGGAACTTTGTTTAATGAGTTATTCTGAGTTAGGGAAACTTGTATAGCCTTTAAAACTCTCAGCTTTTCAATTATCATAAGTAAAATTAACTCTTCACCTCTCACACTATTCCAATCTCTAGACAAAATAATATATGCAGCCCCAAACCATAAATAATCTGTATAGTATATGGGTAAACTAGGCTAATGCTAAAGTCAATCCAGTTGCATTAAACACAAACGAAAGCATCTTTGAGACGATAATCCAGATTTTTTTTTACTCTTTTGGTTTTCCAAAAAGATAGATTTATCTCTACCATAGTCATTTATCCAATATTCATAGCTTTGAAAAGCCTGAGCTTAGGCAGGCTCTATGACTAAACAATGAATTAGGATGAAAATGCATTATAGAACAAAATGATTTTGACAATTCCCTAACCTCTGCTGGTACAACATGAGTGCCAAATAATCACCAACTCTAGAGTCCAAGCTCCAGCTTAAAACCGAAGTGTGGCAAACATCTGTTCCTTCTTAAAACAATGAATGAATTATTTTTTTTTTCTTCTTAAATACCTACAGAACAGAGAGATTCTCTGGTGAACTGGCAAGTGTATATGGACAGTCACTTTGTTCAAAAGTCAAGTAAATACATAACCAAAAATTCTACCACACCAGGTAGTGAATGATAGTGTAGATCTGAATTTTGGCACCTTTTTATTACCTTCTTAACTCATGCAAATTTCTCAAATGGTAACTTAGTAAAAGAAATAATGGGAGAGTCGGGCAGTAGCACAGTGGGTTAAGCGCAAGGACCGGCTCAAGGATCCCGGTTTGAGCCCCCGGCTCCCCACCTACAGGGGAATCGCTTCACAGGTGGTGAAGCAGGTCTGCAGGTGTCTTTCTCTCCCCTTCTCTGTCTTCCCCTCCTCTCTCCATTTCTCTCTGTCCTATCCAACAACGAACGATATCAACAACAACAATAATAATAACCACAACAAGGCTACATCAACAAGGGCAACAAAAGGGGGAAAAAATGGCCTCCAGGAGCAGTGGATTCATGGTGCAGGCACCGAGCCCCAGCAATAACCCTGTAGGCAAAAAAAAAAAAAAAAAGAAAGAAAGAAAGAAAAAGAAAGAATGGAAAGGGAAGGTTTTAAATACATTAAAATTTTATAAAATTATAAATATGGACAGTTTAGGAAGATTATATTGGGGGGGCCAGGCAGTGGCACACTGGATTAAGCGCACATAGTACTAAACCCAAGGACCCACATAAGGATCCTGGTTCAAGCTCCAACTCTCCACCTGCAAGGGGGTGACTTCACTAGCAGTGAAGCAAGTCTGAAGGTGTCTCTCTTTCTCTCCCTCTATCTTCCCCTCCTCTCTCAATTTTACTTTGTCCTATCCAAAAAAATTGAAAAAAATGGCCACAGGAGCAGTGGATTCATGGTGCAGGCACTGAGCCCCAGCAATAACCCTGGAGGCAAAAAAAAAAAAAAAAAGAAAGAAAGAAAAAAGAAAGATGTAGAGTATATTAGCAAAAAAAAAAAAAAAAAGAAGAGGCACAAAAACCTAAAACTTATAATAATATAAAGAAATTCAGGGGGGCAGGCAGTGATGTATCTGACTAAGCACACACATTACAGGGTTCAAACCCCCTACTCCCCACCTACCAAGGGGAAAGTGTTGGGCATTAAGACAGCTCCCCCTGCTCCACCCTGCATTCCTGATACTATGGCCTATTTACATAATCATTGTTTTGCCTGAAAGATCCTCACCCTCATCCTCATTCCTTTGATCTATCTTCTTTCTACCTTGAGACCCTCCCCACCTGCAGGGTAACATTAATCCCACCAGTTAAAACCCTCATAATAGTTGCTAAGAAAGTTCGTACGTTCCCAGCGTGTTTTTGCCTTTCTCCACCCCCTTTCCTAGCCATTTCCGTTTTTGCCACTTCCGGTTCTATCCTATAAAAGCATTGTCTCTCTGATCAATAGACATTACATTACCACTCTGCCACGAGTTCAAGACTCTCTCTCCTGCATCACTGAGTAGCAGCCCAGGCTGGCTCCAGTCGAGTTCTCTCCAACACAGAGAGCCCGGAAAGAGGTACTCCCATGCTAGCCTGGCAGGAAAGCTTCATGAGTGCTGTAGCAGGGCTGCAGGTGTCTTTGTCTCTTTCCCTCTATGTTCCCCTCCCCTCTCAATTCTTGCCTGTTGTTATCCAATAATAAATAAAAAGATTTGGGGGGAAAAAAAGAAATTATAAGGGGGCATTATTATTAAGCTCACCTTAGCTAGAAATCAAAAGATAAAACTCATTTATTAACAGTTCTATTATAAAATAGCTATGTAACTTCTTATCAGTAAATGTCTCCTAGGTTCTTACCTTGTAAATTATAAAAATGTTAGACTAAATTATTTTTACAATCCATCCTACTTTAAGTTATTCCATAATCAGAATAAAATGTAAAAATGTTTTATGTGAAATGTAAAGTACAAGAACTTTACAATCATTTCCAGTTCATTACTCAATCCTTTTCACAGTTATTTTTAGAACAATTTTACCCAGATGTCAACATTTGAGTAACAACATAGTCAATTAATGGCTTCCATCTCAATAAGTCAAAAACCAACAATTATCTTTGTGAGGTATTTCAAATAAACATATAATGTGTTTGTACAGCTAGACAAATAGATACATGATTCTATGTGTGTTTCTGCATTTTTAAATAACTACCTGTAACATTGTCATGGTTTTATGTCTTTGATAAACTAAGCTTTTGTTTGTACTGCCTGTGCTCTGCTGAACTGAGGAATCACAAAGAACTAAGTTCTCTATCTTCACCTCCACTAAAAGCTTCGAATGTACTCACATTACCACATAATTTAAATAAAGACCAACAGCTTGTAACCACTCAACTAAATTAATGGACTTGTCAAACTCTAAAAAAAAAGATTGATTGTGAGCCTTGTTAATTGATTGTGAGATGTTATTTGCAAATCTGTACAAATATTGAGATGTTCTCATTTTCCAGACAAATTTTTTTTTTTAATTATTGGGTGCAATGCTATTTTCAAAACAATGAACTGTGTTGTTTTAAAACTCGACTTTATTTTGTTCCGGAGTCTGTAAATGTGTAGGATCATGATTACTTGAGGCACCATCTATAATTTTCATCTTTGTTTTTTTAACTGGATTAGTACTGTTTTGTACATGCTAACCTGGTTTGCACATTTTGAGATGCAACTTGGCGATGTTTCTAACTAGTTTTAAAAGCATTGTAATTATTACGTGTATAAAAAATACTTCTGGACCTGTTTTGGCAGGAGGGTGATATACACTTCTGAACATTCTGAATTTCACGTTTAGGAAAACCTATGTTCTTATGTGTGTATTTTAAAGAAATTCTGACTGCTCATATCATCCTGTGAACTAAGCACATTGGGCAGCATTGAGTTTTCATTGAGGCACTGAGTTGTTTCAGTTCCTTCTGGGAGGCCTTGAGCGTTTGGAAATCAGATAGGAAAACCCAAAGCTAAAGAGTAATGCTCATTTCTCAAACTGAAGGCTTTTCTCAGCTTCACCTTTTAAAACCTAAGTTTCACACAATTTTTTCCTGATAATTCTGTGCTCTTATTTTGGTATGGGTGGAGGCTACTTTTTAGGTCTACCTTTAAAAATTATTATCACCACTCATACTCCAATCCTCTCTCCATTCTTTCTAACAGATTACTTCGTACACTGTAGAAATTTAAGTTAAAGGATGAAATTATTAATTTGCAACAGATTTATCGCTGGGGTCTGGTGCCCACATGAGAACTCCATTGCTCCCCGAAGACTTTTTTTTCTTTTCTTTTCTTTCTTTTTTTTTTTTTTGTTTTGTTTTTTGTTTTTGACAGAGAGAAGCAGAGAAAGAGTGAGAAAGAGACAAAGAAAAGGTGCAACACTGTTCTACTGCGTGAAGCCAGGTGCTAGCTAGCTCATGGTAAAGGAGGAAATATTTCAATGGATTTGTAGAATGTTTTGTGTTCCTAAGTGCAGATGGAATAGGTCTTGTTTAAAAACTGCGACAGTTTGAGGGGCTGGGTAGTAGTAAATCCCATTAAGTACACACATTACCATGCACAAGGATCCAAGTTTAAACCCTTGCTCCCTACCTGAAGGGGGTGCTTCATGAGTAGTGAAGGTGTCTCTTTCTCCTCTGTCTCTCTTACCTCTCTCAATTTCTCTGTCCTAACAAACTGGAAAAAGAAGGAGTACGAGGAGAAGGAGAGGGGTTGGAAGAGGAAGGAGAAGGAGAAAGAACAAGAAAATGGTCACTGAAAATGGTGGATTTGTTGTGTAAGAACTGAGTCTGAGCAATAACCCTGGTGGTGGCAATAAAAAAGAAAAGAAAAGAAACAAGCTGGTTGTAAGTTGTATAACTATTTTAATTTTTTTATAAATAATTGTTTTATATTTATTTTCCCTCTGTTGCCCTTGTTGTTTAACATTGTTGTTGGATAGGACAGAGAAATGGAGAGAGGAGGGGAAGACAGAGAGGGGGAGAGAAAGACAGACACCTGCAGACCTGCCTCACCGCTTGTGAAGCGACTCCCCTGCAGGTGGGGAGCCGGGGGCTCAAACCGAGATCCTTATGTCATGTCGGTCCCTGCGCTTTGTGCCACATGTGCTTAACCCGCTGCGCGACCGCCCGACTCCCTCTAATTTATTTTAAAAGCCTCAGTAGGACAGAGGAATTGCTCACTGGTTAGGGCACCTGTTTTGTCAACCCATGTTCAAGTCCTGGCACCACATGGAAGTGATATAGCTTTGAGGAGGAGCTCTGACCCTGTGGTGTCTCCCCTTTATGTCTTTTTTTTTAATTTCTGTATATAACTTTTATTTCTGGATATCACAAACTTGAATCAGAATACTTTAAAAAATATTATTCTGCATGCAAATTTGGCAAAGGACAAGGATCCAGTTTCTCTGCCTTATTTTAACTATTGAGTTTTAACTGAACAGCCACTTAACAGATATTGAAAACCAGTAAGTACAGGTGACAATGAAAATGTGGATGCGTTCATATGATGGTATCCTACCACTATGCACACGTTCAAGTAACACTACTAGTAATTAGCCGGGCACACAGGCAAAAGGTGGACAGAGGAAACCTACTCCTTAAAGAGTGGATTTAAGGGATTGCACATTGTTGTCATCATTATCATCGTTGTCAACCCTTTATGTCTTTCTAAATGTGAAAGTGGCTCGGGAACAACAATATCAGCCATATTAGAGAAGATTTTCATTCTGATATTTAAGTAGTGTCAATGAAGTTTTAAAAACAAACTAAAAGCTTTCACATAAGAATTGGAGACAGTCATCAGCACTTAACAATCTAAACTATACTTCTGATTATTCTGTCTTAATATCTTCTGATTACCTATATTTGACATGCCAAACTAACTGACTCTGCATCCCATTTAATTATTATTTTGAAGTCAATAAAATGGGTTGTCAATACAATAAGAGAAAACCTACCAAATATGTTTCTCTTTCCCTGAAAGAACTCTGATTTCTGAATACTTAGCTCAAATCACAGTTACTTTTTTCCTTAGAGGTGAACTGCATTTCTGTAGGCTTGATTTTTCCTATTTTTTTTTATTACCAAGACAGATCTCCTACAGGAGGACCAGTTCTGTTGTAAACTCACTATTGTTATTTCTATTATTCTGAAAACTCATTAAACCACCATCTCTCTAACCGCCCTCACTGCTAGCCACTTCAAAATATGTCTAGTGTTACAACAGTTTCTGTAAAGAATTCCTCCTGAATATGTGTTAGAAGTTGTTGCTAGTGTGCTCATATTTGTTACATGGAAAACCCCTCTCAAACCTGGAAAATACAAGAGGAAGTCATGCATTGATTTTGCTTATCTTAGAGTAAAAAAGGAAGAACACTCAGAAATAGTAATAGATGTAGGTGGAACTTAGGAAGTGAAGGCAGAGCCATACAGATGAATAAGCCTGGTGAAAAAATAGATGGATGGATAGATAGATAGATAGATAGATAGATAGACAGACAGATAAATTGATTTAGATATATAACAAATCCATACCTGTGACCTTGGGAGAACTATTGCAGTTTCTGCTGCAGTGTGATGGGTATACAGAACTCTAGTGTAATTATATCCCTATTATCTTAGAATTTTGTAAATTATTATTAACTCATTAATAAAAATAATTAAAAATAAAAGTTTTAAAAAAGAAAATCACTCCTTTTCATCCTATTAGTCAGTGAGCCTTCAGAGCTCTCATTTGTTCACTAAAGACGCAACTACAGCTAAAATCACTAATATAAATCTTACTCATTCTTTTTTTTTTTTTTAACAAGAGCACTACTCAGCTCTAGATTATGGTGGTGCGGGGGGATTGAACCTGGGACATTGGAGCCTCAAGCACCAAGAGTCTCTTTGCATAACCATTATGCTATCTACCCCGGCCCTAAAATCTTACTACTTCATAGAGTGACATTTAAAAAGATGTACCTACGGGAGATGGGCAGTAGCGCAGCAGGTAAAGCGCACATGGTGCAAAGTGCAAGGATCAGAGTAAGGATCCCGGTTTGAGCCCCAGACTCCCCACCTGCAGGGGAGTAGCTTCACAAGTGGTGAAGCAGATCTGCAGGTATTTATCTTTCTCTCCCCCTCTCTGTCTTCCCCTCCTCTCTCCATTTCTCTCTGTCCTATCCAACGACATCAATAATAACTACAACAATAAAACAAGGGCAACAAAAAAGGAAACAAATAAATAAATATTAAAAAAAAAAAAAAAGATGTCCCTTCCTCTTGGTCTGTAAAAAATGTTTCCCCTTTAAATTTTTCTTCTTGTTGAAACGTTAACATGAATCTTGGGTAGCTCTCTGGGGTATAATGAAGTCCAAGGAAAGGCAACTTATCAATTTAGCAAACAGTACTATGCAATTTGTGGTCTTTTTCTGTATAAATACTTACTTGCTAGAGTAAAGACTACCATTATGCTACATGACTGCTTTGTGAAATAAGCAAATGATATCACCTATGAAGCCTTGATTGGTTTGTTTCCTCTTGTTTGTATTATGTTACAGAGTTAAGAGCTATTCAGATATTTTAAATAAAAAGATAGAAGGAAATAATGTTTCTGTAACACAGACATATATATTTACGTAATAGATGATTACTTGGAGAGTTCTATTTGACACACTGATAGAAGTTAATTAGCAAATGCTATATCACAGCAAGCAAATATCAATAGAGCATTCCCAAAAGAGGTCAAGGGGACTTAGAAAAAAATCTTCAAAGGTATGCAATTGTAATGCTGCTTATACAAAATAAAGCAGTTTGGCATTATGCTTGGTCACCATAAGACTGGTGCACAGCCTGGTAGTATGGAAACTGTGGTCCCTTAAGGGACATATACCCGTCAGGACATATACCTCCTCTATTTAACAATCTGAGTTAACAGCAATGCAAATTTCATGTTCCTGTTCCATTAGTCTTTGAGAAGTACTTGATACTGCTGATGTATTCACAGACATAAAGACAACTACGGAGAAAGTCATAAATGTTCATAAAATTTTTTTTCTTTAGAAAATTTTTTTCACTGACCTGGTTCAACGACATTCACTCTTATTTTCTTCCTTGCTACTTCTTTAGCGAGAGCACGTGAAAATCCAACCAATCCTGCTTTACTTGCACAGTATGCAGACTCACCAGGCAGGCCTTTTAAGCCAATAATACTTCCTAGAAAATAAAAAGAAACAGAAAGAAAAAGAAAGCAAATCTAAGTCAACCACTGAGGCTATTTGAATATTCAGGTAATTAATAATAATAATAAGCCCACTTTACCTTTGCCATTGATAAAGCTAAGAATCTAACCATAGTCATTTAAGTAATAAAACTTAAGAATCAAAGTCTACTTCATATATAAGCAGAAAAAAAGAATCTGAAAGAACCCTGAATGTCAGGCAGAGGTTTGAGAACCAATCCATTAAATGAAAGGAATCAAATCTGTGATCAACAGTATCTATAGATGCTTTCAACAGGAAAATATTTTTATAAAGGCTTTCAGAAGGAAGATATTAAAATCAGAGAAGTTTAAGGCTGATTAATTTTATGACTCTATAGCAGAGAAAGAAGTTTTCAGTCATCTACAAAAAAGTTTCGATTGAAAATAAATCTAACAAAAATGAATTGTTCATCTAAATTAGCAAAACTTTAATTATAATTTGTCTATGGAGTTACAATATAGTTCCTTCAGTGATATATATTATAATTCATACTTCCTGCTAAAGATTCTTGTGTTGTTTCATTTATATGAACATGCAGAATAATTTAGAATTCAAATATCAACTGCATGCAAATAAATTCTTACGAAACACAAGTGGGAAGGTAACTTTCTGTGCCACTGACCTGTACCAGAGATATAAAAATTAATCAAGAGCATCACCAAAAATTTTAAGTAATCTTCACTTCTTAAAATATAATCAACAAATCCAGCATTAAGAGTTATCTACATTATGACAGTTACTGACAAAGAAAAGTACAGTGAAGTGCAGAAGGAGGAAATATTTCAGGCAAATGAAATATAGACAGAGAAAGGGTTTTGGGGAAAAAAGAAAACGAAAGAGACACAAAAAAGAAAAACATCAGCATGAAGAAAAGTCAAACAAGTAGCTTTGGTTCATGGTGTTGCAGGAATTCATCCCTGAGCACAAGACCAGAGCCAGGTGAGGTGAAAAGGAGATTTTATACACCAGTGGTCAAGAGAACTGAATAATTTTAGTAATTTCTCTGTGCCTCTCATAGGGGTGACTTCCAGCTTTATAGGATTTTATAGGCATGTTTACATTTCAGTTATATACAAGCAGGACAAGAATTAGTTTTACAGGGATGCAGTCAGGGTTAATGTCTTACTTAAACACAATGCAACTCAGCTCTGCAGCGGAGAACTTATCTCTCCATTGGGGCCTGAATTCTTCCCTGGCTCCAGGCAACCTGGATTTCTACCCTAACAGGGATACCTCAGGCAGTTCTGCTTAGGACTGTGTATGTGTGTGTGTGTGGGGGGTGTGTGTGCAGCAGCAGCAACCTCTGATTGCCGTAAAGCCAGTACACAAGGGAAATATGAACACAGTTATGACATAGGAATATTTATCTATTATCTACATCAATGGGACACGCCATTGTTCATCTGGTTAAAAAGTAATTTCTTTAGCAGATTGAAATGGTCCCTGTGTAATAGTCTCTTAAATTACTTTCAGCCATCTACTTTTATTAATCTGACACAACTGTAAAATGTTTTCATATATACAAGAATTGACTTAGTTTTTATAAATATACAGATAGAATAAATGGATCTCTCAAAGTTAAATCCACCCAATGTCGCCAGGCACACAGTTCAAGGGTCCAAGGCCCCAGGTTCAGTCTCCAGCACCACCATAAACCAGAGCTGAGCAGTGCTCTCATAGAAAAGGAAGAAAAAAAGTACTGCTCAGCTCTGGCTTATAGTGGTGTGTGTGTGGGGGGGGGCCTGAACATGAGACTTCCAGAGGCTCAGTCATGACAGTCTCTTTGCATAACCATTATGCTATCTATTCTCATGCCTGAGACTCTAAGGTTCCAGGTTCAATCCTCCATCCAACCCTCCCAATAAGCCAGAGCTAAGAAGTGCCCTGGAAGGGAAAAAAAAAAAAAAGAGAGAGAGAGAGGGAGAAAGTAAACTTCTTTTTAGACCTCTATACATTTATCAGTGACCCACACAGCTGCACTCTCTCTCCCTCTGTGTGTGCATGTGTATATATATATTTTAACTCCACTATCTCAATTTTTTCAATTCCTTGTTTATACTTTTTTTTTTTTTTTTTTTTTTTTTTAGATACAGAGAGGTAGAAAGTGCACGAAAGCAAGCACAACAACTTCCTTCAGTGTGGTGGGGACAGTCTCAAGCCTGGGACATGCACATGACAAAGCAGCACAATATTCAAGTAAGCTACTTCACCAGCCTTGATTCCCTGTCAATAATTTTTAAATTATGTTTTACATAAAATGCACAATATCGGGAGTTGGGCGGTAACGCAGCAGGTTAAGCGCAGGTGGCAGAAAGCGCAATGACTGGCATAAGGATCCCGGTTCCATCCCCCAGCTCCCCACCTGCAGGGGGGGTGCTTCAAGGGTGGTGAAGCAGGTCTGCAGGTGTCTGTCTTTCTCTCCTCCTCTCTGTCTTCTCCATCTCTCTTCATTTCTCTCTGCCCTATCCAACAACGATGACAACAATAACTACAACAATAAAACAAGGGTAACAAAAGAAAATAAATAAATATTAGAAAATAAATCTTATAAAAAAAATGCACAATATCCAATCTCTTTAAAAAAAAAAAAACCAAACAGCTTGCAAAGTTAGACCAAAACTGTGCACAGTACTAACCAACTGGATTCTGTGCAGCATTCGCCCATCTGATTACATAACATCTGAATGCCACAGCTAATCATTCATCACATGGTTAATGCTGTCTTTTTATTATTATATATGCATTTATTTATTTATTTATTTATTTATTTTCCCTGTTGTTGCCCTTGTTTTTCTTCATTGTTTTTGATGTCGTCATTGTTGGATAGGACAGAGAGAAATGGACAGAGGAAGGGAAGACAGAGGGGGAGAGAAAGATAGACACCTGCAGACCTGCTTCACCATGTGTGAAGCGACTCCCCTGCAGGTGGGGAGCCGGGTGCTCCAACTAGGATCCTTGAGCCAATCCTTGCGCTTTGCACCATGTGGGCTTAACCCGCTGGAATACTGCCTGACCCCCAATGCTGTTGTTTTTTTTTAAAACCTGGCAACAGCAGTCATTGAAAACCTACCTGACCACAACTCAGGAACGTAAATCTGTGATTACCATATTACCCATTAATCAGTTAATCAAATCCTTTCTTCACATATAATACAAAAATATCTTTCTTCCAAGTTTCACATGTGAAAATGTATGTATCAATTGATTAAATATTTTCATGCTACTAGGAATGATTACAAATTCACAAAGTTATTGGCTCACCTATATTAACTATAGACCCGCCCTGCTGTCGGATCATAGTCTTCACAGCAGCTTTACATGTCAGCATGGAACCCAAGAGATTAGTATGAAGCAGAGAGATCATGTCTTCAGTTTCTGTTCTTACTAAAAGATTATTCCTACAGTGAAAACATCATGTACATTAAAAATTGGATAAAACAGAAGGTTATAAATACAAAGCAATTTTACTGAAAGTGTTTCATATTCAAGCTAAAATATATACAGTTCCATTTTAACTTAGTTTGAGAGGTACCAAAACAGTAACTAGTAAGTCAGAAATGATCCACCCAGAAAAAAGAGGTCTCCCCTCCTTTTACATAGAGCAGCAAACATGCCTAAATGCTAAAAGTCATGTCATGTAGTCTAAATAGCTGAACTGAAGAAGAGTCATGTCAACCTTATTTAATAATAAAATTAATAACAGTACATAATGTCAATCTTTAAAAAAAAAAAAAGTCTGAATCAACTTAAACATGAAAATCTCAGGGCCCATCAGTGGCACCTCCAGCAAAGCAAACAAGTTACATGCTTTAGGACCCAGGTTCAAGCCCCTGGTCTCCACCTGCAAGGAGCTGGGGTTGGGAGGGAATGACTCACAAGAGGCAAAGGAGACTGCAGGTGTCTTCTATTCTTTCCCCTACTCTCACGTTCTCTGTCTCAGTCATAATAAAATATTTAAAAATAAAAGAACATAAACTAGGGCCCATGAGATGGAGCACATGTGCACATGTATCCATAAATGGGGGGAAATATAGATATATATACATGAGAGCAAAAGTGCACAAGTTTGCACTGATTCAGTAAGTGCACCAAGTAGAAAGACCTCAAAAAGACACCATAAACTACTTAATCAGATAGTTTCTACTTAGACCTAGATACCTTCCCCACCTACTTTTCCTATTTCTCTTCCCTTAGTCACTCCAAGGCTAGCCTTGTCAGACAAAATAAGGACTAAAAAAGCTGAATAAGGGCAAGAGACGAGCATACTTTTAATGATGACTCTTTTGGTCGCTACCAGGCTACCCCATCACTGGGGTCCTACTCCAGGAGTCCTGGGATTCCCACACAGACGTGATGATGGGCTTAGACCTCTACACTGTCACTGATCACCTCCATCAGGAAAAAAATAGTGGCTCCCTTTGTGGGCCCCTTTAAGACTTTGCCCTCAGTATGGATCAACAATGTTAGGAGCTGTTCCATTCTCCGAGGAGACTGGGCCAGCATACTCTACCACTCTAGGAAGATGGGTCCAGCACTGAGTGCAGCCTACAAATGTTCCTACATATGACCACAAAATGTGAGTTCAGACCTACAGGGATGCAGAGGTTACACAGGCTCCTGTGCTGAATATGGGCCCCAGCTCAAATTGATGAGGTTTACAGTTAATAATATTTATATACCTTTTCTGTATTTGGGAGCTACTCTCTTCCCTGATCCAGCTTTCTAGCCCTTTTTCCAACTCTGACACCATCTCCCCAGACAATACCTTTGGTCTACCTGCATATTAGCTGTCGGGCTCAGGCAAAAATTAGTAAAGTCATGGGCCTGTTGGAATATACCTAAAATAGGCCTACTGGCTTTTTCCAAAATGGAGAACCCAAATCTCATCTGCTATATTCTTGCCTTTAGGTTCCAGATTATTAAACAATTTGTTCTGCTTTATATCTCAACTCTTTTTCAGCCACCAAGCTGCAGATGCTACCACAACGCCGACATGAATTCCCTGGGCAGAGGACCTCACCAATGTTCCCTGGAACCCCACCTCTCCAGAACCCTGTCCCACCAGGGAAAGATAAGAGACAGGCTGGGAGTATAGATCAACCTGCCAACGCCCATGTTCAGCGGAGAAACAATTACAGAAGCCAGACCCTCCACCTTCTGCACCCCCTAATGATCCTGGGTCCATACTCCCAGAGGGATAAAGAATAGGAAAGCTTTCAAGGAAGGGGATGGGATATACAACTCTGGTAGTGGGAACTGTGGGGAATTGTACCCCTCTTACCCTACATATTCATTTTTTTCTAAACAAAAAACATAAAAATCTCATGTCTGAGGGCCTGGCGGAGGCACACCTAATTATGTGCATATGTTATAATGTGCAAGGACCCAGGTTCAAGACCCTGGTCCCCAACTGCTGGGGGAAAGTTTCATGAGTAGTGAATCAGGGTTGCAGGTCTCTCTCTTTTTCTCTCTCTCCCTCTGTCCCCCCTCCCCTCTTGATTTCTCGCTCTCTCTATCCAATAAGTAAAGATAATAAAAAAATAATAAAAATTTAAAAATCTCATGTATGATGATAAAACTATAGCACAGAAAAATATAGCCTCTAGGCAAGTAAGAATTTATAAACCTGCAGGTTAGGCTGCTCAGAATAACCAGTTTGTTCAAAAATCCTTCTAACTGCTGGAACCAGCTATATAATTTGTGGGACTCAGCAGAAAATAAAAATGATCAACTTCTTGTAAATAATGCATAGAGAAAATTTTATATTAAAAGTACTAACATATTGGGGCACAGGGGGGCAGTAGCACATCGGGTTAAGTGCACACTGTATGAAGAGCAATGATCCTGGTTCTAGCCCCAGGCTCCCCACCTACAAGGGAGTCACTTCACAAGCAATGAGGCAGGTCTGCAGGTGTCTGTCTTTCTCAAGTTTCCCCTCCTCTTTCAATTTCCCCTCCTCTTTCAATTTCTCTCTGTCCTAGAAAAAATGGGAAAAATGGACTCCAGGAGCAGTGGATTTGTAGTGCGGGCAATAAACCTGCAAGAAAAAAAAAAAAAGCACTAAAATATTTTTAAAAACCTGATTCCATGGAGTTTATGACATATTTAAGCAAAGATTTGGTGGCAGACATCAAAATAGAGGTTACCTATATGGAAATATTCACTGGAAGAAACAGAGGGTCTCCTAGAATACAGGGAAAAATTCTCTAGTTCAATATGGATGATTATTAAGACTTTAAAATTGAATTATACTGTTAATTGTGCATTTTTTATTTGTAATTACAATGGGTTGCAAGATTATAGAGTTACAGGGTACAGTTCCACACCACACCTACCACCAAAGCTCTGTATCCTCATCCTCCCACTTTCCAAAGATAACCACCATAGTTCTCATAAGTCTTAGAAACAGTTTGCTTGTTCTGTTTGCTTATTTGGTTTGGTTTTGCAAATTCATGTATATCATTTCTCTAGGTTCCATATATGAGTAAAACCATCTGGTAGTTGTCTTTCATCTCTTTACTTATTTCAATCTAGTTCCACCCCTTTGGTTCCAAAGGACATAAAATCATCCTTTTTGATTGCAGAGTAGTATTATTCCATGGAGTATATATATCCCATAACTTTTTTTTACATTTCATTGTACATAGAACTGTACTTCTAATTGTATACCTCAATACAGAAGAATGATATGAATAGAATTTTTAAATCACTGTTCTTACAAGTAAAGCAATATACTAATTCATACTACTCAGACATAATAGACTTGGAAAAGACATATTAGAGATATATTTAAATTTGTAACCTGGAGTTTAAGATCCAATGCACTACGGTGGAGAACAATGATGGTGTGATGAAGGGTAAGGTATGTTAATACTTATCTTGGGAAGATATGGAACTGCAACCCTGTGACAACAATTCTGTAAGCCAACATTTCCTCAATAAAGTGATTTAAAAAACTGTGACCAACCTGTTAAGTCCAGCTGAATTTACCAAGAATTTAACTGGACCTAAACTTTTCTCCATCTCTTCAAATGTATTCTGAACATCTTGTTCTTTGGCAACATCACATCTAAATGCCAAATGATGCACTAAAGGGAAAAAAAGAGAGATTAGAACTACTTATAAATTATAATTTGATTCTGTAATTATTCAATACACATTGGCTAAGCATATACTTTTAAGGCAGACTAGACATGGGGTAATCTAAAACCTCAAAATGATTATGCTATAGGCTTCTGCTCTTATAAAGTTTAGAACAATGAAACTGAGATGGGAAGGGTGAGCAATAAGGAAAAGTAAGGTAATACATGAAAGTTCGTCTTGAATTTTTTTTAAATTTATTTAAGAAAGGAGACATTAACAAAATCATAGGATGGGGGGGGTACAACTCCACACAATTCCCACCACCCAATCTCCATATCCCATCCCCTCCCCACTAGCTTTCCAATTCTCTATCCCTCTGGGAGCATGGACCCAGGGTCGTTATGGGTTGCAGAGGGTGGAAGGTCTGGCTTCTGTAATTGCTTCCCTGCTGAACATGGGCGTTGACTGGTCGATCCATACTCCCAGTCTGCCCCTCTCTTTCCCTAGTAGGGTGATTAAATATTTTTCCCTTTTTTTTTTTTTTTTTTGTTTGTTTTAACCAGAGCACTGCTCAGCTCTGGCTTATGGTGGGGGGGGGACTGAACCTGGGGCTTGAGAGCCTCAGGCATGAGAGTCTCTTTCCACAACCATTATGCTATACCCCCAGCCTTTGAATTTTTTTAATCAACAAAAGGTGGGGGCCAGGGTGGGAGTAGATTGCAATAGTGGTTATGCAAAGAGACTGATGCTTGAGGCCCCAAAGTCCCCATACCATCATAAGACAGAGCTGAGCCATGCTCTGGTAGAAGAAAAAAAAAGTGGGGGCTTTTCTCATGTTCATAAAGACAGCAAACTTAACTCTTTTAGGTATTATATTCCTTATTGAAAATTATGTCTAATTCTGTTAAATTTTAGTTTCTTCGCTTTTTTTTTGTTTGTTTTCTTTCACTTTTGCTTGTGTGCTTCTTTCTTTTATTTTTCTGGTTATGGTACATACAGTTTAACAACTTATTCAATCTGGATGATTAGGAAAAGACAAAGCTGGCAGCTGAAAAAAAAACCTACAAATCGTGAAAAAAGAATTTTGCTAAAAATAACTTACTCATTTATTTTATTAAGTGTTCTTTTTAATGTTTAATTAAATGCCACAAATAACTTTAAAGTATCCTCTCTTTAATAATCCACCATATTGACACTCTAAAATGTAGATTAAAATATAAACGGTTCCTTCTTTTCTGTATCACCTTGTCAAAAACGTTAACACTGAAATTATTCCCTCAAACCATTGAAACAATACATCTGGCAAAGCATACTCTCTTTTTTTTTTGCCTCCAGTTTATTACTTGTGTTCAGTGCAGTGAGGAATACTGGCAGTAGAAATTCACTGCTCCTGGTGGCCATTTTTTCTATTTTATTGGATAGAACACAGATAATTTGAAAGAAGAAAGGAGAGAGAGAAGGAGACAGATACAAATATATCTGTTTCACCACTCATGAAGCATCCTTGCTGCAGTTGGGGAGTGGGGGCTTGAACCCTGATCCTTGCGTGGGTACTTGCGCTAAGTACTATGTGCCTTTAACTGGGTGCACCACCATCCAAGCACTGTGAAGTGTACTTTCTAAGGGAAAAATCACTTATGGAGCTCATAATTATGAAAATAAAGGCTCAAAATCTGGGTCCACAGCACCCCTAGGAAGCTCAATCTACCAACTTTTATCTTATTTTTTGCCAACATGGTTGTCATTGGAGCTCTGTGCCTGCACCACTCCATCTCTCTTGGGGGGGAGCAGAGAAGAGTAGACAGCAGCACTGTTCTGCCATTTGTGAGCCCCCCCCTCCACCCCCCATTTCCCAACCCCACCCAGCAGGCCTTTCCATGAGGTGGCCAGGGGTTGAAACCCAGATCCTTCAGCAGAGTAACTACTCCACTGGAGTCTCCCTCCATATGAAGCACCACTTTCTCACCCCTTTTTTAGTTAACATACTGGCAATGAATATAAGAATTAAGGAAAAAAAAAAAAAACTCTGAACAAAACTGAATAGAGCATTTTAAGTCCTAAAACACTTACCTTTCCTGTCAGAACTCTTTTCTGTCCAGCCCTGGCTCCCTCTGGGGTGAGCCCTTTACCCTACATTAAATGTCAATTTGGGGGAACAGGCCAGTAGCGCTTCTGGTTCAATTCCCTGTCAGCCCCTCTCCTCCTCTCTTAATTTCTCTCTGCCCTGTTAAATAAAGTTTAAAAAAAAAAAAGTTAACTATTGTGTAGTTCTCCCTTGCCCGACACTTAAATAAAGCAGCAGCTGTTGTCAGCTATTGTAACCACCACACTGCCACCAGACAGCTCAGACTCAAAGAAAAGCCTGTGTCCCTCCCTTGGCAGCACAGGGAGCATTGGGGGCGACTATAGGAACCTAAGCACTGGGTGCAGCGGCAAGGGGTGTCCTGTCCTGCACGCTGCAAAGTGGAATGCTAAACCTCTCACTGGGCCTTAGAAAAACAGGCCAGTTCTTTTTGTGCAAATGTAACTAGTTTTTGTGTTGATGTAACTAGTCAAGTCCAGTTTAGTACCTACCACCAAGCTCACGGGCAGTTGCTTTGGCCACTTCTAGATTTCTGGAGATGATGGCCAGTCGGTAGCCCTTCTGGGCCATTAACTGGGCCACTCCCCTGCCAATGCCCCTGGAGCCTCCAAAGATGGCACAGATTTTGTCCATAGCAGACCTAGAGGGCGGAGGGTTGGGGAGGGGAAATCAACCTCTTTCCAGATTCCCCAGAGATTCTTAACCACCCTTCGTCAGTCCTTGCAAGAGAGAGGGAAACTACTTAAAACACTTCGCCCTCTTTACTACATACACCTGTAGCCTAGAAACTTGCAACCTAGCAGGACGCAGAGAGGCACTTCTTCTAGCGTTTGCCCTCCTTCCGTAGCCATACGACAAAGACCAAGGACGATGGGGCGCTGAGAACTCACGTCACTGGGCGGGCTCTCAGGCCACGCCCACAAGCATTTCATCAGGCAAGAGCCAGGCCTGACTAAGGGGCTGCGCTGCATGCTGGGAAGTGTAGTCTTGATGCTGGAGGGGACGGAAGCACAGCTCAGCAAGCAAAAGCTCAGGGCCTTCCTGCCTCGAGAAATGGGAGGTAGCAGTTAAACTATAAGTTTGCCTTGGCTTTTAAGACGCTGAACTTTTCGGTTTTAAAATCAGGACAGTTTCCCCAGCAAACCTAATAGATCCCAGACTATACACTGTTCAGAACTTCAGTCCTTGCCTCGCTTCAGTGAGGACCTTTCATCCAGGATACTAGAAATCCTACAAAATGTCCCAAATATCAGACTCACACTGAAATATATCTACTTGCTCCCCACAAGTTGCCCCAGAATGGTTCACTACTCAGATCTTAACATCCATCTCAAAAGGTGTCTGTCCTGTGAACAGATAATCTGCCAGGAATGCTGCGTAGTAGGTCCTCAAGAAAAGTTAAATAAATAATTGACTATACTTGAAAGATGAACCAAACAGTCACAGGCGGCTGCAGTTAAAAGTGGGTTCCTGCAAATTTTAATTGGAAGTAATGAGTACTGAAGTTAATGTGCTAAAATTGAGCTTTGGGGGCAAGGCAGTGGTGTACCCAGTTGAGCACACGTTACAATGTGCAAGAGCCCAGTTCAACCCACCTGCAGGTGTCACTCTCTCCCTCTGTCTCCCCTTTCCTTCAGAAATTCTCTCCAATAAGTAAGTAATAATAAACTGAGCTTTTATTATTTCTAAACTGTAAAAAAAATAATAACTTCTTAACATAGTAACATTGTGTTACATAATTCAGAGACATATGAGCCATGGTCTCTGCTACTAAAAATATACAGCCTGGGACAACAGGACTAATATATGTGAAACTCGAGTATTTAGTCCAAAACCAAGGCAGATTACAAACACAAGGACTTATAGAAAAATGGACAGTGAAGGAGTGTAACACAAAGCAGGTTTTTAAGACTGGTTTCAGTTTTAGGAAAGGGGAATAGCAAAGATAAAGCTACAAGTACTTATAAATTAGCTTTTGTTTTAAGATATTTTTAGGAACTGAATAGTGGTGCCCCTGGTAGAGCACACCTGTTACATGCTAGAGGACATCACTATCTGGCGTTCAAGACCTGTGTCTCCACCATAAGAGGGAAGCTTTACAAGTGGGAGAGCAGTGCTACAAGGGGTCTCTCCTCTCTGTCTCTCATACTCAATCAAAAGGGAAAAAGTGGTTTCAGGGAACAGTGACCCCAGCAATAACTCTAGTCACACACACATGTTATTCCACCTAGAAGCAAATGATTTGAAATTGTTTGCAAAACCACACAAGTAAAAGTTCACTCCTACTAAAATTGCTATTAAAAGGACTAGATAGGGGCTAGAGTAGTGCAACTGGCAGAGTACATACATTCTAGTGTACAGTAACCTGTGTTCAAGCCTCCGGTCCCTACCCACAGGAAGAAGCTTCATGAATGATGAAGCAGTGCTGCAAGTGTTTCTATCTCCTTTTCCCATCTCAATTAATCTCTAAATCCAAAAATAAATAAAGTATTTTAACTAGAAAATATCCATTGATATAAATGACTATTTAATTAATATGGGGGGGACCATAGATTGAATATCTCTAGCTTTTTAGTGCATAGACTTCAGTTCTGAGTATATACTCCTTCAATCCAAACACTTTCCCTCAACTTGGATCAACAATGGTAGAGAATGCGCTACCCTCCGAAGGGAGGATGGACAACATACTCTATGCTACACGTGAGGAAGATAAATCGATATTGGGGCAGCATGGAATGTTCCTACTCATGACCACAGAATGTGAGCTCAGATCTAGAGGGATGCAGAGGTCGCACAGGCTCCTAAGCTAATTATGGGCCTCAGAGCACATCAGATTGATGGGGTTTACAGTCAACAATATTTTTTAAAGTGTTTTTATTTTTTTAATATTTATTTAATTTATTTATTCCCTTTTGTTGTCCTTGTTATTTTATTGTTGTAGTTATTATTGTTGTCATTGTTGTTGTTGGATAGGACAGAGAGAAATGTATAGAGGAGGGGAAGACAGAGGGGAAAGATAGACACCTGCAGACCTGCTTCACCGCGTGTGAAGCAACTCCCCTGCAGGTGGGGAGCTGGTGGCTTGAACCGGGATCTTTACGCTGGTCCTTATGCTTTACGCCACCTGCACGTAACCCGCTGCGCTACAGCCCGACTCCCAGTCAACAATATCTATACCCCTTTCCCATATTAGGGAGCTACTCTCTTCCCTGATCCAGCTTTCTGCTCCTTTTCCAGCCATGACATCATCTCCCCAGACAATAACTTGGATCTACCTGCATATCAGATTTCAGGCTCAGGCAAAAAAACAAACAATAACAACAACAACAACAACAAAACACTAGTAAAGCTACAGGCCCTTTGGAATATAACTAAAATATGTCTACTAGCTATCTACAAAATGGAGGCCCTCCTGACTCTTCATCTGTACTATTCCAGCCTTTAGATCCATGATTGTTCAACAATTTGTTTGGCTTTGACCACCAGGTTCCAGATGCTAGCATGATGCCAACCAGACTTCCCTGGACAGACAACCCCACCAATGTTCCTTGGAGCTCTGCTTCCCCAGAGCCCTTCCCCACTAGGGAAGGAGAGAGACAGGCTGGGAGTATGGATTGACCTGTCAACACCCATGTTCAGTGGGGAAGCAATTACAGAAGCCAGACCTTCAACCTTCTGGATCCCACAATGACCTTGGGTCCATACTCCTAGAGAGTTAAAGAATAAGAAAGCTGTCTATGGCCATACCACCCTGAACACGCCTAATCTCGTCTGATCTCAGAAGCTAAGAATAGGAAAGCTATGGGAGGGGACAGGGTACACAGTTCTGGTGGTGGGAATTGTGCAAAGTTGTATCCCTCTTATCCTATGGTTTTGTCAATGTTTCCTTTTTATTAATACAAAATTTTAAAAAAGAAAGAAATCAAGAGGGAAGTGGGTGATAGAGAGGAAGAGAGACAGAATGCTTCACCACTTGCAAAGCTTTCCCCATGCAGATGGGGACCAAGGGCTTTGTAACCTGTGTGCTCAAAATTAAAAAAAGAAAAAAAGAAAGAAATCAAGAGGGAAGCGGGAAATAGAGAGGCAGAGAGCCAGAGAGATACCTGCAACCCTGCTTCACCACTTGCAAAGCTTTCCCCATGCAGATGGGGACCAAGGGCTTTGAAACATGTGTTCTCAACCAAGTGTACCACCACCAACAGTCCCTGCATCTTCAGATTTTTAACTTTGTGCTTTTTTTTAATATTGTCTTTACTAAGACCAAATTATTGGTTACCAGAAGGGAAGAAGGGAGAGGTGCTAGAGATGGATAGAAAAGCTGATTATACAGTTAAAAGACAGAACTGGACTTTTAGTGGTGAACTCAATGTAGTATATATACTTAATATTTTTTACTATAATATTCACTTATAAAGGTGTGCAACTAAAGCTTATATAATGTCATAAGATAATGTTACAGAAATAAAAGTTATCTTTAAATAATAGAAAAAAAATTTCAAATTAGTAAACTGAATTTTAACGCTGGGCAATTTGTTAATGCATTTCTAATACCTTTTTTTTCCTATTAATGCCTTTTAAAAATTTTTTTTGCATTTGATTTATTTTTTATTTCTTTAATAACTTTTTGGAAATATTAAATCACCTATAATCTTAGACGGGGGGGCAGAAGCAACCAAACTTATCAGTATGTAAAATAGTTTGTAAATAGCATTAAATGACATAAATCATGGTAAGGTCTTGTATGGTATAGCAAATCTGAACCATGGGATTTTCAAAGTAAATGAAGTTCGCAAATAACTTGGTTATAATAATAATTATCTATTGCCTTCTTAAACTCTAAAACAGCAAGGAATCTTCCTCATTCTCTATAAGATCCATATTTCTTCCAGTCTTGAAACCTCTGGGGCTTGGCTTCTTTTTCCCCATGCTTCTCTTGATCCACACTATTGGCTATGGCACCTGCTGATCTCAACTAAATCAATGCAACCAGTGCCACCTCAACATGATTCCCTTTGGACTGTGTCTAGAGACACCAGGCCTACGATGTCAACCCTTCAGCTCCAATACTCTGGTGAGACCTTTCCTAGATAATAGAACTCCTGAGTTTCATTACAGCGGGTGCACTTCCTAACAAAGTTACAGAACCTGATATAGGCCAGGGCCCATGAGATACAGCATATGTATCCGTAAGTTAGGGGAAAATATATACCTTAAAGTAAGAGTGTGCAATGGTCTGCAGTGACTCAGTAAGTGCAACAAGTACAAAGACTTAAAAATACACCATAAAGTACTTAATCAAATAATATCTACTTAGACCTAGATAGATTCCTCACCTACTTCCTATTTCACTTCCCTCAATCACTAATTCTAACCCTGTCAGATAAAGTAAGGACTACAAGAGCTGAATAAGGGCAAGAGGCTGGCACACTTTAATGATGGTCCTTTTTGCCACCACCAGGCTACATCATCATCTGGGGTCCTAGAAAGGGAATCCTGGAATTCCCACATAGATATGATAGATGGAGACCTCTAACAGATCCCTTTCTCATCACTGGTCATCTCCCATCAGGAACAACATAGTGGACCCTTTTGTGGGCCTCTATAGAATATTGCCCTCAATGTAGAACAACAATGATAGAAACTGCCCCACTCTAAGAAGGGAGACTGGATCAATATATTCTGCCACTCAAGAAACACTTATCCTGAAATTAATGCAGCCTAGAATGTTCCTAGCTACGACCATAGAATGTGAGCTTAGACCTAAAGAGATACAGTGGTTGCACAGGATCCTGTGCTAAATATGAATGGGCCCAAGGTCAGATCAATGGGGTTTATAGTTAATATTTATATACTCTTATCATATGTGGGGGAGCTATTCTCTGCCCTGGACTAGCTTCTAGTCCTATTCCCAATTCTGATACAAGCTTCCCAGATAATACTTTCAGTCCACCTGCATGTTAGCTGTCAGGCTCAGGCAAAAATTAGTAAAGTCATGGTATATACTTAATATAGACTTCCCTCTCTCCATTGTTACTGGTTATCTCTATCAGGAACAACACAATAGTCCCCTTTGTGGATCCCCATAGGATCTTGCCCTCAACATGGATCAGCAATGATAGAGAATGTTCCATCCTCTGAAGGGAGGCTGGACAACATACTGTATGTTCCACCTGAGGAAGATGAGTCCTGAAATCGGGGCAGCTTGGAACGTTCCTACTCATGACCACAGAATGTGAGCTCAGATTTACAGGGATGCAGAGGTCACATAGGCTCCTAAGCTGAATATGGGCCCTATATCACATCAGATCGATAGGATTTATAGTCAACAATATTTATACACCTTTCCCATATTAGGGAGCTACCCTCTTCCCTGATCCAGCTTTCTGGTCCTTTTTCCAGCCATGACATCATCTCCCCAGATAATAACTTGGATCCACCTGCATATCAGATGTCAGGCTCAGGAAAAAAAAAGTAAAAAACTAGTATAGTTATGGGCTCTTTGGAATATAACTAAAATAGGACTACTAACAATCTACAAAACAGAGAACTCCCCTAACTCTTCATATGAAGTTTTCCAGCCTTTAGGTTCATGATTGGTCAACAATTTTTATGTTCACTATAAATCTAAATGTTAACTCTTTTTTCAGCCACCAGGTTCCAGATGCTAACATGACGCCAACCAGACTTCCCTGGGCAGATGACCCCACCAATGTGTCCTGGAGCCCTGCTTCTCCAGAACCCTGCCCCACTAGGGAATGACAGAGACTGGATGGGAGTATGGATCAACCTGCGAATGCCCTTGTTCAGCAGGGATGCAATTACAGAAGCCAGACCTTCCACCTTCTGCACCCCATAATGTCCCTGGGTCCATACTCCCAGAGGGAATAAAGAATAGGAAAGTTATCAGGGGAGGGGATGGGATACAGAGTTCTGGTGGTGGGAATTGTGTGGAGTTGTACCCCTTGTCATATGCTTTACATTGGTTTGTTCTAGCCCTCCCCCACCAAGAGAATTAGATCAGTCCAGTTAGTTTCGTGGGCCTGCTTGGCCCCGCCCCGAAGGAACCCCGCTAGAGTTCCACAGTTGGAGAGTTTCAGAGTGCCAGAGTTGGAGAGGGTTCCTGAGTTCCAGAGTAAGAGAGAGTGCTTGCGCCACCGCAAAGAGACAGCAGAGTTCTGTTTGGTGATTAGTTTGTCTTAGTTTATGAATCGTTGTTCCTGAATAAAGAAATACAGCTTCCCTGCCCAGCCGTTGTCTCCGCGTCTCTGTTACCTGCCTGTGAAGCTAGCCCGGCCAGCAAGAGCCCGAAAATTTTAACAACAACCCCTCTTGTCCTATGGTTTTGTCAGTGTTTCCTTTTTATAAATAAAAAGTTTTTAAAAATAGACTTTCTAGCTTCTTCCAACATGAAGACCCCAAATCTCATCTGCTATATTCTTGCCTTTAGGTTCCTGATTATTAAACTATTTATTCTGCTTTATATCTTAATTGTCTTTAGCCACCAAGTTGCAGATACTACCACAACACCAACCTGACTTCCCTGGGCAGACAATGTACCCTGGAACCTCACCGACCTCCCCAGAGCCCTACCCCACTAGGGAAAGACAGGAACAGGCTGGGAGTATGGATCAACCTGTCAATGCCCGTGGCCAGTGGAGAAACAATTATAGAAGCTAGACCTCCTACTTTCAGCACCCCATAGAGATCTTTTGTTTGTACTCCTGGAAGGATAGGAATAGGAAATAGGAAAGTTTCCAATGAAGGGTATGGGATATGGAATTCTGATGGTGGAAATTATATGGAATTATACCCCTCTTATCCCACAATCTTGTCTATCATTATTAAATCACTTGAAAGAAAGAAAGAGAAAGGAAGAAAAGAAGAAAGGGAGAGAGAGAAAGGAAAAAGAAAGGAAGGAAGGAAGGAAGGAAGGAAGGAAGGAAGGAAGGAAGAAAAAGAAAGAAAGGAAGATAATAGTCATTGAGATGGTTCACTGGATAATGTGTTGGGCTACAAAACATAAGGTTGAGTTCAGTCCCTGGTATTGCATGATTCAGAATGATGTTATGGTTCTCTCCTCTCTCATTAAATAAAACATTTTTTAAATGTGAAAACAAAAAAATGTTGATAATGTGGAGAAATTGAAACTGCTATGCAGTATTATTGGGGATAATTTATAACTTGTATAATTGCTCTGGAAAGCTGCAATTTTACTTCTATATATAATCTAAAAAACTATACTGCTATAAAAGCATTTTTTTTGCTAAATTTTTATTCTTCCCCTCTTTTTGAGAATACTGTTAATATTAGAAATTTGTAATACAAGAAAGTACACTGCCAGAGACATAGCTTGCTCGGTTGGGCCTTGTCATGTATATAGTTTAGGTTCAAGCCCCAGCACTACATGGAAGTGCACATTGGTATTGTCGCTCTGTGTGCAATACCCCCCAAATGGAAAAGTCAACCAGGGTTCAGTGAAACCAAGCATGCATACAACCCTGGTTCAGACAGAGGGAGGGGGAGAGATAAAGGAAGGGGGAGAGATAGAGAGGGGGGAGAAACAGGAAGAGGGAGAAAGAGAAGGAGAGACAGAGAAAAAGAAGAAGGAGAAGGGGAGATAAGAAGAGGGAGAGGGAAAGGAAATGTCTATCTTTTCTATGTTCACATACCAAAAAAAAAAAAAGACTATAAATACTGTTCTACCATTCTTTCTTCAGAATAGTAATTTATCTTTAGAGATCACACAATAGCTGTGTGTTGAAATCCCCTTGCTCCTTTTCTGAGTAACATGGTGCCTCTTTATTAGGTTTATAAGTGGCAAAATTCTAAAGATGATCCTCCTCCCACCTCAACTACTCAATCAAATATTAACTAGGAACCACTGTGAAGGGAATTTGATGATATAATTAAATTCCAACTCAATTACCCTTAAACTATGTAGATTTTCTGGGTGAGACTAACCTAATCTGGTGAAACTCTTTAAGCAGAGTATTTTCTTTGGCTATTAAGTAACATAGAAAGAAGTCAAAGACATTTGAAGCATATGGAAGATTTGGGACATTTAGAGGTGTTTCCTGCTAGCCTCTAAGAAAGCAAACAAATTCTGCTTTGAATTACTAGTGGAAATGAACAATCCCTAAAGGCTAAGGAAATCTCAGCTAAAAACTAGCAAGAAAATAAGAACTACAGATCTACAAGGAAGTAAATTGTCCAACAATCAGTGAACTTAAAAAAAAGTCCTGAGGGAGTCGGGCTGTAGCGCAGCGGGTTAAGCGCAGGTGGCGCAAAGCACAAGGACCCGCATAAGGATCCCATTCGAACCCCGGCTCCCCACCTGCAGGGGAGTCACTTCACAGGCAGTGAAGCAGGTCTGCAGGTGTCTATCTTTCTCTCCTCCTCTCTGTCTTCCCCTCCTCTCTCCATTTCTCTCTGTCCTATCCAACAACGACAACAACAGCAATAGCTACAACAATAAAACAACAAGGGCAACAAAAGGGAATAAATAAATAAAATAAATATAAAAAAAAAAAGTCCTGAATCTCAGATGAGAACTTCAGCATCAGACAACACTTTGACTTCAAGTCTATGAGATATGAGTGGGAATCCAGTGAGATGGTAGCTGTTAATGTAAGATAAATAAATGTAAGGTGTCTTTAAAAAAAAAACGCAACCCAAGAAATCAGACAGTAGATAGACCACCATACTTGCAAGCATAAGGACCAGTATTTGGAGCCTCAGCATTGCATGTGCCAGAGTGATACTCTGATGTTTTCTGTTATTAATAAAAAAATACATCAGGGCTGGGTGGTAGTGTACCCAGTGAGTCACATATTATAGTGGGGAAAGACCTGATTTTAAGCCCCCGGTCCCCACCTACAGGAGGAAAGCTTCACGAGTGATGAAGCAATGCTGTTGTTCTCTCTCCTCCTTTCTACCTCTCTATTTCCCCCCTTCCCTCTCAGTTTCTGTTTCTATCCAATAAATACTAAAAAAAAAAAAAAAAAAAAAAAAAAGGCTTAAACAGGCATGTTTTATAAGGACGATAGGATAGATTCGATATCGGGATAGATTGGAGAAAATCTGTCTAAGCCTCTCTCTTACATACATTGACATCATTTGTGGAAAAAAAACCTTGTCACAGAAAAATAACCAATGTAAATGTCAGCCTTAACACTGACTGTATTCCTGGCATCCAGAATCATAGAAAAAAAATCAGAAAGACTTCATTTTGTAGAAGGTTCTGCCAGTTTCAATAATAAAGAGCTTTGCTTTTTCCACACATTATTTTAGCAAAAAAAAAAAAAAAAAAGGCATAGTTTTAAAATCTGTTCAATCTATCACAAAGACCATTAACATACAATGTGTGGTGACATGGTGATATTCAAAATTCTCAAGCCTTTCAGTCTTTCTCACTGTGTTTATACAATTATGGTTAGCTTGAGCTTTCCTTTTTGACACATCAACTTAAACCCCAAAGCTATTATGCTTTTTTCTCTTAATACATTGCCATTACTATCCTAGTGAGAATACACTCATCACAATAAATCAACCATTAACCAGGAGAGCTATTGACAGGAGAAAGTTTTTCTTAGCCCCTTGATAGTGAACTGAGTGTCTGTAAATTAAGCTGGGTCTGCTTGGCCCAGCAGGATACTGGGAAAAAGTCATTAGGATGACCCACTGTCATCTTTTCTTCTCACTACACATGTCACTTTTGTGCTCACATTGTGACCGTATTTTATACTGTAAACCCATACAAGATATTTTTTCATGACCCCAAAGAGAGTTTATGTATAAAGACTGATGAATACATTCTAAAGAATATATTAGTGTTATTTTTGTTGTAACAAAAGGAATACTATTTAATTACACCAGTGATTTTAGAGGGTGGGGGAGATGGTTCAGCCTATTAGAACACCAACTTACAGTTCTGAGGTCTCCAGAGGCTCCAGGTTCAGTCCCTGTGACTACCTTATGCCAGAGATAAGCAGTGCTCTGCTCTCTTTTATTTTCTAACTCATATCTTTTTAAAAAGACTTCAGAAAATAATATTTATGAAATAAATAAAAACTAAATGAAAAGACTGTTTTATTGTCAATTACCATTTATACTGTTTATTTACAATTTTTGGTAAGTTATACTATTGATAGTAAATTATACTTATGACTTATTAAAATTTTAATTAAAATATCACTGTTTTAGTATATGAAATTTGAAGCTGTTACTAATTGAAAGTGGACTATCTTTCATGGATTTTACTGTAAGTTTAGATTCAATTCCCAGGATTATTAATATGAAGGAAAAATTATTAATAAATTCACAACTGTAGTTTAATATTTACAAGGAATTTTCTTTACACAGCATACTGTACTAAGTGCCTCCAACATAGGAAGTCATTAGCAGAACTGTCTTTCTTCCCAGGCTTCTCTTGAGTGGTGATGAGAGCTTGCAGCCCCTACCCTGTGGCCAATCTAGCTTCTTGCCACAGTCTATGTGAAAAAACTGCCTCCATGTGACTATACAGATAAAATTTTCTTGATTAAAAATATTGCTGATTTTCTTCTTTTTTTCCCTCTCTTTTTATTTTTATTGGGGAATTAATGTTTTACATGCAACAGTAAGTACAATAGTTTGTACATGCATAACATTCCCCAGTTTCCCATATAACAATACAACCCCCACTAGGTCCTCTGAATCCTTCTTGGACCTGCATTCTCCCCACCCACCCACTCCAGAGTCCTTTACTTTGGTGCGATACGCCAGTTCCATTTCAGGTTCTACTTGTGTTTTCTTTTCTGATCTTGTTTTTCAACTTTGGCTTGAGAGTGAGACCATCCCATATTCATCCTTCTGTTTCTGACTTATTTCACTCAACATGATTTTTTCAAGGTCCATCCAAGATCGGCTGAAAACAGTGAAGTCACCATTTTTTATAGCTGAGTGTATTCCATTGTGTATATATACCACAACTTGCTCAGCCACTCATCTGTTGTTGGACACCTGGGTTGCTTCCAGGTTTTGGCTATTACAAATTGTGCTGCCAAGAACATATGTGTACACCGATCTTTTTGTATGGATATGCTGGGTTCCTTAGGATATATCCCCAGGAGAGGAATTGCAGGATCATAGGGTAGGTCCATTTCTAGCCTTCTGAGAGTTCTCCAGACTGTTCTCCACAGAGGTTGGACCCATTGACATTCCCACTAGCAGTGTAGGAGGGTTCCTTTGACCCCACACCCTCTCCAGCATTTGCTGCTGTTACCTTTTCTGATGTATGACATTCTCACAGGAGTGAAATTGGTATCTCGTTGTTGTCTTTATTTGCATTTCTCTGACAATCAGAGACTTGGAGCATTTTTTCATGTGTTTCTCGGCCTTTTGGATCTTTTTTGTGGTGAATATTCTGTCCATGTCCTCCCCCCATTTTTTGATGGGGTTATTTGTTGTCTTGTTGTTGAGTTTGGCAAGCTCTTTATATATGTTGGTTATTAAACTCTTGTCTGATGTATGGCATGTAAAGATCTTCTCCCACTCTGTGAGGGGTCTCTTGGTTTGGGTAGTGGTTTCTTTTGCTGTGAAGAAGCTTTTTAATTTGATGTAGTCCCATAGGTTTATACTTGCCTTAGTCTTCCTTGTAATTGGATTTGTTTCATTGAAGATGTCTTTAAAATTTACGTGGAAAAGAGTTCTGCCAATATTTTCTTCTAAGTATCTGATAGTTTGTGGTCTAACATCCAAGTCCTTGATCCACTTGGAATTTACTTTTGTATTTGGTGAAATACAGTGGTTCAGTTTCATTCTTCTGCATGTTTCAACCCATTTATTCCAACACCATTTGTTGAAGAGACTCTGCTTTCCCCATTCAATAGTCTGAGCCCCTTTGTCAAAGATTAGATGTCCATAGGTGTGGCTGATTTTCTTTTGACATCCTTATATCTAATCTGCTGGATAACCTAAGTTGTAAGGAATGGTTTTTTAAATCATTTATAAAAGCACATTTCAACATGAGTTAGGAAAAAAGAGCACTTTTTGTTTAACTGGAATTCATGCCAAGGAGACTGCCAAAAGATGGTGCTTTTAAACATAGCACCACCATGCACTCAAGTGCTTACCACAAAAACTTGGACTTTCTTCCTACCCTCTCTCTCACTCTACAAAGTGCTGCCAATCCACATTCCTAAATATTACTCCATCCCATTCCCTCCGTTTAAACTGTATTGCTTATCCTTTGTTCAGGTCTTGGGTTCTGAATGACTGGTATAGCTAGTATGCCATCCTCCATGACTCGGACTCCAATCTGTCCTCAACACCACCACCAGAGGGCTCCTTCTGATATAGAAATATGATACTACTACTACTACTATCTGGCTACAATCCTGCAATATTGCTCTGTCAACCACAGCATAAGCATAGTCCTCTTTAATCAGTCACTTTTCTCCAGAATCCTCTTCTGACAACCTCTCCTCACCTCTCACTTAACAAGCTTTAAGATTCCCAATGAACACATTGTCAGCTATACAATGTATACTTGGCAATTCCCTGAAGTAGTACATTCTTTCACACTACATGCATTTCTAATGCTGCCTTTTCAATCTTTAATGCTCTCTTTGGTGAAATCATATTTATCATTCAAGACATGGTTCATGCATCTCTTCCAATAGAATCTTTTCCTAACCAGCAGGTAGTACTGATGCTCTCCTTTATCCCTCTCTTTATCTTTCTAAAACATCCCATTTATCTTATTTTAATGAGAGATAGAGAGATGGACCAGAGCACTGTGCAGCTCTAGCTTTTATGGGGGTGCTGGGAATTGAATTTGGGACCTCAGAGCCTCAGGCATGAGAATCTTTTGTATAAACATTATGCTATTTCCCTAGCTCCCCTCCTCTGTTTAAATCTGTATGCATCTTTAAATCTGTTTCAATGCCCCAAGGATAACACAACAGGTAGAGTGGCAAACTTGAAGTCATAAGGTCTCAAGTTCAATTACCAGCATCCTATCAGTCAGAGTAATGCTCTAGATTGTTCTCTATCTCTCCTTCATAAGTCCTTTAAAGTGACCTTGAAATTGTGTTTTAAGAATCAATCAGGTGCCAGAATTCAGAGTTGCAAGAATATAGTGAATAGTATAGTAGGGGGTGAAGGGTGGGGTTGGGGATCAAATGTTGGAGTCTGATGTTGGAGAAGGCTACTTTGAGGTTATGATGTCAGTAAATTAAAAGTAAGTAAATAATAACTATGAAATATTACAAAGTGTGATAACAATGATTACTACCCATTAGTCTGTTACAGGGATCTGTGAAAATATCAAATTAAATACAAAATCTTGCATACATTTTGAATGAATAGTTTCTAGGAAGAGAGACCACATTTTCAGCAGGTTCTAAAGGAGAGCTTCTACAATGGTTAAGATTTTTTTCTACTAACTTGTGAACTCTGAATATAGACACTAATCACACCTTTTTTTTTTTACTATATTTTTACATTATTTTCTTATTAACAGTATGTTACAGATTGTAAGATTACAATGTATATGCTCACCACCAAAATTCTATAACCCTACCCTTCCACTTCCCAAAGATATTACCATAGTGCTCACAAGTGGGGTGGGGGATTGAACCTGGGACTTCAGAGCCTCAAGCATGAGAATCTCTTTGCATAACCATTATGCTATCTACCCCCCACCTCTTGATGATTTCATAATGAGTTTTCTGAACTCATGACTTTCTGGTCATTTAAGGTCTCTTGTCATTGCTGTCTATGTACTTCCTACTTTCCACATTTAGAGTGTTTTTTGTGGTGCCAGCAGGAAATTCTATGGCTAACATGTTCAATTTCCCATTTATATATCTGGTGAGGTAGGGGAGATTTTATCCTGTGTCACCAGGCTGGGTTAATGTTTTTTGATGTCAACATAGGACCTCCCTGCTGTTGTTCCAGCCTCTGTGGGACAACAGTATTGAAAACTTAAGAAGTCATAGTTGAAAATTGCTGAGTTTTTAGTTGATTCCCCCCCCCCCTTTTAACAGTTGTTATTTTAATTACTTGGGAGTGGTACACCTATTTGCTAATCTTCCAGTTTGGTGCTAGCCATCCCTGAGTTCAGCTACTTAATTCTGGGAATCTCTCTCTCACCCCTTTTTCACTCCACTGTGGCTTGGTGAGTTTCTGAAGAAATCCTGGTCATATTTTCTTGAATTTTCAGGTGATTTTCATTGCATTTTCTAGTTGATGAGGAGAGTGAAGTGAGTCTGCTGTCATTCCATAGGTACATTTCTCTGTTTACACATACTTATTTTTGTTTCTGTTAGCAGCATCACATTTCCTAGAGATGCTGAAAGCTAAATAAATGCATTAACTAGTGAATGGACATATGAGTGAATAAAATAACTCACTTTAAGAGAATCCATTGCTATAGGTAGGAATTAGTGTTGGATATAGCTATAATTAAAGTGGGCCTCCTTACATTCATTGGAGAAATAATCTGACAAGGAAGACAGATATTAGACAATTTGTTATGCAATTACTACTTAATTGCAATAGTGAGATGACCTATAAAAGAGAAGTAAAGGCTACTCAAAGAGTATAGTTAGGAAGGGCTGAAAGTCTGATGTTGTAGAACTCTCCTTTGAGTATATAATGTTCATAAAGTAAGTGAAAAAAACTATAAAATCTTATAAAGCATGCTAATGATGTTTACTACCCATTAGTATGTTATAGGAGGAACAAGAAGATAGTATATTTTACACATGAGGAAGAAAAAAAACCTAATTTAAGAATTCATTTCTAATGATGAAAGAAGTTGTTGGTCGAAATAGACTTAATAGAACTCCTAGATGAGAGCACTTAGTTTGGACAGGAAGTGCCCTGGAAAAGTTTAATGTTTGAAATTTTTTGTAATCCTTTTTTTTTTAATCTGCCAGATTTTTTCTACTGGTATAAGCCCAGCTCTGGATATTTAATATCTAGTCCCCAAAGCAGCATATCTGCCAAGGAATTCATAAGAAAACTGAGTGTTCTCAGAATTAGTTCTGAGACTAGCCTCAATTCTCTGACCCAGGCTCCTGCCCTTCCATTTCCGACTCTGTTCCTTTGGCGCTTTCCCTATTCTGGCTGGCTGGAAGAAGTCTCACTTGGCCCTCAATTCACCTGCTATGCCTCCTAAATATGAGAGCTTTTCCTTTCCTGGTCCTGCTGCTCCTCAAACACACTGATCTGTATCAGAGGTACTGGCCTGGCTCTGGCACATCCCACCTCCTCATTGGCCTCTGACTGGCAGCTGTGATTGCACTTAAACTCTGCACACTCGTGCTCCTCCAAGTGTGCCTGAGAAAGCTGGAATCTACATTTCATGCTTTTAATATTTGTCATTAACCTGGAATGTAATGTCTTGGTGTCTCCAGGTTGCACCTATGTGACTGCTAGTGTCTCATTTTAATGATCACTGTTTTGTTTTTCATCTATAGGCTACAGAGACCCATTCCTCAGCTTAGATCTTGATGAGTTATGTAGAGTAGAAAATCTTGATTTATGAGACTCACAAATGTGTGTGTGTTTTAATTTTTATTTATTTATTCCCTTTTGTTGCCCTTGTTTTATTGTTGTGGTTATTATTGTTGTTATTGATGTCATTGTTGTTGGATAGGACAGAGAGAAATGGAGAGAGGAGGGGAAGACAGAGAGAGGTAGAGAAAGATAGACACCTGCAGACCTGCTTCACCACTTGTGAAGTGTCTCTCCTGCAGGTGGGGAATCGGGGGCTCGAACCAGGATCCTTACGCTGGTCCTTGCGCTTTGCACCACCTGTGTTTAACTCGCTGAGCTACTGCCCTAGTTCCATGTGTATTTTTTTTTAATAGGTCTCCAGGATTGGAAAGATAGTTCATGTGGAAAGGTCCCTGTTCTCCATGTATTCAACTACTTTTGAGCCTGGAGCTCACTGCACTGGGGGAAAGTTCAATGCTGTGTGTCTTTTCATCTCTCTCAACCTGAAAAAGTCAGCCCAGTTTGATGTAACCCAGACAACAACAAGAAGGCCTCTACTTGGTGTTGGTATGCATGAGACCCCTTCTGTTTCTTTTGGTTTAAATCCCCCCTGCTTAACACTATTCTATTTACATAACCACTTCATTCTATTTACATAACCACTGTTAACAAGTTCCACCCTCCCTCCAGGGCATTTGTGGTTCAGTGATAGGATTCTTGCCTAATCTGCCCCCTCTTTGTCACACTCTGATTTTCACCAGTCACTTTTCTCTCCACCCTCTCTATGTCACATCCTGTTTCCACCCTAATTGGGAAGTATATATAAAGACAGCATTGTGAGTTTTACAGTACTGTACCTTTAGTTTAGCTTAGCTCGGCTTAGATTGTGCTGCGTCCTGCATGAATAAAGAGATACTGCCTACAGCTCAACCATGAATCCCTGGTCGTCTGTTACCCGCCCGTGAAGCCAGCCCATTGAAAACAACATAACCCATCGAAAACAACAACTTGGTATCAATGTGTATTATGGAATGAACTGTTTCACTTCCCAAACTGTCATGCCCACCATGCCACTTTCCCTACCACCAAGATTCATCTGATGAATCCCTCACCTCCTAACCTCCTATATGACAGGAACTTAAAAGAAACTTTTCAGTAGGGGACTAAAGTTAAAAGGAGGTCTCAAAGGCTATCTTAGTCCATTCAGGATGCTATAGCAAAATACAATAGGCTGGATGGTTTAAAAACAGAAAAAAATATTTCTCACAGTTGTGAAGGCTGAGAAATCTCACATTGAGGTATTGGCAGATGCAGTGACTGATGAAGATTCCCATCCTTGTTCCCAGATGACCATCTACCTTCTCACTATAACCTCACACAAAGACAGAAGTACAGGAGCTCTCTGTGGTCTCTCTCATTTTTAAAAAATATTTAATTTACAAGATCAAGAGTGAACCAAAACACCATTCTCACATATTCAGTGACAGGGATAGAGTCAGGGTTCCATGCATACAAATCTTGCATCCTACCAACTGAGCTATCTCCCAGGCCATTGTGGTCTCTTTTAGAAGAGCTGATCCCGGAAAGTCTGGTGGTAGCACAGCGGGTTAAGCACATGTGATGTGAAGCACAAGGACCGGTGGAAGGGTCCCGGTTAGAGCCCCTGGTTCCCCACCTACAGGGGAGTTGCTTCACAGGTGGAGAAGCAGGTCTACAGGTGTCTATCTTTCTCTCCCCCTCTGTCTTCCTCCTCTCTCCATTTCTCTCTGTCCTATCCAAAAATGACATCAACAACAACAATAATAACTACAATAATAAAACAACAAGGGCAACAAAAGGGAATAAATAAATAAATAAAAGGAATAGCTTAAAAATTAAAAAGAAAAAAAAAAGAGCTGATCCCATTCACTAGGGATCTGTCTTTAAGATGTAATCACTTCCTAAAGGCTACAATTCCTTATACCATCACATGGGGTTGGGTGAGGAAGAAAATATATAGTCTATAGTAAAACTGAGGCCCTATAGTATCCTGAAAAAAAGAGGAAAAGATACTAGAGATCTCTCACCCCCTTTTTCTCTTCCCCTCTGGACACACAGAGGAAAGGTCATGTAAGGACACCAGACATCTGCAAGCCAGGAACACAGATCTCAGAAACCAACCATGACAGCATCTTAGCTTGCACATTTTAGCCTCCAGAACTATCGTAAAATTAATTTCTGCTGTTCAAGCATTGAGTCCATGGGATTCTGCTATGGCAGCCCCAGTGGACCAAGACAGTATGGTCATTCACTTTCTTCTTTACTTTGACCAACCTGCAAAGTACCATTTGATAACATCATGTAGCCACTGCTGATCATGGGATCTGAGTTGGAAAGAGAAACATTACCATGAGAACTACGGCAGAACAAAAGAGTGAAAAACACAAATCACATCATCTTCATTTGCCTGCTGCTTGCAGACATCCAGACTCCAAAGATTGCTCTCTTATCCTCTTGCCAGGGCCCATTCTCTGGGAAGACTTTGAAATTCATTCCCTCTAAGTGGTGAATAATATAACAGCATGAAACATTAAGTCACTTAGGCACATGAAATTTTAACAGGGAGCCAAATGTTAAGTCAAAGGGATGACAATCTAACAGCAAAATACCATCTAGTATCTGCCTATCCTACAACAGAAATCTACTGTGAGCTCAGGAATATCCCTAGTAGCAGACACAAAGCTCCAAGGATAATAGAACAAAAAAAAGCAATTGCCTGAACTGTGGAACTCAGGTATATTAAAAAAAAAAGACAAGTAAGTTATAGTGAATCATGATCAAGTCTATAATACTATAATATAAATGTGGACACAGTGCTCAGACACAGTAGCTAGGAGCACATGGCTTCAAATTCAGGCTAGATAATGTGAGAGAGAGGAGAGAATGTTTACTTTTCTCTATGCATATAGACACATGCAAATGTAAAATGAAAAGTATTTCACCTATAACCATGCATATTATACTGTAGGCATGAGTATATTATATATGTACATACATATGTAAACTTATTATGTGAGTGTGTATGTATAAATTATGACTGAGTGTGTATATGTATAAATTGTGTGTATGTGTAAAAGTAGATCTTACTAACAGCTAGTGCTCACTGAATATTTACATACCACATCTCACACATAGGTTACATGTGTTTAATCTTCACAATAAGCTCTAATGTAGGAAAACAAGGAATGCAAACACGAATTAACTATTCATGATAGTTTTTCCAAGATAGATATACAAGACTCCATCAGTAATTGGCAAGACATGCATTCCTACCAAGCAGTCTAGCTATAGAGCTTGTCCTCCCTACCCTCTGCATTTTAGTGTCTCTCTCTGATTTTGTCAGGAGTTTTGAAAAATACACCACATACACATAAATCCAGATAGGAAAGGAATCTCTACATAGTTGCAATTACAGCCAAGATTTCTGACGACATAAAAGAACTCACTAAAATAATTTACATCATAGCACGTGATGTCACATCAAGGGAGAAAGCTGGGGTTCCCTGGAAAAAGAAACTGCTCATTGGGGGGAACTTAAAGAGTTCACAGTGGCATACATCTCTAGCTTCATGCTTTGAGCTATAAGAGCCCCCCTTCATTGCCCTCTTTGGCTCTAACTTCTCACTCTTTCCTGCAGACCAAATATCTCTCCTGAATTACAGAGCTGAATGTAGCCACTCTAGTCTCATAGGACTTTTCAGATGGAATGACTAAAATAATCTGTCTCCCTCTGTTAAAGAGAAGTATCTGATCTGTCATCAGTTAGGTATTAAAAAGAGAAAATATGGGACAGCAAAATAGCTCATCTGGGTAGTGTGCCTGCCATACACATGACCCAGATTCAAGTCTAGCTCTGCCAAATGGTAGTACAGCAGGCTAAACACAAAATGCAAGGACCGACAGAAGGACCCAAGTTAGAGCCGCCAGCTCCCCACCTACTGGGGGCAGGGTTTGCTTCACAAGTGGTGAAGCAGGTCTGCAGGTGTCTATCTTTCTCCCCCCCCCCATTCTGTATTCCCATCCTTTCTCAATCTCTGTCCTATCCAACAATGAAAGCAGTAACAACAACAATAATAACAACAACAAGGGCAACAAAAGGGGAAAAAAAAGAATGTACAAAAGAACAAATTCTAATGTAAACTACCACCTGGCCCCCCTCTTGTGTACATTCTATGACCACTATCACTCATATCTTTCCTTTTGTCATTTTACTGTATGGGTTAAAAAGTTTTATAGTACAGTTGTTGACACATGGGTACAATTTCACATCTCCCTTTGAAAGGTGTTTGCCAAAGATTCTCACCCAGGACTTAGCACCTTTCCCACCATGGAGACATAGGCTGAGCAGAGACACTTCAGCCGACCAAGGGAGTAACTAACCTAACCTGGCAATCAAGAGATATTCCCTAAGAAAGTAACTTGATTAAGCCTTGGTGTATGGAAGAGCCAGGTAAAGAAGACAGTGAGGAGTTGGGGAAGTACATAGTTCAAGCTGTTACAGTCGAGGACTTGCATGCCTGAGGCTCCCAGTTCAGTCCTTGGTGCCCCATGTACTGGAGTGGTGCTTTGCCTTTTCTCCTGTGAATCTCTTTCCTTCATACAAAACAAACCTTACAGAAGCCAGATTTTCCACCTTTTGCACCCCATAATGACCCTGGGTCCATACTCTCAGAGGGATAAAGAATAGGAAAGCTATCATGGGAGGGAGGGGATGGGATATGGAGTTCTGGTGGTGGGAACTGTGTGGAGTTGTACCCCTCTTATCCTATAGTTTTTGTCAGTGTTTCCTTTTTTTTTAATATTTATTTTATTTATTCCCTTTTGTTGCCCTTGTTGTTTTATTGTTGTAGTTATTATTGTTGTCATTATTGTTGTTGGATAGGACAGAGAGAAATGGAGAGAGGAGGGGAAGACAGAGAGGGGGAGAGAAAGATAGACACCTGCAGACCTGCTTCACCGCTTGTGAAGCAACTCTCCTGCAGGTGGGGAGCCAGGACTTGAACCGTGATCCTTATACTGGTCCTTGTGCTTTGCGCCACCTGCGCTTAACCCGCTGCGCTACAGCCTGACTCCCCAGTGTTTCCTTTTTATAAATAAAAATAAAAATAAAGAAAAAAGTAGTGGCCAGGAGATGGGGGGAATGGGGGTGGGGCAGGGACTTGAGGAGAGGCAGAGGCAGATAACTAGGTAATGATCTGGGATGGAAATGTTTTAAGAGCTAAACATTGTATCAAAGCACCTGAAGTTTACCGGGAGAAGGATAGGGTGGTAAAACAAAATGAGATAAAAGAGTAAGCATAGGCCAAATTATATTAGGACTCATAAGACACAAAGTCAATATCAAAGTTTAGGTTAAAGAGTATAGTCATTTTAGAAAGTCTTAAAAGATGACTTGAGGGGGCTAGGCAGTAGTGTAGGAGATCCAGGTTCTAACCCCAGCTTCCCACCTTCTGGGGGGGGGGTTGCTTCTCAGGTCTGCAGGTGTCTATCTTTCTCTCCCTCCTCTGTCTGTCTTCCCCTCCTCTCTCCATTTCTCTGTCCTATACAACAACAACAGCAATAGCAAGGGTAACAACAACAACAAATGGGGAAAATAGCCTCATTGAGCCACAGCGATAACCCTAGATGCAAAAAAAAAAAAAAAGATTTAATCCCTCAATAGGGAAGTTTCCAGTGGAGAGGAGAGGCTAGGACACAGAACTCTGATAGTATATGAAATTATACCTCTGTTATCTTACAATCTTGTTCATCATTATTAAGTCACTAATTTAAAAAATAGATGACTTGAATACACTCGGGGGCAAATGCATTCATGAATTTGGTGTGGGGGTTAGAAATAATGTATGGAACCAGAGAGGATACAGTAATATCTATACAAATAATAATGGATTAGATTAGAGTGGATGGATAATATATATATAGAAAAATTGATGGATCTAAGGGATATTTTGGTGCAAAATTAATAGCTCATTGACTCTTCTAAAAAAAAAAAAAACCTTTAATAGAGAGCAACTTACTACAAAGAGCAAGTGTATGAGCTACCAGAGAAACATGGGATTTCTGGGATATACTGAGGTCCATTTAAGGCTGACGATAGTGTTATTTTTCCCAGAATTACTTTGCAGTCCTGGTACTATTGAATTTACCCACAGATACTAATTATTTTTCTTTATTAGTAATTTAATATTGATTTACAAAATTACAAGGTAACAAGGGTACTAGTCCACACTGTTCCCAACACCACAGTTCTGGGTTCCCCGATTTCTCCATTGGAAGCTACAGTAGTTCTCCCAGGGTTGCAGTTATGGGTTAACTATTATTACTACAACTGTCTGTCTATATTTGTATATATTTGCCTTTTTAAAATATTGATTGATTGATTATTCCCTTTGGTTGCCCTTGCTGTTTTATTGTTGTTGTTCTTGATGTCATCGTTATTGGACAGAGAGAAATGGAGAGAGGAGGGAAAAACAGAGAGGGAGAGAGAAAGACACCTGCAGACCTGCTTCACTGCTTGTGAAGTGACTCCCCAGCAGGTGGGGGAGCCAGATGCTCTGAATGGGATTCTTAAGCCAGTCCTTGCACTTTGCGCCACATGCACTTAACCCACTGCGCTACCGTCTGACATCTTATTTGCCTTTTTTTTTTTAAGGTCCCATCTTCTCTTCCTTTCCAGGTCACATCTACACCTATTACTATGTATAAATGTCCCTCCTTTTTCCGTCTTCTCTGGTTCCTGATAGAGTTGGAGTTCAGAGCCCTGTGGTCATTCTCTCCCTATCATGTCTCCTCACTGGGAGTATAGCTCAAAATTATTTTGGGAATGCAGAAGGTGGGAGTTCTGGCTTCTGTTATTGCTTCTCTGCTGGACATGGGCATTGGCAGGTTGATCTATATACCATCTACCTGTTTCTATCTTTCCCTAGTGAGGTGGAGCTCTAGGGAGGTGAGGTTCTAAGACACATTGGTGAGGTCATCTGCCCAGAGAAGTCAGGATGGATGAAGTCATGATAGCATCTGCAACTTGGTGACTGAAAGGCAGTAAGATAAAAGGCAGGACAAAATGATTAATGAATAGGAAACAAAAAGTAGGAGTAGAGTAGAGGAGAATAGGGACCTTAGGGTGTAAAGAAACTAGGAAGTCCATTGTAGGCATGTTCCTAGGGGTCCATGACATGGAGTTAGGCAAAATATTGTCTGAGAAGATGGTATCAGAGTAGAGAAAAGGGCTAGAAAGTTGCATTAGGGCAAAGGGTAGCTCCCATTCTTGAAAATACATTAAGATTAACTGTTTACCCCATCCATGTGACCCAGAGCATATATATAGCACAAGAGCCTGTGTAACCTTTGAGTCCCTGTCAGTCTGAGCTCACAGTTTATGGTCACAGCTGGGAACATTGCAGGCTGCACTCATTTCAGGACCAGTCTTCCTCCCTTCCCCAGTCTTCCCCAGAGACTGGGGAAGTCCCTACCATTGGTACATTATGGTGAGGGCAAGGTCCTGGGAAGGCCCACAAGATGGCTTATGATGACATACTTGATGGAAATGACCATTGACAGTGGTGAGAGGGATCCTAGATATCTATATTTCCAGAGGTTCTTTACTACAGTATTAAATTATTAGAGCTTCTTAGATGAGTTCTTGATTCTGGATGGCATATACTATGGTGTTGCTTTTCTGCACAACCCTTAGCCACACAGCATCCATCAACAATTGACTGAATACATATATATATATATATATATATATATATATATGCATACACATATTTTCACTCTAATTCTTAGAAGCCTTATTTCCACTTTTATTTTTTTATTTAAATCTTACCTTTTATTTCACCACCAGGATTATTACTGGAGCTTGATGCCTATGTGACAATCCACAGCTCCAAATGACCTTTTATTTATTAATTTATTTTTCCGGAAACAAAAAAATAGAGGGAGAAAGAGAGACACCTGTAACACTGTTCGTTCACTCATGAAGCTCCCCTTTTGTTGGGGACTAGGGACTAGGGTATCAGACATTTATTCAAAGGATATGAAAATGAAAATTCAAAGAGACATATGTACCCCTATATTCATAGCTGCATTATTCAAAATTGACAAGGAATGGAAACAAGCTATATGCCCATCAATAGACAACTAGGTAAAGAAGTTACGGGGGCCAGAGGTGGTACACCTGGTTAAGTGCATATATTACCAAGCACAAGGACCTGGGTTTGAGCCACTACTCCCCACCTGTAGGGGGTCTACTTCATGAGTGAAGAAGCGGGTCTGTAGTTGTCTATCTTTCTCTCCCTTTCTATCTCCTCATCTTCTCTCAATTTCTCTCTTTCCTATCTAATAAAAAGTGAAATAAAAATAAAAATGGCCACAGGAAGCAGTTGGATTTGTAGTGCTGGCCCCAAACTGCAGCAATAACTTTGGTGGTAAAAAAAAAAAAAATTAAAAAAGAAGTTATGGGGCCTATATTCAGTGGAATACCACCCTGCAATTAAAATGCACTAAAGTTGTAATGAGACAAAGTACACCTATACATGTGAATTCCCTTAGTTTTATAACCACAACAGTTTTGACAGAAAGTTCTTATAGTTCCTATTTATGTACAAGAAATTTGGTGAGTTTAAAGGCTGCTAGCAGACTCACAGCTGGAAAGAGTGATACATGGCAAAGGACTCAAGCTTTTTACTTTGTTGTAGATTCTGGGAGCTATGTTCCTTACAAACAGACGATAACACAAAGTTTTCCTTTTTTATATATTTATTTTATTTATTCCCATTTGTTGCTCTTGTTTTATTGTTGTAGTTATCATTGTTGTTATTGATGTCATCATTGTTGGATAGGAGAGAGAGAAATTGAGAGAGGAAGGGAAGACAGAGAGGGAAAGAGAAAGACAGACACCTGCAGACCTGCTTCATCACTTGTAAAGCGACTCCCCTACAGGTGGGGAGCCAGGGGCTCAAACCAGAATCCTTATGCTGGTCCTTGCGCTTTGCGCCACCTGTGCTTAACCCGCTGCACTACCGCCTGACAAAGTCTTTCTTTGTTGCTGCGTCTGCATAAAATTTTGGATGCAGCCTGCTTAAGGTGAGCTTTATTAGGTAATACTACAACAATTTATAGTTTTACATATTTTTTAACATATATGAGTGCACTTATTGCCTTTCAAAGTATCTTAAAGTCACATAAAATCCAAATCTCTCTGTTCTTTGGAATTCCACATTCTTTTGCATTCATAACTAAGAACAAGTTAATTGCACAAAGTCTCATAATGGCTATATTGTAATTCTGACTCCAGAGCATTATTAATAACCATGGTGTTAACCAAAGCTACAAGGCAAAAATTAGCTTAAAGGGGGGGGGGCTGTAGCAGATATCATGGGTGACAAAGTAAAATTTTTCTTTAAGTTAATTACTATTTAATTGGCAAGAAAAATAATTTAGATATGAAAAGTAAAATATTTGGTGAAAATGGATGAAAAAATACAAAGCTAAGATGAGATTCACTGTGAAATGAATGCTTTTAAGAAAGGTGCTTATCAAGTCTTAAGAAGTACCTAGAAGTCCCCTCAAATCAGAATGTAAAGGCTGCTAGAGAGAAACAGAGTCACTTATATGGGAACTCCCATAAGAGTTTCAGCTGATTTTGCAAGAAAACTTTAAAAGCTAGAAGGAACTGGCCAGATATATTCAAAATTCTGAATGGAGAATATACCCATCCAAAAATATTCTACTTTGCTAGGTTATAAATCAGGTTTGAAGGAGTGATAGTGAGCTTTTCAGATTAACATCAAGAAATACTAAAGGGATTTATATAAAATGAAAATTTAGAATGATTTCACCCATAGGGGTAGACAAAGCAAGGGGAAAACAGTAAAGTCTAATGAAGGCAAACCTATGGACTCAAACTAAACAGCTGAGGTTACCAAAGGGGATTGGGGCGAGGGAGGTGAAAAGTTGAGGGAAGGCCTGAGCTATAAATGTTGAGTGGACTTTGGTGAAAGCTTGTTGGTACTTTGGGGGCATGTGTGATATAGTAATATAGATTGAAGAGCCAAGAAACAATAGTTTAAAAACATTTATATTCTTGTAAATCTAGATGACTTAAAAAAAAAACAGATAAAATGCATCAAAGTCCATCTTTAGAAAGACAAAAGAAGTTCCCTCAGATCCAAGGAAAGAGCAAATGAGGAACAATATGCTTGTTTCTATCCACAAGAAAAAATATGTCCTGCTAAGTAACAAACAGAAATAATGAAAGGTTTCCTTGGTACATGGCTGACACATAGTTTATCTTCAACCCAGGGGGAAATTTCTAGAAGCTGATTTTCCAGATTTATAGAACACAACTTTTGAGTGGTCACTGTAGTAACTGTGACATTTTCCTGCTTCTCCGGCTGAACTAGTGACAAGTTCCATCACTAATCCTAAGTTTATTAAGAAGTGTCATCATCGTAAGTTAGAAACCTCTCTGGAGGGTTTGGCACTGTTCTCTCAGGTTGATTATCTGAGATTTATTCTCTGAAATGCCAAACTGCATTTTTAATCTGTCAGCTAAACAGATTATGGGAACCAGAAATGACAAGATTTAACACATCATTTTTCATGCCTAGGATGAACATTAAATGCTGCAATGTATTTCACCACACTTAGAGTAAACATGATATATTAAATGAGTGGTTTTTCCTCACTCACTAAATAATTATAGACTCCTTCCTACTGAAAACAAATTATTTTCATTTCTCTCAAGAAGACTATGATTAATTGTACAAAATTATACTTGCCTCTAATTTAATAGATTTCCTTATTTCCTCTGGATTAGTGGGGTATCATATGTTATTAAATATCTTGGGAAAACACAAAGGAAATCTTCCTCTTCAGAACTAAATCTGGGCTGATAATGGTTATGGAGCTATAGAATGAACTACCATATAGGAAGATTTAAACTACACAGTTAAATTCCTCCATTAAGATGAAAGTCAAGAGACATTGGTGACATGTGACAGACTAAAGCTGTGTTATCCCTAAGGCAAGAATTCTCAACCTCAGCACTAATAACACTTCAGTGAGATAATTTGTGTTGTGGAGGGATGTCTTGTGCATTGTAAAATGTGTAGTAGCATCTACCCTCTAGATGCCAGTAGGACACACACCTCCAGTGATAACAACCAAGAATAGCATCATATTGCAAAATATTTCTCCTGGGGGAAAAACTGACCCAGGCTAAGAACCATTGATATAATTATGGTACTCCTTCCAGGTCCCAAATCTAGAGGGCATTTCAGTTGACTCTGTTCATTACTCTCTAATAAGTGCATTCCTGTCCTGATAATAAAAACTCTATAGTCAATCTTCTGATAGTGTACAGTAAAGACAATATTTTCTATTCTTGCTTGCAGCTAAGTGAATTATTACACTAGGGTTAAGTTAATAAAATTTATTCAAATATTATGTGACTGTCTCCCTGTCATGCCCACTATACTCTCCCTGTTCTTGTTGGCTAGGTGTGGACAAAGTGATGAGTGCTGGTCAGACTAGATACTGGATCTGGAGTTATGTGTTGAACATGACAGAATAAGATAAAAGGTGACTGGACATTAAAAATTATACAGGCACTATATCAGTTCATAGTCCAGAACTTAAGCAAAAATATAGCTTTGTTTAATCCACTGTTATGTAGTGATCTTTCTGATCTCAACAGCACTAAGCCAACATGGCAGCAGCTAAAATAGGAAGAGCTCTCTTTGCCCTACTGGAATGTAAGGATGGTTCTAGCTAAGTAACTAGCCTTTACTAGAAAATAGTTCTCTTTATTTCCAACACTATTTCCTGGGGGGACATAAAGTAGTGCAAACAGACTGAGTTAATGATCTAGGCTGGTTAGACCAACTGGTTTAACCCAAGAGGTCAAACAGGAAGACAATGTGCATGGGTAGCCCTTTCAGGGCTTAAACAGGTTCATGTCTGGGCAGGTGAGGCTAGTTGGGCCCCATCCATAGCTGTCTGTTTGCTACAGACAGGGCATTCCAGGATGTACTTTTGTATGAGATCAAGAATATGAAAAAGAGGCCCAGGAGATGTCTCAGTAGATAAAGCATAAACCTTACCATATGTGGTCCTGGGTTCGACACTCTCTACCACATGTGAGCATTGTGGAGAGGACTGACTATGAACAGGACAAAGGGAAGGAACTCCATGAATGGTGAAGTAGTGCTCTGCAAGCTATCTCTCTTTCTTTCTCTCTCTCTCTCTCTCTCTCTCTCTCTCTCTCTCTCTCTCCTCTCTCATCCCCTCTCCCCCTCTCCAAAAATACAGAGTAAAAAATTGGGCCAGAGAGCCAGATTCTTGTAGTATTCTTGTGGCCAGAAAGCCAGATTCTCATGGCATGTCCACAAAAGGATGACAAGTGTCTGATCACCAGCCTGGTATCACAGAGAAGATCTGAACCACTTTCCAGCAGTGATGGCCTCCCCATGAGAACATTCCTCTAGTGAAGGACCTCCTCCTTCCCTCTCCCAAAGAAGAGAAATGGAAGCACAAGAAGCACCTTGTGCAGAACCCCAACTCTTAGTACATGGATGTCAAGTGCCCAGGATGCTATAAAATCACCACCATCTTTAGCCATGCACAAATGGTAATTTGTGCTCCAGTCCTCTGTGAACCCACAGGAGAAAAAGCAAGGCTTACAGAAGGATGCTCCTTGAGACAGAAGCAGCTCTAAAAAACGCCTTGAACCCAGCTCAATGGGAGATGATCCCAATAAACACATTTTGGATACAAGAAAGAAAGAAAGAAAGAAAGAAAGAAAGAAAGAAAGAAAGAAAGAAGAACAGGAAAGAAAAGAACACATTTTGGATACAAGAAAGAGAGAAAGAAAGGAAGGAAGGAAGGAAGGAAGGAAGGAAGGAAGGAAGGAAGGAGAAGGAAAGGAAAGAAAAGAAATGAAGAAAAGATCTGAACCAACAGAGAGTAAGCTTTCTAGGCCTACATGAGGAAATGTGTTCAGGAGGGCCTCTATAAACCACAAGACATAGTATGGTAAAGGACATACAGAGCAGGAAGGTAAGTCCTGTCTCTCTCCACCTTGGCAAGGAATGCAGTCCTCTACTGTTATGAGGGTTCTAATTCCTTGACCAGAACAACAAGAACAGCAGAGATCTGAGGGAGAGCAGAATCCTATAGACAGGCCGTAAGTCCCACAGACCTGACTGAGCACTGTAGTGCTGAGTGCACCAAAGCTTTGTATAAACATGAATAAGATACCTTCAGGGTAGTACCCAGAAATGCTGTGTATGGGGGGGGGGTATTGTCACAAAATGATGTTTCATCATCAGGTGAAGAAGCCTGAACTTGGCCAGAGTTAACCATGAATGGTGGCTGACCCCTTGGCAGCAGATGGCAAATGTTTGAGTCAACCAGCATACCAAGCCTAGTCTTCCCCAAACAACTCAGCCTTAAAGGGACCCAGGACAATGTAACCAAAACAGAAAATCACAGTAATGCTCTTGGGGGGGGTGATTTTTTTTTTCTCATGCCAAACACTGCCCTTTCTTCTTCTTCTTGATCCTTCCTGAAAGAATTTCTGGACACATTCCTAGACAGCTGCCATCCTCACTGAACCTTGCAACTGCTCCTTTCTGGACTTTTGCTATGTGAAGAAAACATCCAGGTGTACCCAGCTGGCTGTAGTTGTGTTTGCTCTCACTTGCAGCCATTGATACCTCATCCATGGCCATGGTTCAGTAATTTTATACTACTGCATGGTGAGGTTAGTCCTCCTGAGAAAGGAAACTGAGACACACATAATAAGCCAATCATCTCTTTTCACTCACTTTAACCAGTCTTCATGCAGCTGCTAATCATTAAGATGTAATGTTCATTTACCTATCTATCTAAAGTTCAATGTTGACAAGGATGCAGAAAAACTGGAATGCTCCTATGCCACTGACAGAAATATAAATTGAATGGGATGGGACATAAGTCTTTAGGTGGTGGGAATGGTGTTTATGTACACTCCTGTTAACCTGTAGTCATATAAATCACTAATTAATATGAGAGGGGAAAATTGATTGAATGTCTCAAACTTTTTAATGCACAGACCATAGGCTGAGTCTTTGAAATGTTGACTCTCCTAAAAGCTTAGACCAGGGAGAACAGAAGCAACTGGTCGCATTACTCTATAAGACACAGCTATATATAAATAATGTCAAAGGACATAAATTATGGTGATGTTGTGTATAATACAGCAAATCCTAACAATGGGATATTTCAAAGTTAACCCAATTGCCAAATAATTTGATTATAGCAATAACTATCTATTGTCTTCTTAAACCCTAAGACAGCAGGAACCTCCCGCTTCCTCTATAGAACCTATATTTCCCCCAGTCCTGGAACCTCTAAGATGTGGATCACTTTCCTGCATGCTTCTCTCAATTCATATCACATGATATTGCATCCACCGATCCCAACTTAATCAACGCAATGAATCCACTTCAGCATGCTTCACTTCAGACTTTGTCCAGAAACATCAGGCATGAAGTGCCAACCCTTCACCCTCATTACTTGAGTGAGACCTTTTCTCATAGGATTCCCTAATTCCATTTCAGGTGGTTCACTTCCTAGCAAAGTTCCAAAACCTAGATATAGACCAGGTCCCATGAGATAGGGCATATGTTCCCATGTATCCATAAATTAGGGCAAAATACATATCTGAAAGCAAAAGTACACAATAGTCTGCAGTGAGTCAGTACTTTCAGCAAGCAAGTCGAAAGACCTAAAAAGACACTGTTAAGTTCCTAATGAAATAGTGTCTACTTAGACTTAGATATCCTCCTCACCTACTTCCTAATACAGTTCTCTTACTCACTCCAAAGCTAACCTTAGCAAAGTAAGGACTACAGAAGCTGAATAAGGGCAAGATACTGGCATACTTTTAACGATGGCTCTTTAGTCACTATCAGGCCACCCCACCAGCTGGGGCCCTAGTTGGGAAGTCCTGAGATTCCCAAACAGACATGATGGGCCTAGACCTTGAATATATCCGTCTCCATTTTTATTGGTCATCTCTATCAGGAAAAACACAACAGACCCCTTTGTGGATCCCCATAGGACCTTGCCCTCAATGTGGATCCGAAGGGAGGCTGGACAACATTATCTTCCACGTGAGAAAGATGAGTCCTCAAAGATGAGTCCCTAAAATTGGGGCAGCTTGGAATGTTCCTACTCATGACCACAGAATGTGAGCTCAGATCTAGAGGGATGCAGAGGTTACATAGGCTCCTAAGCTGAATATGGGCCCCAGATCAGATTAAATCAATGGGGTTTATAGTCAACAATATTTATATACCTTTCCCATATTTGGGAGCTACTCTCTTCCCTGATCCAGCTTTCTGGTCCTTTTTCCAGTCATGACATCATCTCCCCAGACAATAACTTGGATCCACCTGCATATCAGATCTCAGGCTCAGAAAAACAAAAACAAAAAAAACAAAAAAACAAAAAAAAAAGAAAAACTAGTATAGTCATGGGCCCTTTGGACTATAACTAAAACAGGCCTATTCACTATCTACAAGACAGAGACCCCCAAATCTTCATCTGAACTATTCCAGCCTTTAGGTTCATGATTAGTCAACAATTTGTTTGGCTTTATATGTTAACTTTTTTTTTCAGCTTCCAGGTTCCAGATGCTAACATTACACCTATTGGACTCCCCTAGGCAGACAACCCCACCAGTATGTCCTGGAACCCTGCTTTCCCAGAGCCCTGCTCCACTAGGGAATGACAGAAACAGGATGGGACTATGCCTTGACCTGTCAATGCCCATGTTCAGCAGGGAAGCAATTACAGAAGTCAGACCTTCCACCTTCTGCACCCCATAATAACTCTGGGTCCATACTCCCAGAGAGATAAAGAATAGGAAAAGTATCATGTAAGGGGATAGAATATGGAATTCTGGTGGTAGGAATTGTGTGGAGTTGTACCCCCCTGGCCCTATGGTTTTTGTCAGTGTTTTCATTTTATAAATAAAAATTTAAAAAATAATACTTATATAACTGTGCGGTGGCATAACCAGTAAAGTGTACATATTACTAAGCACTAGGACCCTGGCTCAGGTCCCTGGATGGGGAAAAGCTCCACAAGTGGTGGAGCAGTGCTACAGTGCTCTCTAGCTCTCTCTCCCTTTCTCTCTCCCCTCTCCTGGCCCCATTTCTGTCTCTGTCTAATAAAATAAAAGACAAAATGGCTATCGGGAGCTGTGGAATTCTATTGCAGTCACTGTGCCCCCACTAAGACACTAATGGCAAAAAATTAATTACTTTATTAATTTATAAATAAATATAAATAAAAATAAATATAAATATGATAAAAATATAAATTGATACAGTCACTCTGAAAAACAGTTCAGCAGTTCCCTATAAGACTAGAAATGCACTTTTCATATAACCCAGCAATTATATACTCCTAGTTATTTACCCCACAGAAATAAAAATTGGTGTTCATACACAAAAGCCTGTATATGATATACATTGAGGCTTTCTTTGTAACAGCAAAACCCATAAATAACCCAAATAACCCACTATTCTCAAAGAGTGAATAGTCAAACAGACTCTGGCACATGCATACATCAATATACGATTCAGTAATATAGAACAGAATGAGCTATTGATGCATATAGCTTAGATCTCAAAGGAGATCATTTGGACTTAAGGATGAACAGGATAAAATAAAGATATTTTAAATTTTGTAATTGTTTTTTGCTCAGAATAAGTAATGAGTTTTTAAAAAAAGTAAAATGCATTAGTAAGTTCATGGGTTTTATTTATTTATTTTTAATTTGATAAGAGACAGCCAGAAATTGAGAGGAAGGGGGATATACAGAGGAAAAGAGACAGACACCTGCAGCACTGCTTCACCACTTGTGAAGCTTTCCCCCCTGCAGGTGGGAACCAGGGGCTTAAACCTGGGTCCTTGCACATTGTAATATGTGTGCTTAACCAGGTGTGCCACCACCTGGCCCCATGGGTTTTTGTTGTTGTTGTTTCTTTTGTTTTTTGTTGTTTATTTTGTTTACAGAGTCATTGCTGGGGCACCTCACCTGCATAATTCCACCACTCTTAGCAGACTTTGCTTTTAGCTAGAGGGTGCCACACAGAGATATAGAGAGAAAGGAAACAGTACAGCACCACTGCACCACTTGTAAAGCTCCCCTCCCCACCCCACACCACCCCCACACAAGAAGGTGCTCCATGTCATGGCCTGGGGCTGAAATCCAGGTCTCTGCACAGGCAATGTGTACAGTACAATGTGCTCTCCTTCGTGTGAATAACCTTTGGGCCCCCTAGATGTATATTTTTAAGTCAATAATATTGTTTGGGGGCACTGTGGTGGTGCATCCAGTAGAGAATATATGTTATGATGTATAAGGACGTGGGTTCAAACCCTCGTTCCCACCCACAATGGGAAATCTTTATAAGCAATAAAGCTGTGTTTCAATATCTTTTTTCTATCTCTCTCTTTTTTTTCTTTCATCATGTATTTAAAAAATGGCTAACATGAACATATCTTAAATAGACTTTCTAGCATCTTCGCACACAGAGACCCCTAGTTGCATTTGCTTTATTCCTACCTTTGAGTGCCTATTTATTGAACAATTTGATTTATATCTTACTGACTTTCAGCCATCAAATTGCAGATGCTACCATGATACCATGCTGACTTCCTCAGGAGAGACGATCTCAATAATGTGTCCTGGAACCTCACCTCTCCAGAGCCCTACCCCACTAGGGGAAGATAGAAACAGTCTGGGGGTATTAGCTAGACTTGCCAACACCCATGTCCAGTGGAGAAGCAATTACAGAAGCCAGAGCTTCTACCTCCTGCACCCCATAAAGAATTTTAGTCCATACTCCCGGAGGGATAAAGAATAGGGAAGATTTTAATGAAGGGGATGGGACACAGAACTCTGGTAATGAGAACTGTGTGGAATTGTACCCCTGATATCTTACAATCTTGTTAATCATTATTAAATCACTAACAAAAATTATTTTTAAAAAATAGCTACATGGAGCAGTGAAGTCGTTCAGGCACCAAACCCCAGTAATAATCCTGGTGGCAAATAAAACAAAAAACAAAAACAAAATATGACTTTGGGAAACTCTTGATCCCATTACCCTTTATGGGCCAGGGAAAGACTGCCACCTACCACAAAATTAAGTTGCTTTTTTTTTTTTTTAATCTTCTTAAAAAAAAAAAAAGATAAAATGAACAAATTGTGACTATTAAACAAATTATACAAATGTACCATGTGCTTTTCTCATAAAAATTAATTCACAATAAGTAGGATAAGAAATGTTTATAAAATTCTTCACAAACCCTCTTTTAGAAGAATGAAAGAAAAGCCAAGTGTTGGGCCCCCCTGCTTTGCTCCCACGAGGTAATGAGTTATAACTGATGGTACGAGTTACCCTTGAACATTATCACAATCCTCATTTCTGTCTTCAGGGAGTAATAAAAATGTCAGGAGATTTCCCCTTTTTGCAGTAGTTATCTGGTTATTTATAGATGTAGTTGTAGATTAGGGACAAAATCCCAAGAGCAGCTCAAAGGGAAAAATCAGATGGCTATAACTTTTTTTTTTATAGTCAGTTTATTTATTTATTTTAAATTATTTTTTATTGAGGGGGTTAATGCTTTATAGTGCAGTCACTGACATATGCATGCAATATCATTATATACCAGCCCCCCCCAACTTTTCTCTCTTCTACCTCCCCCTCCCTTCCCAGAGTCCTTTGCTTTTGTACAATACACTAGCTATGACTTTTTTTTTTCCTTTTTTAAATTGCATTTCCAAGCAGCTGAAAGTGGTATGTGTGTAATGTGAATCTTATATATCACTATCTTGGGTAGATCCTAAGGGACCCAGTAGAAAACAAAACAAAACAAAACAAAACAAACTAGTGTCGGTCCCTAATGTTTTGAAGTTTCAGGTCCCTTACTTATTCAAAAGAACTGAAGTTGATTCTACAGGGGAGAGCCTATGGTTCATTTTGATAATGTCCTCACATAATTATGAATCTTCAGTTTTTTATTTTGTGGCCTCTGGCTAATTTTCAGGCCTGTATAATAATAATGTTACAAATATTGGTCACTAATCTAATACCCAAGTAAATAAAATTTAACATAAAATTCTAATTTACACTCTAAATTAAAAATATCAGTTTAGGTCTGCCATAACCTCAACTTTAAATTTCACTGGTAATTTTCAGAAATGAGCTATGAAATACTATGAAAACCACCATAGTTACCTGAAATTATTTATTAGGCTTTAACTTTTTTTTTTGGACGGGGGAAGGAAAATGTCATTTGGGTGGTTTGTTTATATGGCATTACATCTGCAGAACCATTTTTAAAAAAATGAGACACTGAATTATGGCACCAATTTAAGCAGCCAAGGTATCCAACTGTTAGGAGAGAGCAGATCAAGGGAAGACTATAATTGTGACTATAATTCACCTTGTACAAACTGATCAATTCCTTTATCTTGAACAGTGGCCACAGAAAATGTCAAAGCTTGGTGTTTTGTTTTTTTTCTCTCCTCTCACTCATATTTTGCTGTGTGGCTCACGTCCTAGAGTAACGCCTGGCTGATTTGAAAGGCTTTCTGGGACATCAATTCCCGAGACTCAATTTTCTCTATCAGATTGTTGCAAATAAATCTCATTTTATATCTCAGCTCATAACAGCAGTGAAAATGCTTTACTGTGTCTGTGCTTTCTATTGCTGTATTTAATGCTACAGCTGAGGACTTGATCGGCAGTGCCATGAGACATTGAAGATGGGACTAGATTTCCCTGCCACCACCCTTCAGCTTCAAGTAACAACTGAACATTAAGGTAGTAAATCACCTTCATAATTGTCTAGATATAGCCAGTCGGCTGGCTTAATGAGATGGCAAGTAGGTTGCTGGGGAAGAGGAAATGACATTTTAACAAGACAACTTGCATCAAACTATAATTTATCCTTAAAAACATTTCATTTCTTCTGGAAAGTTCGCAGAGGCAAAAATCACCATTTTGTAGAGACTAAACTCTGCTTAACCCTCTTGAAGACCTTCATTAAAGCAAACATAGCAATTCTTTAACACTTGAAAACGCATGCTTAGCAAAATGCTATATATGTCTGCCTCAATTCTGATGGTTCTGTAGCATGTGTGATTTAAAATATTCCCTTTGAAAAGATAGTCATTTGATACTGCTTTATTCATTCAGCAAGACAAGGCAGAATCCTACTTATCTTTCCACCTTCTGATAGGAAAGCTGACTAGACCTGTGCTTTCTGTTTACCATCTCCAAACGTCAATCAATATTCCCCAGCTCATCATGGCTCAGCATCACCCCAGAGTTGCCTTGAAACTGTGTTCAGATTCAGAATCAAAGTCAAAAGCTTCTCAGGGGGGTTGTGCTACACTTTCTGGAGGTACATCTCGGGGATGGGGGAACGCTTTTTCACCCTGGAGATAAACTAGAAACAACCACATAGTGTGAAGTAGGGTAGTAACCATACTAGTTCTTGTACTTTTCTAATATCAGTGCAGATTAGGACTAAATAATAAATGAATTAATGAATAAATAAATAAGAAAAAATAAAACCACAAATGCTTCTTTTAGCTTCTTTTAATTTTTTGTTGAAATCCTGTACAAAATGTGCTCTAGCACTACCATGATTCCATCCTCATTTCTCTGGGCAGATGACCTCACCAATGTGTCCTGGAATCCCACCACCCCAGAGTTCTACCCCACTAGGGAAAGAAACAGGTTGGGGGGATGGATCAACTTGTCAACACCCATGTCTAGCAGAAAAGCAATTACAGAAGCCAGACCTCCCACCTTCTGCACCCTGTAAGATCTTTGGTCCATTGTCCCAGAGGGATAAAGAACAGGCAAACTTCCAGTAGAGGGAAGGAATGTAGAACTCTAGTGGTGGGAATTGTATAGAATTGTACCCCTTACCCTACAATCTTGATGATTATTAAATCACTAAAAAGTCAATTTTCTCTAGAGAACTAAAACACGTGAACTTGCAAACACAAACATGTGTGTCAAAGCATACACACACACACACACACACACACACACACACACACACGCAAGCTGTTTTTAAGGCTTGTGAGAAGTATGGAATTTATCTTTAGGAGTTAGGAGTGTGAAAACATGAACTTTGGTGGTGGGTGTGGTTTGGATTGACACATTGTAATTAAAATACTATAACCCACTTATAATCACAAATAAAAAAATGGGACAAAAATTCAATTTTCTGTATCCTAAAATTCTGCTGTATAGCTGTATAATAACAATGTTAACCCCTCCTCTAATTGTGGACAATTTAGCTGTTACAAATTTTTACTGTTACAAGTCATCCTTCAATAAGACCCCCTTGAACATACATATTTGTACACATACAAGTTTCTCTATGTCAGCTTCCATGAAGTGAAAACAATGAAATGGAATGTATGTCATTTACACTGTTGATAACATTGTCAAATCTCCCTCCAAAAAGGTGTCCCTGTATGAACATAAATAAGATTCTCACTGGAAACAGACTCCTAGATTGCAAAGTGGTTCTCTTTTCCAGATAAAGTTGGAAGTGCTATGCTAATCTATGTCACTGAGTAATAAACAGAGCACACCCTTCCAAAGCTTCACTCAGACATCATGAGGGTCCACTTCAACTCCTATATCCGTATCATAGACTAACAATTCTCAGCATTACACACAGATTTAGTGGAAACCCCTCAGCTTCCAGATTCTATATCTACATGATTCTATCACTTCCATCCTAGGTGGCAGTTTGCATTGATTTCCAATTAAATAAAGTCCCTTCTCACTAAGTATTTTGTTACTTTTGTGTTTGTTTCTCCTATGAAAATGACTTCTTGGGGAATGGGGGCTTGACTTTATTAAATTTTATTACAGTAACAGAACTTTATAACATACAGCTTTCAGATATATAGTATAACTCAACACATGTATACTCTATATCAGGATCCCAATAAAATGCCTGTTTTCCCTTCATCACTGGCCCCCCACCCCTGAACAATTTTGTCAGCTTTATCCTATTCTAAATCCCCTCTGAAAGCCATCTGTCTCCTTTCCCTTGCTCTCAGGTCCTGTCTTCAATCAGAAAAGACCTAACTCCTGAGACAAGGATCTTGACACAACCTAACTCTAGAGGTTCAACTACTTTCAAGGGGCTTAGAGAGGCAATTATCCCCAAAGAAGGGCTTCTCTCTAGGAGGGGTTTTCACATCGGTGCTAAAAATATACAATATTCTGAGCCTCCTCCCAAATGAGTCAGGCCCTACATACTGAAAAGAGAATATGCCCACTCCTTGCAGGAAAAGATCCATCATTGCCTCCCCTACCTTTTCCACACCTCCCACCCAGACACAGCCAGAGAGAGTGATTTCTCTGGCTCTTTCCACTCAAATATCTCATTAACTCTCAGTCAGATGGTCCTTCACCGGGTTAATAGCACCCATGCTGGCACAAATGCATCTACTCGTGCTCAGCAGGTAAAAATGAGAAAACTGCTCTCTATTGCCACTTCTTCATGCTCCCTTCTTTATGCTGAATGCCTGACAACACTGTCTCCACTCACCTCCAATATCACATTTCACTCTTTTCAAGCTTCTGGAGCGTTAAGGTCTAGTCATCTCTTCCCTGGGTCCCAGTAATGAAGGTTGTAAAGGAACAGCAAACAATTTGTTTATTCTTCATCACCCACTTGAGGAAACACTGGACTTTTTCTGTAGGAAAAAGGACTCTTCCCCCCACTTTTGGATAGGAAACACCCCAGGAAGTACATCTGTTGCAGAATTTTGCAAAAGTAATGTCTTCCAAGAATCCAATTATTCAGACTGTCTATGACTTAAAAATCTTTTAACTCTCAGGAGTTTGGATTTACCCCACAGGGCCAAGTATCTGAAAACGAGAAGATGGAAGATGTGGAGGGAATCCTAAGGGACATGAGACACCTGTTACATGTTAATCCCCAGAAGCACAAAGGCTGTCCTCTAATTTTCTGAGAGCTAATTGTTCCCAGTCCCACAGGGACCCTCCTTCATATAATGAATTTCTTCAGAGACTTCACTCTCTGGCAAGAATAGTCTTTTCCTTTAATTTTTTTTCTGATGAGCTTACCCCATTTAATTCTATCTAAATCTTTAATGAGGCTCTGTTTTCCATATAAATTCTCACATTTTAAAACAAATTTTCCACTTCCATTCTGCAAATACTGACGAAATTGTCTGGTTTGCTTTAACATGAATTATGCCTACAGCATGTCAAAAACAGAACAAAAGTCAATAACACCAAATAAAATAATTAGTTGATTAATTGATCTGATCCTCAACCTGATTAATTTGCTAAACTGCTTTAAGAACACATTAGTGATTTTGGTCAATGTGACTAGTTAACTGCCTTAAAACTATCATACCATATAGGTAAATGATTAAATTCTAGAAACTCTCCTTAGTAATACCTGAATTTTCTTCCATTAAAAGCAGAAGTGGTTGAGCGTTCATGCACTAGGTAGACTGCACAGATTAACACAAAGATCTGAGTTCAAGTCCCTAGTCCCCAACAGAAGGGGAGCTTCATGAGTGAACGAACAGTGTTACGGGTGTCTCTTTTTCTCTCCCCCTCTATTTTTTTGTTTCCAGAAAAATAAATTAATAAATAAAAGGTCATTTGGAGCTGTGGATTGTCACACAGGCATCAAGCTCCAGTAATAATCCTGGTGGTGAAATAAAAGGTAAGATTTAAATAAAAAAATAAAAGTGGAAATAAGGCTTCTATGAATTAGAGTGAAAATATGTATATGTATTCAGTCAATTGTTGATGGATGCTGTGTGGCTAAGGGTTGTGCAGAAAAGCAACACCATAGTATATGCCATCCAGAATCAAGAACTCATCTAAGAAGCTCTAATAATTTAATACTGTAGTAAAGAACCTCTGGAAATATAGATATCTAGGATCCCAAGGAATTTTCAGTTTATCTTGTTAGGAATTTGCAGACCCCTATCTATGAATTTCAAATGAATTCAATTTTCATTTATTAGAAACAGCAAAGAGTAACAAGTCAGTTTCTCAATATAGTCTCTAAGGGCCATCTTGGTGCTCTGCATCCCAGCTCTGAATAACATTTAATTATAATCTACCATTCCAGGCAGCAGTTGAACTTGAATGGGGATCCTATATGAACTAATAACCACATTTTTTCTTTAAATTCTGGAAGACTATTTCAGGGGTGCTCTTGTCCTGACAAACTGTAGTTTAAATTATTTTTTTCATCAGTCCCCTCAGCTCTAATCTCTGACTGACCCAAGTTTTCTATCTCCTAAATTTAAGCTCAGTGGTGGGAAGTGCTCTGGGGCCAGTGGCTGATATGGACTACTCCTGCCTCCATCAATCTTTCCACTGCAACTATCTCCTGACCTCTAAAGCAAACTGTACTCAAACATATGCACACCACATTTTAAATTACTATAAGAATTTGGCAACTACTTGAATTCTCTAGGGAGAGGACCTTACCAGTATCCTGGACCGTCTCCCCAGAGCCCCGCCCCACTAGGGAAACAGAGAGATATGCTGGGAGTATGGATCGACCTGCCAACGCCCATGTTCAGCAGAGAAACAACTACAGAAGCCAGATCTTCCACCTTCTGCACTCCATAATGATTCTGGGTTCATGCTCCCAGAGGGATAAAGAGTAGGAAAGCTGGGAGTCGGGTGGTAGAGCAGCTAGTTAAGTGCACATGGCATAAAGCTCAAGGACCCGCATAGGGATCCCTGTTGGAGCCCCCGGCTCCCCACCTGCAGGAAAGTCGCTTCACAGGCGGTGAAGCAGGTTTATAGGTGTCTTTCTCTCCCCCTCTCTGTCTTTTCCTTCTCTCTCCATTTCTCTCTGTCCTGTCCAACAGCGACGACATCAATAGCAACAATAATAACTACAACGATAAAAAACAAGGACAACAAAAGGGAAAATAAATAAAGTATTTTAAAAAGTTTAAAAAAAGAATAGGAAAGCCTTCAAGGGAGAGAATGGAATATGGAACCCTGGTTGTGGGAAATGTGTCGAATTTTACCCCTCTTATCCTATGGTTTTGTAGATATTTTCTATTTTTTATTTTATAAATTAAATTTAAAAAATTTTGGCAACTACTTCACAGCCTTTGAAGGGGGTTCACAAGTGTCCCCCAAGTATGCAATTTGGGACTTGGATGATTTCTGAACTGAAGTCAATTAAGATTCAAGGGCAAATTTTTTAACCCTTCTTAAACAAGAAACTAGAGGGGGGCTGGGCGGTAGCGCAGCAGCTTAAATGCACATGGCACAAAGTGCAAGGACCGCCATAAGGATCCCAGTTTGAGCCCCTGGCTCCCCACATGTAGGGGTGTCACCTCACAAGCAGTAAAGCATGTCTTTAGGTGTCTGCCTTTCTCTCCCCCTCTGTCTTCCCCTCGTCTCTCAATTTCTCTCTGCCCTAACTAACAACAGCAGCAGTAACAACAGTAAGGGCAACAAAGGCAACAAAAATGGAAAAAAAAATGGCCTGCAGTGATAACCTTGGAGGGAGAGAAAGAAAGAGAGGGCAGGCGTAGACAACATAATGGTTATGCAAAGAGACTCTCATACCTGAGGCTCCAAAGTCTTAGGTTCAATCTCCCAAACCACCTTAAACCAGAGCTGAGCAGTGCTCTAGTGAAAGAGAAAAGAAAATAAAAGAAGAAGAAGAAGAAGAAGAACTGGAGGGAGACTTGACTACAATGAAGGTTATTATCAGAAATTACACTTTATGACCCATTTTGTATGGTGAGGCAAACATCTGATTACCTAACATCTGCTCTTCTTATAATCTTTTGAACCAAGTCTCTTTCCATTCCTTCTCTTAGGATGACTTTATATTTCTGTGTTTAGATATTCTTCATCTATGAGAGATTCTTGGGGTTTTTTCTCTCCATTAGAGCACTGCTCAACTCTGTCTTACGATGGTGTAAGGGATTGAACCTGGGAAATTTGGAGCCTCAAGAATGAAACTCTTTTTTGCACAATCATTATGCTGTCTCCTCCACACTGAGGATTCCTCATGCATATGGAAATAAATGCTTTTTTTTTTCTTCCTGTTAAAATCTGTCATACATACCAATCATAAAGGCTTTGAAGACTAGAGGAAGAACTTTCCTCCCCACCACTTTCTACTAATTTCTCTCCTTTCTGGTAGGTTTCTCTTTAAAGAACAAAAGCAAAAAAGAGATTTACTTTATTTCAGAAAAAGGGAGAAGAGAGCACCAGATCACCACTATCATATATAAGATGCTGGCCATAGAACTTGGAACTCATGTTTGAGGGTCCATCACTTCAACTACTGTGCATCTTCCCAGGTCACTCTGGTATTTTTAAAATACAATTATCAGAGCAATTGATTAATGCGAAGATTTGAAAATCTGTTGACAATGATACTAGACCCTTGAAAAAAAATCCCAAGAGTAGAAACACCATATATCTGCACTCTGCTTTCCCTCCCCCCACATGAAGTTGAGAAGGATGAATAGAATCGTGTTCTCAAAGTCACTGTATGATTCAGTGTATAATGGTGCCAGCAAAGAACAAATATCATTTTCCTTTTAGGCAGAATAATCAAAACAAAATCTCACGAGTCCCATCGTGAAGTAGGCCTCTCAAATTGATCACACAGTGATTCTTAAGAACAGAGCAGTTCTGTGTCATTTATTTATAATCGCTTTTCATTGTTAGAGTGGGGCATTCAGACACATCACCTTCGGGCTCTGGGGAACTGTTCACATTCATTAGGGAAAGGAAACAGTCTTTCTTTCAAATAAGCAATTTGATTGCTTCAGGATTGGGTCTGTAATTACTGGAGCACTGGGATGTGTTATTGTTAATAAGATGAAACTAGATTGGCTCTAAATCAGAGGGGCTTAGGCCTCTTCTTCCAGAGGCTGTAATTAAAAGAGAGTGGCAATGGTTTTCTGTGACAGGACTTAAACCAGACTGAAGACACCAGGTCAGAGGCTCTTCCTTCCACTTGTCTTTAATGGAATTGTGTGGCCCAAGAAGAGTGAACATTAGAACATCAAAGTGACCACAAAGGACTCAGCTAAGGCACGTAGTAAACTTCCTGTACACATGCAATTGTGTGTGCAAACACACACACCCAATGTAGAGATGTTGGGTGGTAACTGGGAGCCTGGCGAGCATCTAGAATTGCAATGTTTTTATATCCAGAGGCTGCATCTGTCTAATTGGAGTGGACGAATTCAGGAAGATTTGATACTTGAAAATGACAGAAACATATTTGTGTCCTATTAGCAATGGGTAATCTGGTTTTCTGGCTTTCATTTTATCAATCCTTTCAATCTTTCGCTCATTCAATCATTAACTTGGCATTCATTTCCTGTCCTGTTCCAGGTGACATACTTGGTTTGGGGCAAAGCTCTCAGCCCTTAATAAATCCACTTACTGATCTGTTCCTTCCCACCCCCACCCTCCCACCCCTGCCCAGGCTCTTCTTGTAAAGCTATTTAGCTGTTAGGTTTTTCTCTTTCCTCCATTCTTGCTTTCACATTCACATTTAAAGACTTCACCCATTTTCATCCTAAGTTTTTGCACAACCTTACAAAAATTACCAGATACTAATAAAGCACCTGACACTAAAATAATAAGCTTTGTTTTGCCCCTTTCTGCTAAACATTGGAAACACACACACACACACACACACACACACACACACCTGAAACAGCATCAAATAAAATGCTGTATGAGGGCATTACATATAAAAACAGAAGTGAGAAACCAGTTCTTCTTGGTTATACAGTAAGTTCTCGCTTAATATCATCCACAATTCTTGGAAACTGTGACAAAAAAAGCAAAACATCACACACACACACACACACACACACACACACACAAACATCATTTTACCTTAGGCTAATTGACACAAACAGTAAGCTTTTGTTCAAGTTTCTTGTCACAGAACACCACCACATTTCTAGATCAAGACCTCAAACACTTCTATGATTCAATAATCATTTGTATACATACATACATACATACATACATTTATTTTCCAATCCAGCTCAGAGTTGAAAATGGTTGCACCTATTCTGGTAGTTAGGGTCAAAGTGGGACTCAGCAATGAACAGGGAGCCTTTTCTCTGAAAGGTACATTGCACAAGTCTAGAAAATACCAGAGGAAGCCAGGCACTGTTTCCCTTACCAGAGAGAAGAGGGGAAAAAAAAAAAAAGGAAGGAAGGAAGAAGAAGGAACACTTGGAAGTAGTAATAGGTATAGGTGTGACTTAGAAAGGAATGTAGAAAAAAAATGGGCCAAACAAACAAACAAAAAAGAGATAAAAAGCCAGCCCATATCTGTGACCCTGGGAGAGCTACTGCAGTTTCCAAGGGAGAGGATGAGGACACAGAACTCTTGTGGTGGAAATGTTATGGAATTACACCCCTATTATCTTACAATGTTTTAAAAAAAATCAATATTAACCACTAATGAAAATAAATTCATTTTTTTAAAAGAATGAGTAAAAGAATAAAAAACGAACATTGGAACATTGCACATACTCTGGCTGGGGCCACTGAGACACATCAGCGAGTCTCAGGTGCATGTTTCTGGGTTGTGGGAAGAAACTGAAGGACCCAGAGAAAGCCCACAAAGACATAGGGAGAATGTGAAAACTCCACACAAATAGTATGATCTATTATTTTTCCCTCATCAATATTCTAATGGAGTTCCTTGAATGAAACACTCTTTTTGAGAGTTGCTAGACCCAGTGGTAGGTAAAGGGAAGAGGCATCTTCTGAGAGAACAGCTCTTTCCCTTAATGAAGATTATTGGGGTGTAAGAACTTGAACTTGGTTTTCAGAGAGCAGACTCACTCTCAGTACCTAAAGGGTAACTTTTTTTTTCTGCTGGGAGAAAAAAGGGCCACTTTGGAATAGAAAGAGCTTTCTTTACTGTGCAGGATGGATGCAGCTGCCCTCCGTTTAGAGATGACAGGGTTGGCTGGTGCCATTCTAGAAGAGGGTGCTCTCAAATTGCTTGCACTGTGGTGATAATGAATTCACACAGACCTATACATTCTTTCTTGGCCCTCCTGTCCTTTGATGTCCCCTGGGGAGGTTGTTTTGGCAAGACTTTGAAGGGGAACAGAATATATTATCCCAAAATATGCTTGCTTCCCTGGGTATACTGACTATTCTAACCACTAGGCACTTGAAAAAATAACAAATGTAGGAGAGGCCTTCTCTACACTTCCCTCACTGGTATCAAGACCATCTCCAAATGGAAAGTAATTGTCATACATCTCCTCCTGAGAATTTGGTCTGTCAGGGACGAGTGTCTTGGCTATGAATGGCTAAAGGAAAATTGTTTAAACAGTTTATGTTTTGTTAGTTAGACTCTGTTGGAAAGTTACAGAAATCAACTGGACTTGTGTATTATAAGCACAAAGGGGTTATTTAGTAGAAAAGATACAGAATTATTCCAAGGATCAAAATTAGGAATGCAGCCAGACCTTTTAATGGGCTAAAATGAGAAATGAAAAGCATTCAAGATATACTCTTGGATCATCTTTGTTTTTCTTGCACATCTGCTTGGTTCTCTGACACTAGAGTCTAGCTTTTTCTGTTCCCCCTTTCCTATAGGCTGAGTATGGCTAACCACAGCTAATGAATTTATCTGTGACTTTACAGTCATTAATGGAGACTGGTAGGCTGTTGCTGCATTCCTGCTCCTGGGAGAGTCAATCTGATTGGATTTGTTCAAATCAAGTGTTCATCTGAGGTCAGCAAGTTACATCATATAACATAGGAAGAATCTAAGGAAGCTCAACCATCTGGATCAGGAAAATGTCTCAGAAAAGGAGAATAGGTTAAGAGCTCAACTGTTGAGTTTCGGTAGAGATCATCTAGAAAGGTGTCTCCAGGGCACAGAACTCACAAGCCTGAGGTGGCAAGTTTGATCCCCAGCACCACATATGCCAAAGCTGAGCAGTGCTCCGGTCTCTCTCTCACTTTCTCTTTCTCTCTCTCTCAAAATTATTTTTGAAAGTTGTCTTTAAGGTGGATACCAAATTCTGGAAATATAAATACCTAACAAGTGGTTTGTTAATGTTATTGCTAATAGTCTAGGTGGCTGTATTATATCACAAGAGATGGAGCTTACAGAGTTAAGACTCGAAAAAAGCTACAGGGCATGAATCCATGATGATGCCATTAGCCTAACTATTAGCTAACTGGTTACAAATGACCATATGGATCATGTAAATAATGTTGACACATAATAAAGAGAGAATTACATCAGCTTTCTAGTTGCAATACCAAATAACCTCTGGTTACAGAGAAGACTTAGCAAGCTAATTGGTAGCATTTATTATTTTCCCCCAAGTCTCCAAGAATGAGTCATGCTAAATCCCAAGTAATCTAAACCTCGGTACTCAACATTCCAGCGATCCCTAGTTCATAAGTTTACTTACATCCCCTCTATTAGACTTGAAGGAACTGTAATATCATGCTTCTTTGAGAAAAATTAAGTGTGGTCCCTTTAGCATGGTGACTTTAGTGTGTCTGTATTTCTTTTTTATTATATTTTTATTTTTTTTAATATTCATTCCCTTTTGTTGCTCTTGTTGTTTTATTGTTGTGATTATTGATGTCATTGTTACTGGATAGGACAGAGAGAAATGGAGAGATAAGGGGAAGACAGAGAGGGGGAGAGAAAGACACCTGCAGACCTGCTTCACCTCCTGTGAAGCGACTCCCCTGCAGGTGGGGAGATGGGGGCCAGAACTGGGATCCTTATGCCGCTGCAGTACCATCCAACTCCCTATCTGGATTTCTTATACGTCAGCAAAGCACTTCCAAGGGCACATATTAAGAGAAAGAAAGGAGACAGAGGAAAGAGAGAGAGAGAGAGATATCTGGGAGGATGTGCAATGGATAAAGCATTGGACTCTCAAGCATGAGGTCCCAGCTGCACATGTACCAGAGTGATGTCTAGTTCTTTCTCTCTCCTATCTTTTTCATAAATAAATAAAATCTTTAAAGAGACAGAGAAAGAAAGGAAGAAGGGTGTTGTCTCATCTCATAAGGCCTAGTCTGAGCATCAAGTTTACAGTATTATATTTATTATAATATGTTAATATTAATGTATTATTTGTTAGAAGTAACAGGCTAAAACTGATCCAAATTAAGGGAAGGGAAGTTAGATTTTTTTCTTTTGATAGGAAGAGGTAAGAAAATTGTAGATATTTAAAAGTCATTATAAGAAGTTAATTTTTTCTGGGCTTGGAAGGTAACTTAGGGGTTTATACAACAAATTCTCATGCCTGAAGCACCAGAGATGCCAAGTTCAACACCTGTACCACTATAAGCCAAAACTGAGCAGTGCTCTAATCAAAAGAATTTCAAAGGGAGTCGGGCAGTAGTGCAGTGGGTTAAGTGCAAGTGGCGCAAAGCACAAGGACTGGGGTAAAGATCCGGGTTGGAGCCCATGGCTGCCCAGCTGCAGGGGAGTCACTTCACAGGCAGTGAAGCAGGTCTGTAGGTGTCTTTCTCTCCTCCATCTCTGTCTTCCCCTCTTCTCTCCATTACTCTCTGTCCTAGCCAATGATGATGACATCAATAACAACAACAATAATAATAAAGGGCAACAAAAGGGAATAAATAAATATTTTTTTAAAAAAAGAATTTCAGGAGGGTGAAGGTGGGATGATGGGGTGAGGTGCGGGATGAGTGACAGTGCACTAGGTAAAGTGCTTATGTCACTATGTGTGAAAAGCCCGGGGCAATCCCGTCCCTACTTACAGGAGGGAAGCTTCACAACTCGTGAAGTAGTGATGCAGGTATCTCACTTTCTCTTTCCATCTTTCTTCTCCCTTTCTATTTCTCTCTGTCCAACCAAATAAACAGAAAAATGTTTAAGGGAGAAGGAGTAGCAGCAAGCTAACTCCCCAGGACAGTGCAGCTGCTTTGTCATGTGCATGACCCAGCTTCCAAACCAGTCATCACAGTACTAGGCAAAAGCTTCAGTGCTTCAGTGCTGTAGTATCATTTCCCTACTCTGTCTGTCTGTCTGTCTGAGAAAAAAATTTTCTCTTAAAAGTAGGAAAGCTCTGGCAATGACCAAAAAAAAAAAAAAAAAAAAACAACTATTTTTTTTCTTGTAAAGGAAGAGCAAAGATACCTTTTTGATTGGTAGCAATAAAGGTTTACAGTAAATACAGCTACAAATACATGTACAAAATTTCTCAGTTTTCTGCAAAACACTCTCACCCTCAACCTAGGTCCTGTATTATAGTACCCCAGGACTTGAAAGTCCCCGTGTCCACCTACCCACCCGAAGTCCTTTACTTTGGTGCACTACACCAAACCCAGTCCAAGTTCGACTTACTTCCCCTTTCTATTCTTATTTCTCAACTTCTGTCCATGAGTGAGATCATCCCTTATTCATCATTCTCTTTCTGGCTCAAAGATAACACTTTAATTTTGTTGTTACATTCTCTAGATAATTGTCCATCTCTGTGTCATCAGTCTGGATGTGTCTTTTCAGCATATTCCTGAATTTCAGGTGGCTTTATCTACCTGTATATTCCTTCCCCCTCCAATAACTTCTCCATATCTCTGCTCCATTAATTCATTCACTGTTCATTCAAGAAATATTTACTAGCCAGAAGTTTTAGACACCACATTTCAAATTCTGAACAAAATGCAACTCTGAACTCATAGGACTTATTTTATAGTCAGGAGAAAACAATGTACAATTAATGCACAATATGTATTTAACAAAAGAGCTACAAAGAGATATTTAATTCAGAAACTAAAAAAGATATATCATTTGGGACAAAATAGATGGAACTGGATGTGATTATGCTTGGTGGAGTAAGTGAGGAAGAGTAAGTCAACTACTGGATGGTTTCACTCACATGTGGAATACAGAGAATTGAAACACATGAATTTGCAAAGAAGAAAATTAACTGCGAGAGATTCTCTGGAGAGGAGGTAGTTGTCCTTGGGAACATGGGGGCACAAATTTGTGGTTGTGGAAGTGGTATAAGGCCCCCATTATCTTAAATCTTATAAATCACTGTTAAGTTACTTATTAAAAAAAATAGCTCAACGCCCATTTCAGTGGTTCAACAAATATTATCAAAAACACAGATTCTTTCAATCTCTCTTCTCAGCACCCTTAAGGATTATTTACTTGTGTTCACATAATGGCTGCTGTACCTCCAGCCATCACATTTGTACTCTAGATAGAATGTTATGTGCTCCCTACTTCTCATTCTTCCCTGCCTGAACAGGAAAGGAAAAGCTTCCTTACAAATTATCAAACTGACCTCATCTTAGATTTAATTGGACAAAATATAATTGTCTAATCGTTCTAAAAGGAGTCCATTTGATCTGGTAGAAAAAGTTGAGCTATCAGATGTTAGAGCTGCCAGCTAAAACATCAAGAAACAGAACTGAAAGTACTACCAAAGACTTAAATGACTTAGTTCAATAGCTAGAAGCAAGAGGCTAACTTGAGAAGTTATCTTCTTGGTCCAACCCCCCCCCCCCCCACAGTGATATACCATTTGGAGGATCTGCTGGGACAGCATAAACTTAGATAGGTGTCTTATTCTAGAAGGAACTCCAAGCATTTCTGAAGTTGTACTTGGTGGGACTGGGGAGTGTTAAGAAGAAAAACTAAGAAAAGAAAATACTGAGCTGGGAGTTGGGCGGTAGTGCAGCAGGTTAAGTGCACATGGCACAAAGCACAAGGACGGGCGGAAGGACCCCAGTTTGAGCCCCCAGCTCCCCACCTGCAGGGGAGTCACTTTACGGGCGGTGAAGCAGATCTGCAGGTGTCTGTCTTTCTCTCTTGACTTCTTCTCTCTCCATTTTCTCTGTCCTATCCAACAACGATGACAATAATAATAATAATTACAACAACAATGAAAAACAAGGGCAACAAAAGGGAAAAATAAACAAATAAATATATATGTATATATATATTTTAAAAGTATTGAGCCAAAGTAAAGTGTTTTCAGGTTTCCCCAGAGAGGAATCATCCAAATGCAGGCTTCTAGGCCAAGAATGCAAAGACATTACAAACAAGGCCAGGGCTGGGGAAACAACATAATTATGTTATGCAAACTACTTTCTTTCTTTTTTACTAGTGATTCAATATTGACTTACATAACAGGGATAATGGATATAATTCCACACTGTACCTACCACCAGAGTTCCATGTCCCCATTCCCTCTACTGGAAACTGCAGTAGTTCTCCCAAGGTCACAGATGTAGGTTGACTATTATTTCTATAACTATCTGTCTATATTTATATATATTTGTTCATTTTTCTATGGTCCTGCCTTCTCTTCCTTTCTAAGTCACACCTATACTTATTACTACCTCTGAATATCCTTCCTTTTTCCTCTTCTCTCTACAGGCAAACAGCTTTCATGCCTGAGGTTTGGAAGTCCCAGGTTCAATCCCCAGCACCATCATAAGCCAGAGCTGAGCAGTGCTGTCTTTATGTTTATATCTCTCTCACTAAAATAAATAAAATATTGGAAATATGCCTTATAAGTATAAATATATCCTTTAGAAAGGAAGAAGGGGAGAAGGGATGAAGGGAAAGGAGGAAGGGAAGGAAAGAAGGAAGAAAGGAAAGAAGGAAGAAGACAAAGAGGAAGGAACAGAGGGAGGAATAAAGGAAGGGAAGAGTTCAAGTCATAGCCAGACAGTCCACATTAAAAATAAAAATTAAAAAAAAAAAAAAAGAAAAGAAAGAAAGAAAATGCAAGGCCCACCAGGAATCCCTGAGTCCTTGACTGCAAACTACTGCAGGATGTGGAATACACTGATCATACCTGAGTCAGGTCTGGAGCAGGAAATGCTCCCAGGCGAGGCCTGTCAGGTAAAGCATTGCAGCAACTTACAGTCAGGCATGGAAAACCACACTTAGGGATTTACCTGGAAGTTGGACTCCTCACTTACCACCTAACTGCCAGAAAAACTGGGCAGTCTAGTTTCTCCTTATAGCCTCTACAATCAAGGAAGTCAAGGGTATTCCCTACCAAGTGGCATAAATTCCTAGGGAAAAAATGCTTAAACTCACAACAGATATTTGGACATTTGATGACTCAACTATGAATTTTTCAGTCAAATTTTAATTTTTTTAACTTTTCTTTTTTTTAACATTTATTTTATTTATTTATTCCCTTTTGTTGCCCTTGTTTCATTGTTGTGGTTATTGTTGTTGTTGATGTCGTTGTTGGACAGGACAGAGAGAAATGGAGAGAGGAGGGGAAGACAGAGACGGGGAGACAAAGACAGACACCTGCAGACCTGCTTCACAGCCTTGCACCACATGCACTTAACCCGCTGCGCTACTGCCCGACTCCCCTAAATTTTAATTTATATATAGTAGATAAAAGAAAGATAAAAATACATGAACTGGGCAAAGTCAGGAAAGAAAATAGATGAGGAAGGAAATGAAAGGAATGGGGAAGGGGGCAGTGATGGATCTCCCTACAGCTCACAGAGACAGGAAGTGAGGTCAGAGAACTGATATTCCTTTTCTCAGGTTAAATAGTTACTCATTTTATTTGACACATATTCTGTGACAGGACCTCTTATACTCTGTCCCGTCAGCCTTTCCTCACAACATCACAAAATGGCTTGGCCTGTTTGAGGCAGTAGCAGGATAACTCCCTGTCAGCAAATAAGATTTATAATCCAAAATGAATCTTGCAGTTTTCCAGACTCTTCTTAAAGCAGAGTTTCTGAAAATAAATGCTCCCTTGCTCCATATGTTTATTTACCATCTCCTCTGTTACACTTTTAGCAGCTGTAGGATCATGCTGATGTTTAAAAAATCTTCCTGCTAAATTCTTTTCTTTAACACTTAATTTTTTTTTCCATTCAGAGATGAATTAGTAATGACTTAGCAGCCAATTAAAATTCATAGTGGGTTATTCTTCAACCTTTGGGTCAGAAGCAAATTTCCTACAATCCTTGGGAGAATATCTCTCTTGGGTTTGTTTGGGGTGAGAAAAATTCATATCCGGCTCTAGGGTTCTCATCCCTTGCATAAGGTGATGACCGCCATATTCCTAAGATACTGTTGTAAAACCCAGAGGCAGCTCTTAATTCCCTCTTCAGTTATTTCTCTGAGTTGAGGAGAAATCTGTGGCTCCAGCTGCCAGTAAGGGTTTCTCAGCTGCAATTCATTGTGTGTTACATATCAAGAAGAGAAACAGACACGCAAAGGTTAGAACAATGATTCTCAGCTCTGAGATCTGATCATTCTAATTGGCTGAGAACAGTAAAGAATAGAAGAATACCATTGTCAGGTGCCTCACAGGAGTGTAAAACAAGCTAAAGTAAAGTGAGACTTCTTTTCCAGGAGTCAATAATACAGTTGTACAGTTGAGGGTCGGTAAGTGCATCTAAATAGACAGAAAAGTCCATTTTTCAAGGCTTAAAACTCCCCATCGCATTGGATCAGAAAGCTCTCAATTTCCTAGTATGTGACAAATATTTATTGCTGATAGTTGTTCCACAGAGAAAAACAATCTTTGACTTTAAGTCATTAAAAGGGTTGAGTACATGCAAAGTGTCACTTTATGTTTCTACACTTACATAAGAGCAAATGCAGGGCAGGGGTAGATAGCATAATGGTTATGCAAAGAGACTCTTATGCCTGAGGCTTCAAAGTCCCAGGTTCAATCCCCTGCACCACTGTAAGCCAGAGCTGAACAGTGCTCTGGTTTAAAAAAAGAAAAGAAAAAAAAAAAAACACAGACCTAACTAAGAGAAAATTCTTTTTTTTTATTTATTTAAGAAAGGATTAATTAACAAAACCATAGGGTAGGAGGGGTACAACTCCACACAATTCCCACCACCCAATCTCCATATCCCACCCCCTCCCCTGATAGCTTTCCCATTCTCTATCCCTCTGGGAGCATGGATGCAGGGTCATTGTGGGTTGCAGAAGGTAGAAGGTCTGGCTTCTGTAATTGCTTCCGCGCTGAACATGGGCGTTGACTGGTCAGTCCATACTCCCAGTCTGCCTCTCTCTTTCCCTAGTAGGGTGTGTCTCTGGGGAAGCTGAGCTCCAGGACACATTGGTGGGGTCTTCAATCCAGGGAAGCCTGGCCAGCATCCTGATGGCATCTGGAACCTGGCGACTGAAAAGAGAGTTAACATACGAAGCCAAACAAATTGTTGAGCAATCATGGACCCAAAACTTGGAATAGTGGAGAGGAAATGTTAGGGGGGGTACTCACTGCAAACTCTAGTGCACTTCTGCTTTCAGGCATATATTTTGCAGTAGTTTATGGATACGTGTGAACATATGCTCTCTCTCACAGAAACTGGTGTATATCTAGGTTTTGGGACTTTGTTAGAAAGTGAACCACCTGAGATGAAATTAGAGTATACTATGAAAGGAAAGGTCTCACCCGATTAATGAAGCTGAAGGGTTGTCATTCCACACATGAAGTCTCTGGACACAGTCTGAAGTGAAGCATGTTGAGGTGGCAATTGTTGTGTTGGTTAGGTTGTGATTGGCAGATACAATATTATTTGATATGGATTGGGAGAGGCATACGGGAAAGTGGGCCCTATCCAAGGGTTCCAGGACTGGGGGAAGTAGGGGCTCTATAGTTGAGATGTGAGGTTCCTGTTGTCTTAGGGTTCCAAAAGACAATCAATAGTTAATGTTATCATCACATTATTTGGTAATTGGGTTAACTTTGAAAAGTCCTTTTGTTATTGTTTGCTGTACAGTACCCAGCAGTATCTTATATATAGCTGTGCTATTGGATGCTTCTGATCTACTTGGTTTAGGTTTTTGAGAGAGTCCGCATATCAAATACACAGCCTATTAAAAAGATTCAGTTTGTGTTTTGAAAAACTTTGAGACATACAATTGATTTTCCCCCTCATATTAACTAGTGATTTATATATCTACATTTTGCTAGGAGTGTACATAAACATCATTCCCACCACCAAAAGACTGTGACCCATCCCTCACACCCACTCCCACCCCCCACTGGCCCAGGAAGCTGCATGTCTACCCCTCACCACAGGGCTTTTACTTTGGTGCCTTACTTAAAATTTGGTCAGGTCCTGCTTTTAGTTTCCCTTTCAGATCTTCTTCCTCAACTTCTGTTGATGAGTGGGATCATCCCATACTCATCTTTATCTTTCTGACTTAGCTCACTTAACATAATTCCTTCTAGCTCTGTCCAAGATGGGTCAGAGAAGGTGGGTTCATTGTTCTTGATAGCTGCATAGTATTCCATTGTGTATATATACCACAGCTTTCTCAGCCACTCATCTGTTGTTGGGCACCTGGGTTGCTTCCAGGTTTTAGCTATTATGAATTGTGCTGCTAGGAACATAGGAGTACACACCTCTTTTTGGTTGGGTGTTATGGAGTCCTTGGGGTATAACCCCAGGAGAGGAATTACTGGATCATATGGAAGGTCCATGTCTAGCCTTCTGAGAGTTTTCCAGACTGCTCTCCACAGAGGCTGGACCAATTTACATTCCTACCAGCAATGTAAAAGGATTCCTCTGTCCCCACAACCTCTCCAGCATTTGTTGCTGCTGTCCTTTTTGATGTATGCCATTCTTACAGGAGTGAGGTGGTATCTTAGTGTTGTCTTAATTTGCATTTCTCTGGCAATCAGTGACCTAGAGCAGTTTTTCATATGTTTGTTAGCCTTTTGGATCTCCTCTGAGGTGAATGTTTTGTTCATATCCTCTGCCCATTTTTGGATGGGGTCATTTGCTTTTTTTGGTGCTAAGTTTGCTGAGCTCTTTATATATTTTGGTGATGAGTTTCTTGTCTGATGTCTGGCATGTGAAGATCTTCTCCCATTCTGTGAGGGGTCTCTTTGTTTGTTTAATAGTTTCTTTGGGTGTGCAGAAGCTCTTCAATTTCATGTAGTCCCATTGGTTTGTTTCTGCTTTAGTCTTCCTTGCAATTGGGTTTGATTCATCAAAGATGTCCTTGAGGTGTAGGTGAGAAACTGTTTTACCAATGTTTTCCTCTAAGTATTTGATTGTTTCTGGTCTGACATCTAGGTCTTTGACCCATTTGTAGTTGATTTTTGTTTCTGGTGAGATAAAATGGTTCAATTTCATTCTTCTTCATGTTACAACCCAGTTTTCCCAGCACCATTTATTGAAGAGAGCCTCCTTTTTCTATTTAATCCTTTGGGCCCCCTTATCAAAGATTAGATGTCCATAGGTGTGGGGATTTATTTCTGGGCTTTCAATTCTGTTCCACTGGTCTGTGTGCCTATATTTGTTCCAGTACCATGCTGTTTTGATGATGATGGCTTTATGATATAGTTTAAGGTCTGGGAGTGTGATGCCTCCATTTCTGTTTCTTTTCCTCAAGATGGTTTTGGCAATTCTAGGTGTTTTCAGGTTCCAGATAAATGATTGTAGTGTTTGTTCTATTCTCTTAACGAAGCTTGGTGGAACTTTGATGGGTATTACGTTAAATCTGTATATGGCTCTGGGGAGAATATTCATTTTGATGATATTTATTCTTCCAATCTATGAGCATGGGATATCTTTCCATTTCTTGGTATCAGTTTCTATTTCCTTGAGTAGCGACTCACAGTTTTCAGCATACAAGTCTTTCACTTCTTTGGTCAACTTTATTCCTAGGTATTTGATTGATTTTGCTGAAACAGTAAATGGGAGTGAATTCTGGATCTCTTCTTCTTCAGATTTAGTGTTTGCATAAATAAATGCCACTGATTTTTGTACATTGATTTTGTACCCTGATACCTTGCTATATTGCCTAATAACTCCCAGTAATTTTCTACTGGATTCTTTAGGTCTTTCTATGTATACTATCATATCATCTGCAAATAGTGAGAGCTTGACTTCTTCCCTTCCAATCTGTATCCCTTTGATTTCTTTCTCTTGCCTGATTGCTATGGCAAGAACTTCCAATACTATGTTGAAGAGTAACAGTGACAGTGAACAGCCCTGTCTAGTCCCTGATCTGAGGGGGAATGCTTTCAGCTTCTGTCCATTGAGTATGATGTTGGCTGTAGGTTTGCTATATATAGACTCCACTATCTTGAGGAATTTCCCATCTATACCCATTTTTTGTAGAGTTTTGAGCATGAATGGGTGTTGGATTTTGTCAAAGGCTTTCTCTGCATCTATTGAGATAATCATGTGGTTTTTGGCTTTGCTTTTATTGATATGGTGAATGACATTGATTGACTTACGGATGTTGAACCAGCCTTGCATTCCTGGGATGAATCCCACTTGGTCATGATGAACAATCTTTTTGATATGTTGCTGTATCTGGTTGACCAAGATCTTGTTTAATATTTTGGCATCTATGTTCATCAGAGATATTGGTCTGTAGTTTTCCTTTTTTGTTCTGTCCCTATCAGCTTTTGGTATCAGGGGGATGTTGGCTTCATAGAAGGTGGAAGGGAGTATTCCTGTTTCTTCAATCTTATGGAAAAGCTTAAGAAGTATGGGTACTAACTGTTTCCTGAAAGTTTTGTAGAATTCGTTTGTGAAGCCATCTGGTCCAGCACTTTTGTTGTTGGGGAAGATTCTTAAAAACGTTTCAATTTCTTTGTCTGTGATTGGTGCATTTAGATTTTGTAGTTCTTCTTGTTTCAGTTTTGGAAGGGCATATGCTTCTAGGAATTGTTCCATTTCTTCCAGATTCTCTAGCTTGGTGGCGTATAGTTCTTTATAGAAGTTTCACAGGATTCTCTGGATTTCTGTGGTGTCAGTTGTGATATCTCCTCCATCGTTTACAATTCTATTAATTTGAGTCTTCTCTCTCTTTTTTGTTTGATGAGTCTGGCTAGGGGTTTGTCAATTTTGTTTAATCTTTCAAAGAACCAACATTTGGCTTCATTGATCTTTTGTATGGTTCTTTAATTTTTGATGTTGTTTATTTCTGCTTATATATTTTATTTCTGTTTATAATTTTAGTGACTTCTGTCCTTCTGGTTGCTTTAGGGTTCCTTTGTTCCTCTTCCTCTAAGTCCCTGAGGTGTGCAGTAAGGTCGTTCATTTGAGCTTCTTCTTGGTGTTTAATATGTGATTGTATGGCTATAAGTTTCCCTCTCAGTACTGCTTTAGCTGTGTCCCAAATATTTTGATAGGTTGTGTCTTCATTTTCATTTGTTTCCAGGAACATTTGAATTTCCTGCTTGAGTGAGTCTCTGACCCAGTGGTTCTTAAGGAGTATGTTGTTTAGTTTCCAAATTCTGTGACTTTTAATAATTTTCTGTTTGTTGTTAAGTGTTAGTTTTACTCCACTGTGGTCTGAGAAGATACTTGGGATGATTTCAATGCTCTTGAATTTATTGATGCTCTCTTTGTGGCCTAACATATGGTCTATCCTTGAGTATGTGTTATGTGGATTTGAAAAGAAGGTGTATTCCAGTTTTTTTGGGTGAAGGACTCTGAAAATGTCCAAGAGGTCTAGTCTGTCAACCTCTTCATTCAGTTCTCTTGTATCTTTATTGGTTCTCTGCTTTGTTAAGTGTCAGAGTGGGGTATTGTAGTCTCCCACTACTATTGTATTACTTTTGATGTATTTTTGAAATTCTTTCAGTAGGTGCTTAATGTATTTAGATGGTCCCTCATTGGGTGCATAGATGTTAATAATTGTTCAGTATTCTTGGCTGATTGATCCTCTAATCATTATGTAATGTCCTTGCCTATCTTTTATTACTTTATTTAATTTAAAATCTATCATGTCTGAGATGAGAATGGCTGTTCCTGCCCTTTTTTGTGGTCCGTTAGCCTGTATGATAGTTTTCCATCCTTTCACTTTAAGTCTGTGTTTATCTTGTTGTGACAGATGGGATTCTTGCAAGCAGCATATGGTTGGGTTATGTTTTCTGATCTATCCCCCTCTCCTGTGCCTTTTAATGGGTGAGTTTAAGCTATTGACATTTATTGATATTATGGATGTAATGTATTGTAGTGCCATTGTTCAAAAAAAATTTTTGTTTGTTCTGATATATTGCAAGTATTATAGTGATGTTCTTGTTTGTAAGAGGTCTTTTAGAACCTCTTTCAGGGCCGGCTTGGTGATGGTTGCCTCCTTTAACTGTTGTTTGTCTAAGAAGGTTTTGATCCCTCCATCTAGTTTGAATGAAAGTCTAGCAGGATATATTATCCTTGGTTGAAACCCTTTTTCATTCAGGGCTCGATAGATATCTTGCCATTATCTTCTGGCTTTTAGAGTTTGAGTGGAGAAGTCTGCAGACAATCTTATGGGTTTTCCCTTGTATGTGACTTTTTGTTTCTCTCTTGCAGCCTTTATGATCCTTTCTTTATCCTTACTTCTTCTCATTGTGACTATGATGTGTCTTGGTGTTGGGAAAATACTTTCTAACATAGAACATCTGTGACAGTAATATGCCATTTCTGATAGTGTGCTTTCAAAGGTACTAAGGGGGGAAAAAAGATTTATATGAAAAGAAATGCAAATAGATATAGCTAGTTAGCCAAGAGGGCAAAGGTAGGGGAGATTCACATTACCTGAGCTGTCAGTTGCTAAAAACTTGGCAGGGGAAATATGAATTTTAACTAGCTTCCAGGCATTGGTTATTCATGTGTGACACACATACAAGAAAAAAAGGCAAAGTCTAATTTTCTCCTTGTCAATTTTGAGTGGAGAGACTTATCAATTCAGCTAGTATAGATACTAAATGTATTACAGAGAAAGGCACCATGTTACCAATACCTAACTCAATATAACATCAAGCTCAAGACCACTGCCATTACCCTTCTATCACATTTCAGCCAAGGTGTCACTGTTGTGAGCCTACATTACAGTAAAGGAAGTGTGGGTTGACACTGGCTCTTTGAATAAGTAGCCAGACCATTTGTGGACTTATCTCCGGGGTGCTGTCTGGTACCATCTGTGGATTTCTTTCATCACATATGAGTCTCCCATTCACTGGGCTGGTGCTAATTTTAGTTCAAATTAATTTAACAAAAAAAGTCAATGCTTATGTTAGTACTAGGAGTGAGGGCTCAGTGTCGTGTACCAAGTCTTCAAACATGATTTCAAAAGTGGTATAAGAACAGTGGCAATTTGGCAATAGTGTATAGACATCCCCAGAAAAACTTTGAATGTCTAGGAAATGTGACAGGTACTATTTTTTTTTCTTTTTCTATTGTTGTCAGGACCTTCCCATTCTAAACTGACTTTTTTTTTCCTTTTAGAGAGAGACAGAAAGAGAGGAAAAAACATCACAGCACTGAGTCATATACACATGGCAAGACAGGACCACTATCTAGGCGAGCTATTTTTCAGATCCCAGGTATTAATTCATTCACCAAATATAGCAGGTCCTCAACTAACACTGCTTATGAAGATCGATCAGGAAGCCGAAAAGATATGTGTACACCTATGTTCACAGCAGCACAATTTGTAATAGCTAAAGACTGGAAGCAAACCAGGTGCCAAAGATAGATTAGGAAGAAAAAAAAAAACCCTAGCCAACATTGTCCCAAATGATATATTCAAAGACCTGCTTTCATTGGGCATCCTTTCATGTCAAGTCAGAGATTCCAAAAACCTATCAATCATGTTGTGCAAGCTCTTACTGTATTAAGTACCACTTGTTCTCTTACTCTGAAAAGAATGTACACTCTAATAGGGTGAGATAGGTAATAGTATGCATTCAAACAAACAAATAAGATGAACCACTTTCAGTTCCTGCTATAAAGAGTAGGGGATACCTAGCAGGATTAAAAATCTGCTCAGGGAGAAGGTACCAAACTATTTAAGATAAGGTGGGCAGAAAGGACCTCTCTTAGAAGCTATTTGAAGTGAACCCTAAAGAATAAGAAAGTAAGCTTCATCTGTACTATTCTAGCCTTTAGGTCCATGATTGTTCAACAATTTGTTTGGCTTTGTATGTTAACGATCTTTTCAGCTACCAGGTTCCAGATGCTGGCATGATGTCGACCAAAATTCCCTGGACAGATGACCTCACCAATGTGTCCTGGAGTTCTGATTCCCCAGAGCCCCACCCTACGAGGGAAAGAGAGAGGCAGGCTGGGAGTATAGATCCACCAGTCAATGCCCATGTTCACTGGGGAAGCAATTACAGAAGCCAGACCCTCCACCTTCTGCAACCCACAATGACCTTGGGTCAATACTCCCAGAGGGATAAAGAATAGGGAAGCTATGAGGGGAGGGGATGGCATACGGAGATCTGGTGGTAGGAATTGTGTGGAGTTGTACTCCTCTTATCCTATGGTCTTGTTAATGTCTCCTTTTATAAATAAATTTTAAAAAAATTTAAAGAATAAGGAAATAGACAAGCAAAAATTAGATGAAGAGTTTCAAGTCAACCCTGAGGCAAGAGTAAGTCTCTAGAGAAGACAAGGACAGAGAAGGCACCAGACACCAGAGTCTCATAGATTTTGGTAAGGAGATAGGATTTTGTTCCAAATTCAGTGGGTAACCATTGCAGAGTTTTCAACCAGGACTCTGGCTAGGAAGCTTTGCAGCAGTCTAGACAAGTTATGGTGTCATTCTGCTCAAATAAATAATCTGTCTTATCAGGCTCGTACTGAAATTATGCTTAAGTCTTAATGAACCAAATAATACATATGTTTGTCTTTCTTTAAGATTATGATGAGAGAGATGGAGAAGGTGAGGCAGAGAGAGAAAGAGATAGATAAAAGCAGTGCATCCCTCTGGCACATAAGATGCTGGGGATCAAACCTGGGACCGAATGTTGTTGGTTTTTAATGTTTATTTATTTATTTATTTATTTATTTATTTATTTATTCCCTTTTGTTGTCCTTGTTTCTTTTTATTGTTGTAGTTACTATTGTTGTCGTCATTGTTAGATAGGACAGAGAGAAATACAGAGAGAAGGGGAAGACAGAGAGGGGGAGAGAAAGATGCCTGCAGACCTGCTTCACCACTTGTGAAGCAACTCCCCTGCAAGTGGGGAGCCAGGGCCTCAAACCGGGATCCTTATTCTGGTCCTTGAGTTTTGTGCCACCTGCGCTTAACCTACTGCGCTACCGCCCGACTCCTGGGACCGAATGTTTTTAAGTTCAACTCTAGCAACTGTGCCACCTTCTAGGCCACCTGAATAATTTTCAATCATGTTATCTCTCTATATCCTAATATGCCAGAGTTCTCCTGATTCATAATTTGAGAACTAAAAACAAAAAAATATATACTCTGTTCTGTTTCGAATGTACTTCTGTGAAAACAACAACAAGCATTTGGGAAATAACTATAACTTAAATATGATACCATGAAATACAGAAGAGTGTGCTGATAAAAATGACTCTGAGGTGAGTCGTGCGGTAGCGCAGCAGGTTAAGCGCTGACATGGAGCAAAGGGTCAACAACATCAATAACAACAATAATAACTACAACAACAATAAAAAACAAGGGCAACAAAAGGGAAAATTAATTAATTTTTTTAAAAAATTATTCTGAGATCCTATTATTCATAGCTATGTCCATAGAACCCAGTTTAGAGAGTGAAACATAAATAACTTATTGGACAACTTGTTATATTAGCCTAATAAAATCTTAGGAAAGATCACAACTAAGCCTGATAGGATAATACCCAACTAACCAGACTGGAGACTAGCTTGTAATTTGCAGACTATCTTTGATGAAGGCTAAGATGGGTGCACATCTATTCTAATCTTGTCATGCCAGCAACCAAGACTCATTACTGCTCGAAGTGCCTGAATGCCTGACCATTCAAACAATTCCATATCTAGCCCACAGTCTTTCCTCTGCCCCAATCCCTCAGTCTCCAGAGAGACACTGTATGTAGATCAGCATCTTGCTTGCAAAACACAGTACCCTCCCTATGGGTACTAGACCCTTCTCAATTGCCTTCTCCTCTGCCCTACTTCCCACCCTGCACCAGAAGCAGGGGAGCCTTTCTTGGGAACAATCAAGCCCTAAATCACTATTTATATTTCTTGGAGTAAACTTAAGGCTGAGAAAAGGATCTGGAATGACTGCCCTGGGGACGAAAGCCCATCTGGAAACATGAATAATGTGAAATTTATCCCTCCATGGATCCCCCACAAGACCAATTACTATATCATCCTTTCTGAGAATTTCAGCCAATTTTTTATGGGGTCATCAGAAAGTTATGTCTTAACTGAAAACTGCGTAGATTTATATTGAGGGTAGTTAACTGGAGGAGGGGAAATATGTGGAAGTAAATGACACGAAACAGTGATGCCCCACAGATGGTAATGTGCACGAATATGGCTCTTCACCAGAGGAAACAGAATGGATTTATTCATTCATCCAGATATATACTGAGCGGCTACTGTGTGTGGGTCATGCTTCTAGGCACCAGGTAGAGTTGACCTTTGTGAAGCTAACAGTTGGGTAACAGAAGAGGATGATCTTTAAAAAGCATACTAACATGGTCTGGGAGGTGGAACAATGGATAAGGTATTGGACTCTTAAGTATGAGGTCCTAAGTTCAGTCCCTGGCAGCACATATACCAGAGTGATGTCTGGTTCTTTCTCTCTCTCCTCCTATCTTTCAAATAAATAAATAAATAAATTTTTTAAAAAAAATGTATACTAACTATGGTGTCAAAAGCCAACATGTAACTTGTACTCATTTGTGACAGTAGATTCTCTGAGCAGTGTAAAGACACAGAGTTTTGTTTTGTTTTTTCTCCAATACAGATAAGAGTGAAATTGATGCACTACCCTATTTTCTTGAGAATGTAGGAAGGAGTCTTAGTCATTGCTTGAAAACTAAAGTATAAAGAAATTTAGCATTTATGTGCTCTCTCATACTTCTCTCCTCAAGCTACAAAGTTCAACAGAAAGGTATTTGGCAAAAGGCCTCTTTGCTAAAGCAATCACCTGACAATGTGAGTGGGGATCACAGCCAACCAGGTTCTAACTCAACTGGAGTATTTTGATTAGGTGATGAGCTCACATTATCATAAAACTGCAGAGCAGCTGCAATTCACCACATCACAGCTAGAAATGATCTCCCTCCAAGGAAAAAATGTCATTGAGTAGCCATCTTCTTTAGCGTCAGTAGTTATGACATTTTCATTTCCTAAGAATCACCCAATGAGTCTGTAACAGAGAGATCCTAGCTTTTTTCAACTAAAGACTAGAGCGAAAAAGTCTGGGAAATAGTCCAAGAATCTGCATCCCCCCCACACCCCTGATAATTTGGTTGCAGGTGGCTCTATCCTTGGACAACCAACACTCTGTGATACCCATAAGATGCAAGACACAAATCTCCAGTTCCCTTCCCTCAAATGCAAAGTAATGTGGCCAAGATCTCTTCTTTTGAAGGGAAGGCAAAAGGCAAGACAGATGAACATTCTCCTTTCCTGATTATAGCTTATTTCTTTTTTTTTTTTTTCATGTATTCAGAAAACTTTATCAGCTGTGATGGTCAAGGCCAAGTTTGCAACTGGACAAAGGTGCTTACAATCAATAAGCACCAGTGTTTTCCCTTGGTGCATAAAACTTCAGATGTGACAGATTGAAATTAAGTGGGCATGACTTTCCTGGCAGTGCTATGCACCCTTTCAAATATCCTTTTCTTAAATCTAAGTTTTCCAAGTTTTGCTTCCTCATCTCCTTCAGGTGTATTTTATTTAACACCCTCTTTTTCAGTGAAGTCTTGTTGGGTCACTAAATCAAACTCAGTATGCCAAAAGCTGAGCTTCTAGTTTATCTCTTAACCATCTCTCTCTTCAGAATCTTTTCCAGCACATTAAAGGACCAGTTTTAAGTTTCCAGTTGCTCAGGCCCCAAATGGAATTAGTTTATTTCTACTGAACCTCATAGTTTGTCCATCACAGTCCTCTTAGGTCCTGCCTTTAAAATATATCTAGAACTTCACCACTGCTTCTCTCCTCCTCCCTTGCTACCATTGTGGGTGAAGGCACAAGTTACTCCTTACCTGAATTAGTGTGATAGCATCCCAATAGCTCTCCCAGCTTTTGGCCAATCTCCTTCAGAATATTCTTGACACAACATCCATAGTGACCTTGTTAAAAGATTATGTCTGATCAATCTACTCCAAGCTGGCTTTGTTACACCAAGTAAAAGACAAAGTCCTCTCAATAAGCCACAGCCTTGACCTCCCTTGCTACCTTTACCTGTCTGCCTCTTTCTGCTTTGCTCCTACCCTACTTCTTCCTTTCACACCATCAGGAATGAATCTGACTTCTATATTTTTGTACTTGCTATTCTTGGAATTATTTCCTCTACGAATTTTTTTCTCCATAAATTCAAACAGCTGACTGCCTCACTTCCTCTGTGAATTTCGTCAACAACTACAGGTTTAGTTGACCTTCCTGTTGAATATCTGAATATCTCTATTAATTTCCTCATCTATTATTCCTATTCTACACTAACATCTTTATATTTTATTTTTATCTTGTATCTTGTCTCCCCAGCAAGAATATAATTCCATAAAGGTGAAAATTTTTAGGTTAGTTACACTCTACTCAGTCATTAGGCCTAGAACAGTGTCTAGCATATGATGGGCTTTCAGTGCTACTCATGGGAGTGAATGAATAAGCTAAAAAATGAGTGAGTAAGTAAGAGTGCAATCCTCTGTGTGCTCTCTCTTGTTTCTCTGATTCATTGTCTCTATAGAACTTATAACCCTCTAACATAGTGTGTGATTCACATGCTTACTTTATTTACTGTCTAATTACCCTAATAGGGTGTAAGTGCCATAAGAGCTAGGATTTCTAGCTTGCTATGCATAAGAAATATTTGTGAAATTGGTGAAATCTCAATGTAAGAGTTAGATTTTTGATTTTGTTATTTGTTTTTACCATTAAGACAACTGACTCATTAATTCTGCATGGCCATTTATACAACTAGCATGAAGCAGATCAAGGTCAAGGTTAGAATCTGGGTCTGTGCAACTTGGGACCTACACTCTTAACAAAATATTACTTTTCTAGTCAAGGAGGTCTTTGAGCTGAGTATTCAAATATGGGTAAGAATTCAGCAGGATGACTACACTTGTTACAGAATTCTTTTTTATGATTATTTTATTAGTGATTTAATATTGATTTGCAAATTTACATGTCAATAGGAGTATACTTCCCCCATCATTCCCACCAGAGTTTTAAATCACCAGTCTCCTACTGCAAGCCAGGGCGATTCTCCTAAGGTTGCAGACATGGGCCAACCACCAGCTCTATAACTACATGTCTACATCTGTACATAATTGCCCCTTTTTCTTCCATGTCCAGGCCTCTCTCCCCCGTTAATCTACTCATGACACCATTACTACATCCAAATGTCCCTCCCTTTTTCCTCCTCTCTCTTTGGGTGCTGGTGGAGCTAGAGTTCAGAGCCCTTTTGTCCTCTTCTTCCTATTACTTCTCCCCCACAGAGAGTATGAATCAAGATTATTTGGGAGGTGCAGAAGACAGGAGTGCTGGCTTCTGTAATTGCTTCTTTGCTGGACATGGGCATTGGCAGGTTGATCCATACTCCCAGCCTATTTCTATCTTTCCCTAGTGGGCTAGAGCTCTGGAGAGGTGAGGTTCCAGGTGAGGTCATCTGCCCAGAAAAGTCAAGTTGGAAACATGGCAGCATCTGTTGAAGATATCTTGATCAAAGAATGAGAGAATACATCATAACTTGGGTTCCCCTCCCCTTCCTCTGGAAAGCCTGATCCCTACCCATATCACTGTGTCTAGGGACCCTGTCTTTCCTTATCATGTTACTTTCTCCACAGTCTGGTCAGCTAATTGTCCATTTATTCTTCTGTTTTCTCTGCTAGGTTGTAAGGACTGTAGAGGGGTGGGTGTTTCCTATTCAGTTGTTCTACAGACTTGCCACATGATTTGGCTCATATTAGGTGCCCAATAAGGTTCATTAGTTCACTGAAGGAGGGAAAGGAAAACTCAAACACAAGATAGGAGCCAGAGACTCAAAAAGGGTTAAGAAGTCCTATGGTTTTATTAACGTCTCCTTTTTTAAATATAATAATAATAATAATAATAATAAACAGAGGTCTTTATAGACACTGGGGAAAAAAGAAGTGCTGTGAGCAGGAAATCGGGTGGTAGCATAGCAGGTTAAGCGCAAGAAGTGTTGTGAGCTATGGACAGGATTGAGGGGCTGGTAATGTGGGATGCAAATAAGAAGCTGGGGGGGTGAACATTTTTTGGAAAACATTAAAAGTTCTGAGTAAAAACTAATCCTTGGCAAAGTATGGGAACCTATGAATTATTTTGAGCAGAACCATATAAAATAGTTCTTTTAGAAAATTAGACTGATCCTGATAATAGATGAAAAGGAAAAAAGGAAAAAGGCAGAATCTGCTGCAATAGCCAAACCATAAAGGTGAAATATACTCAAACCTGAATGGCAGCAGTGGGATTGGAATGAAGTACATAGATGAAACATTTTAAGAAAAGAGTCTACAGGGTTTAGTGAATCACTGGGAGTTGAAGTCAAAGTGAACAAAGAAGTTGAGACTAGATGCTTAGCTTTGAATCAATATGGCTGAAAGAACAGTGGTAAGTTTAATGGGAAAAAATAGAGAAATTGGAAAGAGAATAATTAGGTGGAAAGAGAATGAACTTGACCTCAGGCATTTCAAGTTTTAAACAGTCACTGAACGTTCTGGCAAAAATAAATTGAATTAAAAATTCAGGGCTAGAATTCAACAAAGATGTCTCTCTATAAAGTATGAAATATGCCAGTCTCTCTAGTAGGTGATTAATGCTTAGCTTTCTAAAAGTTCAGCTAATATAAACATTGAGAATTTTTGAACAATATTTATCATTTCTTTCTTACTCAATGGGGCAAAACTCTAACGATGTTAAAGTATACCTTTTCACACCCATGACATTTGGGCCTAGCAGTTTCTTGGCATTTGGCTATCACGGACAATAATAAAATGAACATTATACAAACTGTTAGAAAAAGATATGGACTGTAAGTCTGAGAAAATTTGCTCAAGTATTGAGAGAAAAGTAATGTTTTTCCAGTGTTTTTGGTGAGGCAAGACCTCTGAGACTTCAGTGATAGATAAAAATCCAAATTTTTTATGTTATTTGAAGACTTAAAGGCAGCTGCTGAATATAGCTGAAACTAAGAAGAAGTAAACTTGTTTATGTGTTTCCATCTACTAAAAATAGATATTTGCAATGCTTAAAATATCTGATCCAGATGGAGCAAAATGTTAGTGTTTGTTAAATCTGGATAGCAAATATTTGCATATTCTTTTATTTCTGGGGTATGTTTGTGTGTGAGTGCATGTGTGTTTGAAATATAAAAGTTTGTAATTTTTAAAAAGCTTTTTCTGTGGGGGCCGGGAAAACAGTATAATTATTATACAAAGGACTTTCATGTCTGAAGCTCTGAGGTCCCAAGTTAAATCCTGAGAATCACCATAATAAACCAAAATTCAACAGTGCTTTCCTCTCCCTCTCCCTCTCCCCTCTCCTTTCTCTCCCTCTCCCCTTCTCTCCCACTCTCCATACCTCTCTTGCATTAATAAGTAATGTTTTTTTTAAAGCTTTAAAAAAAAAACAAATAAGCAAAATGAAGATGACAAAGCCATGAGGGTTAGGCAAGTCTGAGAAGATGACCTATAAAAGTAATGGAGTGACCCCACTCTCCAAAGTTCCTGTCCTTCCTTAGAAAAAAAAAAAACAACAACAAAAAACAGAGCATTGACCAGAATGATAGAGGTCGTGGGATAGAGAACATTGTAGCAAATCATTTCTCGGACAGTAGGCCCCTAATGTCTGTAACAGTCCTCTTGAGTTCAGCCACCAACTTGGAAAGCCACAGATCCACCACTAAGGTCAGTACACTCTCCTATTATTACTTGTAATCTAAGCACAGTGATAGAGAAACTTCCTTCGTGTTCTCCTCCATATTGTGTCCCTAAACTCAGGCCTAATCCCAAGGATAGAGTCACCATGTTACTTAATGCCTTAGTACTTTTCTGAGGAAATAATCCAGGGAACTATTCTCTTCCTGGAATTGTGCTGGAATCTGTGGCCTTGGGAAGTGGAAATGATTCTTCTAAGCCCTTCAAAGATTTTCTATTTTCTTTTTAAATATTTATTTATTCCCTTTTGTTGACCTTGTTTTATTGTGGTCGTTATTATTGCTATTGATGTCGTCATTGTTGGATAGGACAGAGGGAAATGGAGAGAGGAGGGGAAGACAGAGAGGGAGAGAGAAAGACACCTGCAGACCTGCTTTACCGCCTGTGAAGCGACTCCCCTGCAGGTGGGGAGCCGGGGGCTTGAACGGGGATCCTTCTGCCAGTCCTTGCGCTTTGCGCCATGTGAGCTTAACCTGCTGCACTACCTCCCGACTCCCTTTTTTTTTTTTTTTTTTTTTTGTCTCCCGGGTTATTGCTGAGGCTCAGTGCCTACACCATGAATCCACTGCTCCTAGAGGCCATTTTTCCTCCTTTTGTTACCCTTGTTGTAATTATTGTTATTGTTGATGTCTCTTGTTGTTGGATAGGACAGAGAGAAATGGAGAGAGGAGGGGAAGACAGAGAGGGGGAGAGAAAGACAGACACCTGCAGACCTGCTTCACCACCTGTGAAACGACTCCCCTGCAGGTGGGGAGCTGGGGGCTTGAACCAGGATCCTTACGCTGGTCCTTGCGCTTTGCCCCACGTGCGCTTAACCTGCTGTGCTACTGCATGACTCCCCCAATTTTTTTATACCCTTCTTTTATACACAATGAATGAGAGCCTCTTTCTATAGACTCCCAACATTCTGAGACTGATGCTTTGGAGAACTCAGTATTTCCTGAGTCTAACACAAATCTTCCCCTTTCTGACTTTAGCTTCTGTTTTCATTCAGGCCTACACTGGAAAGCCAACTGTGTGATAAATCAGACCATCACACCAGCCACATAGTAGGTTCAAAGCAGTGACAGCAATATTTCACTAGATCAATTTTGCAGATCAAACATAGTTAAGTCTGCTTGAAAGAAACTTATTCCTGGGCACCATCTAAAAGCTTTAAACTCTTATAGGAAGAAAGATTCTCTCAGTGGGGGTGGGGGGGAGTGGATATTTTTAAAGCCTGAGCCTAAGTGGAAATCCTTTTGAGAAAGTATCTTTCAACAAACTGAAACAACCTGCCTCTGATTTTCATGCCTTTGAAAACAGTTAGCATCTAGTTCACCCACCGCTCATCTCCTCTGGAAACAGAGAAGCCCTTTCCAGAGTTCCCTTGAAAGACCCCTATGGGGTAGCCTCCTCCCCCGCCCCACCACACCTCTGCTCAATGGGCTGAAATGGTATCCATTTCTCTGGGGACTATGTGCTCCAAGGCTCTTCCAGATTGCAGTCTCTTCTGTCAGCTCAGACAAGTCTCTGCTCTTCCTGCCAGCCCTGCTGATCAGCCCCTTTCCCAGCCAACATGCCACTGTGCCAGGCAGTAGCTTCCTTTCTCTCACTGCACATTAAGAACAGTTTCTGTGTTCTCAGCTCTCCTTCCTGTGCCTACCATACAACCCTTCCCTCCCCCCAACACATGGTGCTTTGCAGTCCTCATCACACAAGACACCAGTACAGAGATAGGTTGGGCGTGTGGCACTGATCCAATTTGCTGTACCAAGTTACTAGGACTTTCTGGAACAAATAAAATTTAACATTCAGCTCTCAGAGCACCCCTGCCCCCAACTAGACCTCCTCAAGTCTGTTTCATTTCATCAAAGCATTTGAGTTCCAAATTTCACTCCAGGAGATGAGTGATGAGAGATTTTTTTAAAGTCAGATTGACTACATCCCTTATTTTTAGTGTGCAGGGACCATTGGAATTATATTATCTCCCAGGATTCTGAACTTCTATGGTCAACATCCTGAGTTCCTTTCCAACTGAGGAAGGCTGGAAAATCACCAACAGATTTCCACTCTTTTGGTGGTTCATAGTTACTATTCATTCCCTGTATTTTTCTTCATGGACCACTTACAAGAATACATGGATTCTCCCCTTCTCTGTGGTCAAGTCTTTCTTCAACAGAGCAGACCAAATTGTGTGTAATCTCATCATTGTGAAGACTGGAGCCTGTAGGCACAAGTCAATTATTCACATCTACACTGATCATTATAATGGCAGGAATAATCTCAGTTGCAGTTTTTGTTTGTTTTTTGAGGGGTGGGGTATAAGAACAGAGCACAAGTCAAGTCAGGCTTGGGCATAGGTTTAGCAGAAGAGAAGAGTCCCTTCTGAAAAGTCCTAATTCTCCCAGGCATAGGACAGTGACCTACTTCCTACAGATTCCAGTTGGAAATGCAGAGTGATTTGACAGATGATTTCTATTAGTTAAACCAAAACATTTTAAAGTTTGAGCTTTCTGGCTTCAAACTACAGCAGGCTCTTTAATATTTAGTTACAGTGCTCCAGAAGGTGGCATAGTGGTAGAACTCTGGACTTGCAAGTGTGAGGTCTTGAGTTTGATCCCCAACACCACCTGGATATAGCCAGAGTATATTACCCAGGCTAGTCTATCGCATGAAACAAATAAAACAAATCCTTTAAAAAAAACCCATTTCGTTAAAACAATTATATTAAAAACAAATACACTGCGGGGGATGCTACCGTCTGTGTTGAGCTATATATACTCAAGTTTGCATCAGTTTTAAATGGACAGGTATGCTTCAATGATCCCAATTTGAATAATAATGTGTGCATGTGCAAAAGATAAAAGACCTTGGAGTGAATCTCATGAAGGAGATAAAGGACCTTTACAGGGAAAACTACAGGACTTTTTTTTTTTTTAATATTTACTTATTTTCCCTTTTGTTGCCCTTGTTGTTTAACATTGTGGTTACTATTGTTGTTTGTTATTGATGTTGGCTAGGACAGAGAGAAATAGAGAGAGAAGGACATTTTTAAAAGAAATAGAGACTAACATACAGAAATGGGGGAACATTCCTTGTTCTTGGATTGGAAGCATAAACATTAAGATGGCCATTCTACCCAAGCAATCTGCAATTTCAGTGCAATCCCTTTCAAGATCCCAATGGCATTTTTCTTTACTTTAAAAAATTTTTATTAGTGTTTTAATAATGATTAACAAATCTGTAAAATAACAGGGGTATAATTCCATACAGTTCCTACCACCTGAGTTCTGTGTCCTATCCCCTCCACTGGAAGCTTCCCTATTCTTTATTCCTCTGGGAGTATGAATCAAAATTCTTTATAGGGTGCAAAAGGTGTAATGTCAGGCTTCTATAATTGTTTCTCCACTGGATATGAACATTAGCAGGTTGATCCATACATCCAGCCTGTTTCTGCCTTTCCCTAGCAGGGTAGGGCTCTGGGGAGCTGAGAGTTTAGGACACAGTGGTGAGGTTATCGTCCCAGTGGCCTTTTTCAAGGAAATTGAACAACTTGTTTAAAAAAATGTGTGTAAGCACACACACACACACAAAAAAAGCTAACAAACAAAAAACATGAATAGCCAAAGAAATTCTGAGAAAAAAATGGAGATAATCATGTTCCACAATTTCAGTATAGACAAATCAGTATTAATTAAAACAGAAATGGTATTGGGAATAAAGATGAACACTTGGACCAATGGAACAGAATCAAAAGTCCAGAAATGAGCCATAAGATATATAGTCACCTAATATATGACAATAGGGCCAAAGCCATTCAATGGGTTAAAGAAGTTCTCTTCAACAAAGGGTGCTGGGAAAATTGGACAGACAAATGTAGAAAAGTGAAACTACACCACTACCTAACTCTACTGACCAAATCAAATAAAAATGGAACAAAGACCTGGATATTAGACCAGAAACTCTAAAATTTATAGATGAAAACATCAATGAAATTTTTCAGGGTCTTCACTTCAAAGATATATTTGAAGACAACCCCAGGAAAAGGAGCTCTACTACACTGCTGGTGGGAATGCAAACTAGTATAACTCCTTTGGAAGACTGTATTCAAAGTCCTAAACAAGTCAAAGTGGCATTACCTTATGATCCAGGAATATTACTCTTAGGCATATATCTAAAGGACACTCAAAGAGTAATTTAAAGGGACATATGAACTCTGTGTTCAGAGTTTCATTATTTGGACACATAGCCAAATTGAAGAAGCAGCCTAAATGCCCATCAACAGATAAATGAATAAAATAGCTATTGGATATATATATTTCATAGATTACTGCTCTGCAAGCAAAAAAACAAAAAAAAAAGTGATATTGTGTCCTCTAAGACAAAATGGATGGATCTGGAGGTGATTGTGTTTAGCAAAAGAAGAGATGAAAGACAACTACCAGATAGTTTCATTCACTGGAATTTATAGAACTGATACATATGAACTAAAACAAACAAACAAACAAAAAAAGAAGCAGACTGGCTGAGAACTATGGTGGTTATCTTTGGGACATGAGAGATTAGGGACACAAAATGTTGGCAGTGGGTCTGGTGAGAAACCATACCCTGTAATCTTACAATCTTAAAACCTACTATTAATCACAAATGAAAAATGGAGAGAGAGAGAGAGAGAGAGCACATGCATGTGATTCACCCTGTGGTGGGTTCCAGCTTGTACTGGGAGCTGTGGAGATAAACTCTGGTGGCCCATGGCCCACTTATACTAATTAACTTATACTAACTAACTAATTAGGGTAAAATTAGTTTTATTACATTTCCATTTTACTTTAAATCAGTTTCTAAGAACCTACAGATTATATGAAGTGACAAATTACCATAATATCATCATGTATGTTTTTTGGTTATTATATTGGATGAGGTTTAGAATGCCACATATACAAATACCAGAGTTAAAAACAAAAGGTGATAGATTGGGGGAAATTAATTCAGTTTGACCATCCAATTTACCTCTTATCCCAATAATATATTTTGGTAAATAACAGTTGGTGGAGAAAAAGGGGATATGACATGCCAGATCAAGATTAATCTTAGGACAAAGTAATAAAAGGAGACATGGTAAACACAGGTGAAATTCCCCAAAGGTATTATTTACAGATACCCTATGTATTCAAAGCTTCAATCTTGGCATCAGACTTTTTTTATTTACTTATTTTGTCAGAGCCAGGACCTCAAATATATATAACCCTCCTGGACTGATATTTTTATTCAGATAGAAGGGCAGAATGAGGGACAAGAGAGAGAACAACAAAGAGGTAGAGACACTACAGAACCAGAACTTACCTGGGTGTCACAGCACTTATTTGAGGCACCAGGGTTGGGTGCTGGGTCATGTGCATGGCAAGGCACATGCCCTACCCAGTGAGCTATAGTCTAGTCATCAGCATCTTTCACAGACCTCCTAGAGCATATTAAACTATACTGGTGAAATCAACTAAGTGTCTCAGGACTTGTAAACTGCATGATTTGTTTAGTATCAAATAAAACCCAGAGCCCTTCTAAATTAAACCAACACTCCATCCATGAGTTTTATCTTGCTTATGTGGGACACAGAAAATTGCAGTCTTTCCAATATAAACCTCTGCCAACACCAGTTAATATTAAGTAAATGTGTAGGATCAACAGCTGAGGGTTGTTCAATTTTCTTTTTTTAAGTCTCTCCCGTGCTTGGCTCATCAAGATCCAAAAATTTTTTGCTGAGTTCTTAGCTCTGAAATTATCTGGCTCAGGTTGCTTTGGCAGTTTTTCAAAAGAGAGAGAAAAATATGAAAGAGGAGAAAAAAACACTTAGGTATTACTATTAAAAATTCCTAGGTATTTAGGAAAAAAGTTATAGGGTATTTATAAAAAGTTCCTGAGAATAAGATTCTCTCTCATAAGAATTTTTAAAAATGTTTAAATAAGGAGAAAATAGTCCTGATGGTACCAGTCAGACATGGTAGGGAGAGGACAAGCATCATTTAGTGACCACACACACATATTCTATTCACTAGTATACACTTTTTTTTTTTTGTTCATCCTTCCAGCCTTGATGATTAAACAAAAATATTTTTAAGCACAAGACCTGTGCAGCTCTCTTTTCTCCCTTCTGAATTGAAAGGAGAAAGGGCAGCTCCACAACCAGTTCTGTGTATTTCTTACTTTTTAGTGGTTCCTAAGGTAGTCATAAAATGAATGACTGTTACATAAGACAGTCATTGTTGAACTAAGATCTCTCAGGGTTTGGTCTGTCCCTGGTAGCAACCCTGAAACACATTAACTTTTGCAGGCACAGTAAAATATACTCCACTGGGTACAACTATAATTTCTCAGCTAAATACTACCTTTGTGATACTAAGTCAATGTGCTCCCCTTGTCCCACAGACCAGTGCACCAGGATGGCAGAGTGACTGTGTAGATGCACCAAAGTTGTGTCTTTTGTCCACAGACACATCACTGAGCACCAGGTTTGACCTGTCATGTGCAATGGGAACGTAACACTAGAGAAAAACAGAGGGATAACAAAAATCACACCATGTGAATGTCCTCAACGTTAAAGAAGCAGATATATTGCATAAACCTCCCCTGAAAGTCTTCATGATGGGACATGCATAGACTGGGGCAACCCAAGGCTGGAGGATCAGTAAAACATTTTCCCAATCCCTCTGTCTGTATTGTCACCTAGTGCTTTACTTAATACCACCCCTTACCGAGCCTTCAAAATTCCTAGTGGGCAAATTTTACTGAACAGCCATTTTGGTGTTTGGGTCTCCTGTGTTAATCTCCTCAGTAAAAAATTTGATTTGTCAGGGGGGCGGGCGGTAGTGCAGCGGTTTAAGTGCACATGGTACAAAGTTCAAGGACTGGCGTAAGGATCCCAGTTTGAGCCCCTGGCTCCCCACGACAACAATAATAACAGCAACAGTGATAAATAAGGGCAACAAAAAGGGGAAAAATAGCCTCCAGGAGCAGTGGATTTGTAGTGCAGGCACTGAGCCCCAGCAATAACCCTAGAGGCAAAAAAAATCTTTTTTTGATTTCTCTTTGCTTAGCATCCTCTTTCTCACTGGACATGGAGACACTATGAAGCTAATGGAATTAAAGCTTCAATTCCCTCATCTGCATGGGCTCTGTCCAAGAAGAAGAGCACCTAGCAATGTGTCTGAGCTTTTAATTTTTTTTAAGTAGATTTTTAAAAAAAAATGTGAGAACTATTTCATGTGTAAGATTATATAATCAAAAAACTACGCAAGTTACAAGTACCCACCAGCTTGGGTACTTAATCATTTGTAGCACTTACATATGACTACGGATCTTGCCACTTCTGATAACCTGATGATAATTCTGCTATGGATATTTATTTATTTTTAATTTTATTTAAATTTTATATTTATTTATTCCCTTTTGTTGTCCTTGTTTTATTGTTGTAGTTATTATTGATGTTGTTGTTGGATAGGACAGAGAGAAATGGAAAGAGGAGGGGAAGACAGAGAGGGGGAGAGAAAGATAGACACCTGCAGACCTGCTTCACCGCGTGTGAAGCGACTCCCCAGCAGGTGGGGAGCCAGGGGCTCGAACCGGGATCCTTATGCCGGTCCTTGCATTTTGCGCCACCTGCACTTAACCCGCTGTGCTACCTACCGCCCAACTCCCTGCTATGGATATTTAACATAAAACATTTTGGGTTTTTCACTAAGCATTGCTTCTTTTTTAATGTTGGCTTATTATAAGATGTTTTCATTCATTAAATAGAGACAGAGGGAAGGAGGAGAGGGAGAGAGAAAGAGATACCTGCAGCATTGCTTCACCACTTACAAAGCTTCCTCCCTGTAGGTAGGGACTGACTGGGGCCTTGAACCTGGGTCCTTACAAGTGATAACGTATGTACTCACTCAGGTATGCCACCACCCATTTTGAGTTTTTATCAATGCTTTCATTAAAATTTAGTTTTGAGTGAGAGAGAGAGAGAGGGAGAGAGGGAGAGAGGGAGAGGGAGAGAGGGAGATTAGAGTACTGCTCTGCTCTGGCATATGGCAACACAGGGAGTTGAACCTCAGTCTCTGAGGCTGATGTACTACGGTTTCGCTATCCCTCCTACCACTCTGCTATGGCTTTAAAACTATACACTAGTAGTCAGGAAAGTGGGTCAACAGTACAGAACATGCCTTGCATGCATCTGACCCTGGGTTTGATCCTTGACACTGTATCATAAGAAAGACAAAGATAAATAAGGCATCAGAAAAATGGTGGAGTGGTGCGCTGGCCTTTATTTCTGTTTCTTTTACATAAGATATTCACTATATATATATACATATATATATATGTATATATATATATATATATATATATATATATATATCCTAGGCACTGTATGATTAGGAAAGCTTTTATGTTGTTATGTAGAGGACATTTTAAAAAATACAAAATGGAAGGGCTCATACTAAGGGCTTATTCTGGCTTTCTGGCAAAATTAAAGTTACAGAAGGACAATGAGATTATAAGGTATGAAGAAAATATCCAATCCAGTGGCTATTACAGACTCCTGGGTTGTTGTTTTTTTCCTTTATTTTTTTTCTTTTTTTTAAATTTCTTTATTGGGGAATTAATGTTTTACATTCAATGGTAAATACAATAGTTTGTACATGTCCTAGTTTTCCATATAACAATACAACCCACACTAGGTCCTCTGTCATCCTTCTTGGATCTGTATTCTCCCCACCCACGGACCCCAGAGTCTTTTACTTTGGTGCAATACGCCAATTATAGTTCAGGTTCTACTTGTGTTTTCTCTTCTGATCTTGTTTTTCAACTTCTGCCTGAGAGCAAGATCATCCCATATTCATCCTTCTGTTTCTGATGTATTTCACTTAGCATGAATTTTTCAAGGTCCATCCAAGATCGGCTGAAAAGGGTAAAGTCACCATTTTTTATAGCTGCAGACTCCTGGGTTCTTAAGCTGGGTAAGAGGTTCTGAAGCTCTTGGGGAAAGTTGGTTAAATGACTAAAGTCCAACTGGTTATGACAGCATTCGTTTCTGCAAACCACATCCCTTAAGATCATCTAATGAAGAGGACAACCTCACCCTTTATCTTATACCTGCAAATACACAGTGATGATGTGTTGCTGAGATTAGCTTCTGTTACAGATTGTGCAAGGTAATCACAGAGTGTCAGAAAGAGATGCTAAAATCTTAAGGTTGCCTCTCTGGTGCACCAGTCTTTGATCAACTATATAAATTTAATGTATTTTAATTTAGAATGGTTAAGACTCATTTTTAAAAATATTTCTTTACTGGGAGATTAATTGTTTACAGTCAACAGTAAAATACAATAGTTTGTAGATGCATAACATTTCCACAGAACAATACAACCCCCACTAGGTCCTCTTCTGCCATCATGTTCCAGGACCTGAAACCCCCCCCCCAGAGTCTTTTACTTTGGTGCAATACACCAACTCCAGTCCAAGTTCTGCTTAGTGTTTTCTCTTCTGATCTTGTTTTTCAACTTTTTTTTAAATATTTGTATATTTTAAAATTTTTATTTATAAAATGGAAACACCGACAATAGGATAAGAGGGGTACAGTTCCACACAATTCCCACCACCAGAACTCCGCATCCCCTCCTCCCACCCCATTGATAGCTTTCCTATTCTTTATGCCTCTGGGAGTACTGATGTAACTTCTGCCTGTGGATTAAAACTCATTTGTATTCCACTTGAATGTCCTGTGGTGCTAGATAATATAGAAGATGCCATGAGCATCTGTGGTCATCAGCTAAAGATGAGTTGGGGACGCATTTAGTTGGACTGAGCAGAATATTTTCTTTTCTTTTTTTTTCTTTCTTTCTTCCTTTTTTTTTTTTTTTTCTGCCTTCAGGTTATCGCTGGGGTGCTTTGTGCCAGCACTAGGAATCCACTGCTCCTGGAGGCCATTTTTACCATTTTGTCACCCTTGTTGTGGTTTTTACTGTAGGATAGGACAGAGTGAAATGGAGAAAGGAGAAGACAGAGAGGGGGAGAGAAAGATAGACACCTGCAGACCTGCTTCACTTGTAAAGTGACACTCCCCTCCCTGCAGGTGGAGAGCCAGGGCTCGAACCTGGATTCTTACACTGGTCCTTGAGCTTCATCCGCTGCACTACCACCCAGCCCCCTAGAATATTTTCATCTGGTTTACAGATACGTCTGTGTCTAGTTAAAGTTATTGCTAGTCATTCTAACACAGGAATGACTTCCAAGGAAACTATCCCTTTTTATGTCAATTCACCCAGTTTTTTGACAAGAAGGTGTAGGGCCAGCATTTGCATCACAACATCAATGTGTACTGAGCTTTCTGGCACCCAGAAACGTGCAGACCATGAGGCTAAAACATAGTTTAAACACATGGAGCTAGAAGTAAGTCTGAAGGGACAAAAATCCTTCCAGATTTTAGTACTTATTCACAAAGGGAACTTGATAGAGGTTTTTGTATATTAACAACTTGGAATTTTAAATATTACCAATAACAAAATTTTCAAGACATCAGTAAACAGATTTTAATCAGCCATACTAGAGAAAGACTGAATGATTCTATTTTCCCTAGAGAAAATTAAATCATGAAGTTGCTTTTCTTTGGAAATGAAAACACTGGCCAAAGAGGTGGCTCGGTGACAAAGCACATGCCCTCCATGTGTGAGGTCCTGGACTTGATCCCTGGTACAGCATAACAACAAGAAAGGCAAAAACAAATAGAATACCACAAATGACAGTGTGGTGCTCTGTCCTCTCTTTTGCTGACAAAGAAAGAAAGAAAGAAAGAAAGAAAGAAAGAAAGAAAGAAAGGAAAGAAGAAAGAAAGAAAGAAAGAAAGAAAGAAAGAAAGAAAGAAAGAAAGAAAGAAAGGGAAATGAAAATACTAATGTAAAAAGACACCTGCCCCCCCCCCCCATCTTTACTGCAGCATTATTTACAATAGCCAAGACATGGAAGCAATCTAAGGGTCTAGTGACAGAGGAATCGATAAATGTATCTTATGTATGTATACTGATTTTATTCAGCCATAAGAAAAATGAGGAAATTTGCCATCTGTGGCAACATAAATAGACCATGAGAATTATGCTAAGTGAAATAAGCCAGACAAAGAAAGAGAAATACAATATAATCTCACTTATACATGCAATCTAATTTTTTTTAAACTTAGAGAAAAGGAGCCCAGACTTGTTTCCACAGGCAGAGGATGGAGGAGGGAAAATTGGAGGAATTATAAATGCAAACACTTTCAGTTACAAGATAACTAAATAGCAAGGATGCAATATGCAGTACAACTTCAAAAGTTAACACTACTTTATGAAGTATGTGTTAAAATCGTTAAAAGATCATGTCCTAAAAGTTCTTATCACAAGGAGAAAAAATGCTTTTAGGTTTAGAGGGTTCCCCACCACCACCACCACTTTTTATATTGTATCTATAAGAGATGATGGATACTAACCAAATTTATTGTAAAGTAATCATTTCACAACATATTAAGTCAAATTGTTATGTTATTCACTTAAACTTTTTATAGAGATGTTTGTCAAATATACTGCAATAAAACTGGGGCAATATCTTCACAAAGTAAATAAAATACTTTTTAAAGGTGACCAACAAATATGCTATCTAGGAAAATGGAGAGAAAAATATTACAGAAATATGACAAGTGATTAACAATAGTTTTCTGCATTATATTTCTAGCCTTGTGATTTGTATTATGTACTGACTGTGAAAAAAAAATACAGGCTTTGTTGTGATTTCTTTGCTATGCCACAACTAACTTTTTATGCACGTAATCTTACATTATTTCTTTTAGTTGAACATGGGCTTACAAGGCTGTATGTATCTTAAGTCTAATTTTAATTGTACCCATACATATGATCCACAACTCTACTCCTACGTATCTATCTGAAGAACACGAAAATACTAACTAAAAATATTTTTGGAAACTAGTAACATTTGAAATGCATATTATTTTTCTTAAAAGGAAACCCACTTTCCAGTAGTTTGTACAAACTTCAGGTTCCACAAAATCAGGGTCCTTTTTTGAGCCCCTGAGAATGTATTAAACTTCCAGGTCAAATACAGAATGTAGCATCCACTAAATGTGCATTGTACTGAATGTAGCTTTCTCCTCAGTAAAATATTTTCTCTGCTTTTTTTTTTAACTTCCCCTTCCTATTTCACTAATAAGCCTATTTTTGACCACAGCAAGTTCAAACATTTCTCTCAGTCACTTATGCTCCTTCTGTCTAGCACATCCACCAAGTTTCATCGATTCTGCTGAAATGCCCAGAAATATGTATGAAATCTAGGTATGAGGACAGATGGGATGGTAAGAAGATAATCTGTAGACTTGAAAGAACCCCAGAGATCACTGCACTAGCAGCAATGCCTCTAAGGAAGGTTCAGCAGGGGTAGATGAAATTGTCATTAAGCATCTTTACTACAAAATTGGCTGACCATAAGTCAGTTTTGCCATAGAAAAGAACTATCAATAGTTCATAGATTGGTTTCAAGGTTGTTCTAGCCAGTGACAAGTGGACATGGTGGTCTGAAAATTGAGGATAAAACTTTGCCTCTGAGTTTGCAAATCCTAACTAAGCACAGTCATCCCTCTACCTGTCAAAAATTTAAAGTTTACTAAGTCAGGACAAATTTAAAAGAGGTGGCTAATAATTCACAACAGTCTTGGGAAACATACATTAGCAATTCTTTTCTTACTTTATAGGGACAGAGAAGTAGAGAGGCAACCATAGTGAGAAAAGACTATAGGAACCAAAGTTTCCTCCACTGCAGTGGGAACCAGGCTTAAACCTGGGTTACAATACATGGTAAAGCAGCACACTACTGAACTGAGTTATTTTACCAGTCCCAATCAGCAACTAGCCAACTGGGGTATTTTGTTCTGTAGTCCTGTCTTTATCAAATACTAGGAGTTGGAGGCCAAAGCAAACAACTACTTCTATTCCTTTACCCAAAAGAAATGGTTACGGATTTTTAATGAGTTTCAGTTTCTAGACCCAACACTGGCCGCCAGCTATAGACCAATTTCTCTCCTCTCCGTGTGTTACAAACTCCTTGAGAGGCTGCTTCTGTCACGTATTTCTCATCTTACAGAGAAATTCCTATCACCCGCCCAAGCTGGTTTCCGCCCAGGAAGATCTACCTGCGAACAAGCCCTAGCCCTCTCAACTTACATTGAAAATGGATTCCAGAAGAATTTAAAGACGGGTGCTGTCTTTGTTGATCTCACAGCAGCCTATGACACGGTCTGGCACCGTGGTCTCCTAGTCAAGATCTCAAGATGCCTGCCTCCATGGGTGGCCAACACTATATTGTTTCTTCTCCAAAACAGAAGATTCCGGGTGCATCTGTGTGACAAGTCTAGCAGATGGAGACCTGTCTCAAGTGGCCTCCCCCAGGGCTCTGTTCTGGCTCCTACGCTATTTAATATTTACATCAATGACCGCCCAGAAACTTCTTCAAGGAAGTTCATCTACGCCGATGACATCTGCTGTGCAACTCAGGCATCCAAGTTCGACATCCTCGAGGAAACACTCAAAAAAGACATGTCTCTGATATCTGATTACTGTAAAAAATGGCGACTAATCCCTAGCACTGCAAAAACGGTATCATCTGTTTTCCATCTACACCATGCCTCGGCCTCGCATGAGCTTAATGTGCAGCTTGGCGGTACGAGAATCCGGCATGAAGCCCAGCCAGTCTATCTTGGCGTTACTCTCGATCGCACTCTGTCATTTCACAAACATCTCATAAAAACTGCAGCAAAGGTGGGCGTGAGGAATAACATCATTGCAAGACTGGCCACCTCCTCATGGGGCGCGAGCGCTTCCACACTACAATCATCATCTCTGGAATTATGCTATTCCACTGCAGAATACTGTGCCCCAGTATGGTTCTGTAGCCCCCATGTCCACTTGGTCGATTCCAAATTATATTCCTCCATGAGGATAATTTCTGGAACCATCCGTTCCACCCTGGTTCCATGGCTGCCAGTTCTTAGCAACATCGCCCCGCCAGATATTCGTCGGGATGCGGCATCATCTAAGTTCATTTCCCACGTCTACACTCGACCGGACCTGCCAATATACACGGATATCTTCGCCCACCCTGTCCAACGCTTGACGTCTCGTCACCCAATCTGGTCCCCTACGCCTACACTGAACTTCTCTGTTCCAGACTCTTGGAAACAGAGTTGGCAGTCAGCTGAGGTAAAGAACAAACACCTCATCACAGACCCCTGCAAGCGTCAACCTGGCTTTGACCTAGCACGTTATGATTGGGCCCTCCTCAATGGCTATCGAACAGGCCATGGCCGGTGCGCCGCTATGTTCCATCGCTGGTGAGCCAGAGACGACCCGAATTGCCCCTGCGGCTACAGACAGACTATGACCCACATAGTCAATGACTGCCACCTCTCCAGATTCAAAGGAGGTCTCGAAACTTTACATCAGGCTCAACCTGACGCTGTTGACTGGCTATGGAAGAAGGGCAAACGCTAGAAGAAGAAGTTTCTAGAAACAGTGGTTATTTTTCCTTGCTAGGTGAGAAAACACAATGAAGACATAATTTTGGTACTTGACACAGAATTTGACAGGTGATTTGGTGAACTATAAGAACTAGGCATTTAATGAAACAATTGTAGTATATTTTTTTAATGTTGATTTATCTTTTGATTTTTATGAAAGAGAGAAATGAGAGCAGTGATCAATTCTCACAGGAAAGGCTGGGTCTAAAACCTGGGACCCCTATGGATGCAAGTCCTATGCTCTACCACTGAACTATTTCCTCCAACCTCATTGTAGTAAAATTAATGTACAACCAATTATTTATGTGGCATAGATTGGTAGAAACAGCTGCAACCCACAGATTGGTAGAAACAGCTGCATCCATCTAACAATAGTGTAGATGACCATGAAGACACAATACAAAACTTACCAATATGCTGCCTACTACTTGGAAACGTCTCTTAGTGGATGAAAAAAATTCTTAAAGTCAAAGTATTTTATTATGTCCACTTAGTGTGTTTGCAGGTATAGGGAGCAGCAGTTTCTTTTTGTTTAGAAAAATTGCCCATGGCCAAGGTAATCATGTGGGACAGTGTAAAATTAAAGGACATAGAAGTGTAAAATTAAAGGACATAGAAGTTACCCAATAATCATTGGTGTGAACCTTGCATCACATCATCAGTCCCACAAAAGAAATGTCTAAAAACAATCATTAGAGATGACATAAAACTGGTTTAAGGATGACTCAGAAAACAGAAGCCTGTTTTCTCTCTAAAGAATAAAGTGTTTATGGTAATAAGCTACAGAACAGATCATGACCACTGCCCTAATTTAAATATCAATCAATTCTTTATAGGTAAAACCAGGAACCCAGATGATACAAGCTTCTACCAAACTTTAGTGAAGGCAGTGTGACCTTCATGTGTTTTCCTCTGTGGGATGGCTTGAAAACAAGAGAAATGTTAACAAACCTGGTGAGTTACTTTGAGTTATTACTAAAACCACCTGCTTTCTTTCCTCCTCAAGCTACACCAGAACTAAGGTGAATTAGACTGATGTCATCTGGACTTCTACTCAGTTTCTGATCTCCATAGATTTAGAGTGGAAGCATATGGGTTATCAAAAATGAAAATAATATTTAAGATCTTTAAACTGAATTTCTTTTTGTCTCCAAAATGTATGGCCCTCCACCCATTGGTTTAATGGCATTCTTCACTTAAGGAGAAAGTGGAAACAGCCAAAACCAATCAGCCAGTGCAGGTGCAGAATGACTTTATAATTCACAACATCTGAAGTCAAACAGGCTTAAAAGAACAAGTCATGTGAGAGAAAGGTGGTTTTGGTTCGAATGCCAGGGGGGCTTAACTTTAAGAAGATAGTAAAAGCTTGGAGGGTCAGAGCATAGAATTTAGAAGTGTTAACCTCTTAAAAAATGCAGGTCATGGCAAAAGGTCATTTCCCCATCACAAAAGAAAGCAATAAAAGTATTTCCTGACTAGACTGAGGAGAAGGGGCAGGCCCAGAGAGGGAGACAGAGACAGGGAGAGGGAAAGTTGCAGACAAGTGCAATGGGCAGTGGCCTGCCTCTTCAGCTGAAATGGCGCTGTGGGTGGTGATGAAGGAAGGGTAGGAGAGTAAAGGCATAAGAAACCTAGGATTTGTTTCCTCTGAAGTCCTTACTACTTGCTCTACAAGAACATGAAGAGAAGGGACAAGTAGAGCAGGTACTTTGACTAGACAGGACTAGACTGATGGGAGGCTTCAAAGAATCTATCTGAATTCTTTCTTTCTCATTTACATTGTGTGTAGGGATACCAAGAAAAGAACCCTTAGGGGTGTGGGGGGCAGTTAGGGAGGCAACCCAGATGAAGAGCGGCCAAGAGCAGGCCAGCCACTGGAAAGCTGAGTGCTGCCACTTGCTACTCAGAAAGATGCAGAGCAGAGATGAAGGTAAGAGGGACCAGGGCCACTCCCATCCACGACAAAGGTGGCAAGACATCTCTATGGAGGATCAAGGGACCTGAGGACAGAAAATACAAGACTCATTGACTAGATCCCAGGCTCATTCTGGAGGACAGGACAAGGAAAAGCAGTGGCAGCCCTGATTAAGTTAAAACTCACAAATTAACAGATACATTACCCAAAAGAGAAGTTTGAAGCCAGAATAGGGTCAATTATCCTAAAGTGCCAAGGTTGAGCTTCTGCCCACTACCTCGGAAATAAACTGAGTACAGTTATAAAAACAAAAAGTGCCATTTTTTGCACATTTTGTGATGTCACTATAAACTGGAAGCCCTGTCCTCCCTCCTTCTATTGCCCAAAAGCCCAACCACAAAGGTGGTGGTGTTATATGCTGAGAATCTGCCTACATTTAGGAGTGTGATTAGAAGAACTTGAACGAGATATACAGGAATACTTTGAACTTACAGAAATAGACCATCAAAGCACTACTTTGAATTTCCAGGAAATCTAATTTGGAGGAAGTATCAGGGGGAAGAAGGAAACAATTGGTCTCTTGTATAGGTCACAAAGGCATGAACACTGATGGTCCCCATGTCTCTCCACAATCAAGAACTATCACGATATCTTAATCTGAGATCATATAAGTGGTACAATGTCTACCTTCTCATTTCTTTTCCTCTTTAATCTGCTATCTTAGAAGCATAAGACAGACTATGACCCACATAGTCAACGACTGCCACCTCTCCAGATTCAAAGGAGGTCTCGAAACTACATCAGGCTCAGCCAGACGCTGTTGACTGGCTACGGAAGAAGGGCAAACGCTAGAAGAAGAAGCATAAGATAATGTAAATATTTGCTACCACTGCCATTGACAGATTAAGGAGAGATCACAAACAACCCCTTTTTGGGGTACAATCCTCCCAAGGTGTTTAACTAGAGAGGCTGCTAAGCTCCTCTTTGTTAGACCTGCGTTCTTTCCTGGTATGCATGATAGTGATGCAAACTTGTGGTTCTCCAAATGCCCTGGAGCCAAATGTCTTTTTTGTTTCTCCCTGAGTAAATTCACTCAGACCTCTCTCCCCTCTTCTGTACAGGAGCTGCAGTTCACCAGCCTGTGGAGCTTTGATGATTCCTGAGTATCGCCAATAAAAGCATGGCAAACCCTATAGATAAAAGATGTTTTTCAGTTCCATTATAAGTAAGTTGCAGCCCAAGTATTGGAGATTAAGAGTAGAGAAAATACTGGTCATTGTTGTCCTGGGCAAGAGCTTCTTTGCTTTAGTATGAGGCCAGGAAGCCATGCAGCTCCTTGGGATTGCAGCTCTGGTATGTTCTGAATCCTTCCTTATGAGAGGAATGCCATTCCTGACAATTTATCTTTCTGTTATTATGGACCATATTTATCAAAAATGAAAATTCTTGTCATTGACTCTAAGATTCCAAGCCTGATCTCCCCATCCCCATTTCTACTCTGGCTTTGGAGCTTTGTGTGTACATTCCCAGGCCATCTTTGTCAACCTCTGGTCGTCCATGAATGTCCTGATGCATTTTTCATACTGAAAAAAATTTTGAAAGGAATAAACAGACACACACAACTAACTGGGGCAACTTAATGCTTTCTATTTTCATAAAAAAATAGAATCTTCATGTAGAAAGTTCATTTATTCATACATTACTAATTATAATTACTTTATAAAATGATTCATAGCTTGAAGCTCTCAACAGCATTCCCAAATGTTAGTCATCTGATTTTTTATCTCAACATCTTCAGGGACAGAGCACTTGCTACTTCTCAGCACAATCACTTCCTGCTTTCAAGTTTCTCAGAAAATCTTCCTCTTATAGAAACTTCTTTGTGTTTTGCATCATCACCCTGAGTTTCACCTCTTAACATCTTAACTAAATTATATTCCTCTTCATATGCAAGATTATGGGTAACTGGAGAACACTGTCTTATGCCTCCCTTCAAGGCCTCCTTTCATAGGCCAAGCACCTCCAATTTCTGCTACAGTTCTTCCTCTGCCAGGGTTCTGAAGCTGCCTACACTCCTACTTTTTCTCTGTGTATCCCCCAACATGTAGTTCTCCTATAAAGAGAGAGAGGGGAGAGGAGAGGAGAAGGAACTGGAAAAGGAGAGGGAAAGGGAGAGGGGGAGTGGGGGGGAGGGGAAAGGGAAAGGGGAGGGGGACAGAGGGAGAGGGAGAGGGATGGGGGAAGGGGAGGGGAGGGGAGAGGAGGGGAGAGGAGGGGAGAGGAAGGGAGAGGAGAGGAGAGGAGAGGAGAGGAGAGGAGAGGAGAGGAGAGGAGAGGAGAGGAGAGGAGAGGAGAGGAGAGGAGAGGAGAGGAGAGGAGAGAAGAGAAGAGAAGAGAAGAGAAGAGAAGAGAAGAGAAGAGAAGAGAAGAGAAGAGAAGAGAAGAGAAGAGAAGAGAAGAGAAAAAGGAGGGAGTGAGAGAGAAAACCTGTGGTGTTCATAGCTGGCACAGGTCTCAGCTGTGATCTATCAGGTTTGCAGAGAGAGGCAGAAGGCTTTGTTCTAAACCCTATGCATCTATTCATATGCATCTATTCATGCAGCCTAGCACTTAATTAGCTTTCTTGGTGCTCACATTTAACTATGTTTCTTATAGTGACTATTTGAGTTGCTGGATTTCTTTTTAATGTAAAAACACAGCCATTTACTACTGAAAGACTTTGTCATGTAAAATGGACTGATTGGTTCAGACTTCTAGAGATCTTTTACTATTGGGCTTTGCCCTTGAATATATTAGCATTTTGCTCCTCTCAACTACTAATAAGCTTATTCTAGTTTCTGTCTTCAGCGAAGCCATTGATTTAAAAAAACAAAAAAAACCTTGTACAGCGCAAAAATACAGAGAGTCCGTTGACATGCCAGTAAAATCACTCCTTTAGATGAAAAAGGATTGATTAGCAATCTGTGCCTATGATCCTTCATTTATAAACCTGACTAATTAATTACTCTGTCTCTCAGTCATTATGAGTAGGACATTAGCCATTCTTTGTGGCAGTCCATCATCTGACCTCCTTTTCTATCTGAGGCAATTAGCTAGTCTTTCAGAAGGCAGAGGCAATTCCTCACTATAAAATGTCAGCTATTGAGTTTCCCAGCCTCCTTTTTACCTAGGGCATAGGCATGTGATGTGAGGTCCACCAATCAGAAGCATCATACAAAACTTTTGACACGGGAACTAGAGATAACATGAAATGGAGATTTAGATCCCATTTTGGGTGAAAGCGGGAGATATCATCCTGACTCCCTTTCCAGGGCACTGGAGTCAGTGGCGTAGCAATGCAGGTGGTAGTAATGTTCATGCCATTGTTGACAAGCTTCCATATGCTCACAAGACCAGCTCTGTGATTTTTTTTTTTTTTTAATTTGGTCCTGATTTGTGATGTCCAAACCCGGTTGGTTATCTAGTCCTCTAGGAAAGTATGTAAATGGATTTATACCCTTAACTATACATTTCTACTTTAACTAGAATGTATTTGTTGTGTGTGACCTAAAAACAGCAAGTAAAAACCTGCAATTCACCTTGTCCTCATAGTATTGGGATGATCATGTTAGATACCTTTTTGAAATTCAGACACATAACTCCAATCTCATTGATAACCTTTCTAGTCAAATAATCCTAGGCAACACAGGGCAAAGGGGGTCCTGGGGAGCACGGACACTTTTTTTCACAGAGTTTGTACACATGGAATTGAGATGTGTGTTGGTGAAGGATCTTTCCACTGTACTATATGAAGTGGTAGGAGTTTGTTTCATCAGGCTAAAGTGGTCCCCGGTGTGACATTAGAAGAGTGTAAAAGGAGGGGGCTTGTATGGAGAAGGGTCTTTTTGGACTAGCTCCAGAGATCCTTGTGGAACCTGTCCCCTGAGCTCTAACCCTAACTTTACTTTTGCATGTAACTCATTTCAGACTCTAATACAGGACAAATTTACAAATTGCACATGTCACATGCGTTTCCTTGAAATTCTTTCCAAGCAAACAATGCGTCAGACCCCAGAAGGGATCTCTGCTTTTAAAACTCTTCTTCACTACCATAAAGGGGATGAAAGCAGCCCAACACCATTTGCTTCTATTGAGCTGATACTTTGTAGACATGACTTCCCTCTGAAAGAGCTTAGAAATCATCTAATATCATGATCAATAGTCAATATCAAGCTCACTAATCTACAATTTATAGGAGCTGATGTATAAAATTTTCTCTTTAAGAAAATCACAATTCAATTTTTCCACCTCGTGTGTCTTATCTGCCATCATTCCTCCCAGATTATACAAAAACATTTCTCAGTTACATCTGAAAATTCTCTCAAAATGCTGAGATTAACCCAATTGTCTTTACAAAGAACACATCCTCTTGCTATCCCCTCATATTTGATTTGTACATCTTAGTTTAAAGAACATCATCCTTTGAGAAGTTAGAAATGAACTGAAGTTGAAGAAATTCAAGTTCTGTTATTTTTTAATATCACAGTTCACACTACAAAATCTTCTCAAAGACTGTCCACATCCTGAGGCCCAAGGTAACAATAACTTTAGTTTCCTCTTTGTTTCTAATACATTACCCTTACATATAGTAAGTTAAGACAATGACCATAGCCTAACCTAGGTATACCTTCCTACCATTTAAATTGCATTCCTATCTATATATATATTGAGAGTCTACTATAGGAATCTATGAATAATCAAGTAAAAGCTAATTTATACTATCTAGGCATTTTCTAACTTCAATAAACACCACTTTTTAGGATCACTTCATAGAGCTTCTCTTTTAGCTAACAAAAGCACTGTTAACATTATTCTAAATTTTTAGAAACATGGGTCTTAAAATCATTGTATGTTAATTTGTGTACAAATATTGACTCTCCAGTTAATGAAATATTCAGATCACTAGAAATAGAGCTGAGTGTGAGAAAGGATGTCAAGAAAGAAAAAGATGAGGAAAATCGCAAACAAGGAGAGAGGCAATTTTCAAGGAGATTCACTGTATCTAAAATAGTATTATATATATATATATATATATATTGTTCTCCAAATTTTATATCCTCCATAACACCTAAAAAGCTTGTTTAAGCTGCAAACCAGCACTTTGAACTTAAAAATTGCCACACTTGCATTTATTTCCTAGAGAATGAGCCACACAGAGACAATGAGGAGAGGAAATTGAAAATAGTGGGGGTAGGGAGAAGAAGGAAAGAAGACAGAAGACATCCGTGCACACAGACTACTCTCTCCATTCCCTGATCTCCCACTGACAGCCTACAGTCTGAGGCTAGAAGATGTTTATCTTTTTCATTTTGAAGACATGCATACAATATTCAGTATTCCCTCATTTGCTTTAGGTGTTTCATTTTACTCAAACCAGTTTTTCTGAGATTGCTAATTCCTAGAGGGCACACTTTTTCTCTAAAACAGATTCTCCTCTCCTCATCCAAAAGCAGAGTGCTCTTTTACCTGGCAAACCCTAAACTGGTATAAAGAAGCAATTACTGGGGGGCGAGTAGTAGTGCACCGGGTTAAGTGCACATAGTACAAAGCTCAAGGACCCATGCAAGGATCCAGGTTCAAGCCCCTGGCTCCTCACCTGCAGGGGGGTCGCTTCACAGGTAGTGAAGCAGGACTGCAGGTGTCTATCTTCCCCTCCCCTCTCAATTTCTCTCTGTCCTATCCAAAAAAAAAAAAAAGGAGGAATAAATGGCCTCCAGGAGCAGTGGATTCATAGTGCAAGCACTAAGCCCAGTAATAGCCCTGGAGGCAAAAGAAAAAAAAAAGAGAAGAAGAACAGAGTATCATGAGTCTTTCTTTCTTTCTTTCTTTCTTTCTTTCTTTCTTTCTTTCTCTCTTTCTTTCTTTCAAGATTTTATTTAGTTATGAGAAAGATAGGAGGAGAGAGAAAGAACCAGACATGACATCACTCTGGCACATGGGCTGCCGGGGATCAAACTCAGGACCTCATGCTTGAGAGTCCAAAGCTTTATAACTGCACCACCTCCCAGACCATCCGTGAATTTCTGTAGAAAAAAAAAAATTTGAACTCCATAAAATAACCCCAAATAACCTACCACATGACATAGAAATTCTAAATAATACTCTATGTAGTAATAGCAGGACTGATATGATAAACATACATCTGTGGAAGGTAGTTCTGTGAAAAGAGCTTAGGTGGGGTCACTTGCTGCTGACAAGGGGGCGATGTTTCTGGAATATCCACAAGTCAAACACTGACAACTGTGCTTTCGACTTCTGTAGTGAAGAAATCCTCTGATGTTTTTCATTTAGCACAAAGAGGTACTAAATAGACCATTTTGTGAAAGAATAAAAGTGGCATAACACAAATTTCCAAAATGTGAGGGACAACTCTATAGACCATTATTCAATTCACAGCAGCAGCAGCACCCCCATGGCAGGGCTTTCTGAGAAATTAAACCATTAAATTGTGTCTCAAGCCCTGGAAGTGATGGGTCAGAGATGTGTGTTTATGCGTGTGTTGAGGTGTGTGTGGGGGGGAGTATTTGAAGAGTTCAAGGCACTATGAAGTGACCAAGATTCCTTGATAGAACAAAAATGGTGGGGTTTTTTTTTGGGGGGGTTGTTGATTTTCTGCAGTATATATTAAGTTCCATAAAGCTTTTTTATTTTATTTATTTATTTATTTTAGTTGTTTCACAACTATTCTTTTTTATTTTAATATTTATTTATTCCCTTTTGTTGCCCTTGTTGTTTTATTGTTGTAGTTATTATTGTTGTTATTATTGATGTCATTGTTGTTGGATAGGACAGAGAGAAATGGAGAGAGGAGGGGAAGACAGAGAGGGGGAGAGAAAGTCAGACACCTGCAGACCTGCTTCACCGCCTGTGAAGTGACTCCCTTGCAGGTGGGGAGCTGGGGGCTCGAACTGGGATCCTTCTGTCAGTCCTTGAGCTTTGCATCATGTGCACTTAACCCGCTGAGCTACCACCCAACACCCTCCATAAAGCTTTTTGAGAAGAAATTTCAGTACAAGCTGTTTTAGAAAGGGTGCAGTGAGCTCTCAACTGTGAAGTCCCAACTTTAGTCCCTGACATCGAATGTGCCAGAGTGACAGTCTTGGTTCTTTCCTTCCTCCTCTTTCTCTCATTAATAAGTAAAAAAAAAAAAAAAAATCATAAAGGAAGAAGAAAATAAAATTCAATACTTTTGTCTCTCCCCAGATAATTTAGATGGATTTTTTTTTTCCTTTTAAAAAATAAATAGGAAAATGATAGGTTTGGGATGGTTTTGAAGCAATACTCTGACAGAAGTTAACACTTAGGTGAGAGTGAAAAAGGACACCCTTCCTTGGAATAACAGAAATGGGACAGAGACCCACATTGCCAGAACAAAAAGTAAAAATTCATAAGACATCAAAGGTTCAAAGGAAATCTAATCCCCTGGAAGGCAGATGAATGCAGCTCTACTGTGTTACATGGCCCAGCAAGCAGCAGTCACACAGAAAATGCAATTCTGGTGTTCACTGCAGGTGTACAAAGCTCTAGCCCACCTCCTGGGTGGACATGGTGAAATGACTGGTTATCAAGAGCCATAACGTACCAAGCTTGGGCCTCATAGGGTGAGGTTTCCACAACCAGACCTGGTTTTAAGGAGTCACTATTTCCAGAGCTACTTAGGCCTAGGCGGAGGAGCAGAGCCAGAGAACAGAAAACTCAGGGACAGATTTCATCTCTGGTCCATCCAGTTCTACCCTAGAACACCCAGTCACTCTTAATTGCTTAGCTGTCAGTGCCCACCTGTCTCCTTTGTCACTAAATCCAGTAGATGAAGGGATTTGACTCAAGGGGGCCTCATTCAGTTAGGACTGACACTCCGCTGAGATAAAAGTAATGTGGAATATCTTTCATCTAAAAGCCCTTGGTGAATTAGACTGGAAGAGGGTTCAGTTAGGTTCAGTTTGTCCAGGAGATACTATCTTTTTCTCTTGAGTATCCTTGGCCACCAGGTGAGTTCTGGACACGACTTGTCAATCAATACCAGCCCTACTGAGTCATCATTTTTTCTTTGTCATAATCACATACTGACCAAACCTGTCTGGAACTACCTCCTCTCAAAATACAAGGGAACTAGAGGACACAGAGAAAAGAGGAGTGAACAGGTTCCAGATGTCATCAGGATGCCAGCCAGCTTCCCTGGACTGAAGACCCCACCAATGTGTCCTGGAGCTCCGCTTCCCCAGAGATCCACCCTACTAGGGAAAGAGAGAGGCAGACTGGGCGTATGGACCGACCAGTCAACGTCCATGGTCAGCAGAGAAGCAATTACAGAAGCCAGACCTTCCACCTTCTGCAACCCACAACGACCCTGGGTCCATGCTCTCAGAGCGATATAGAATAGAAAAGCTATCAGGGGAAGGGGTGGGATATGGAGATTGGGTGGTGGGAACTGTGTGGAGTTGTACCCCTCCTACCCTATGGTTTTGTTAATTTATCCTTTCTTAAATAAAAAAAAAAAGAGAGAGAGAAAAAAAAAGAAAAGAGGGGTGAAAACATTCCAAAAGACTAGAATTTGGATTCCCTGCCATGATGGGAATTGGGCTCTAGAAGGTCTGTTCTCTGGTAAAGGAACTGGTCATTGATTGTCCCTCCAAGAAAACTTTATCCCCAAAGGATACAGCCTTGGGTCCCAACAACCCTCCACCTATTTTCATCCTTTTAAGAAAAATTACAGGGCTGGGGAAGTAACATAATGGTTATGTTTTCATGCCTGAGGTTCTGAAGTCTCAGGTTCAATCCCCAACACCATCATAAACCCGAGCTGAGCAGTGCTCTGGTGAAAGCAAAACAAAACAAACACCCTACTACAACAAATTTCTGTTCTCCAAAAGGTTTGCAACAGATTCCACACCATTCTAACAGAACATATCTTGATCCCCATTACCTGTTAAACATGCCCCCCTGTTCTGTCCCCTATACTTTAAAGATATGCAAAATGACAACAGACTTATGATCAACCACATTGAAAAGTATAAAAGCTCAGAGACTAACCTGAGGTAGTAGAGTAACTGACCCTCTTTTGGAAAATACCAAAAGCAAATGGAGAAAACCTTATAGTCCACGGAGTGAGTGATTACAAGAGTTTTCAGGTGGGCTTCCCTCAGCTAATGCACAAGGCTGAATCAGACCTGGGGTTGGGGAGTTAAGGGGTAGATTCTGCTTATAGCCCTGCCCTCCACGCTCTCCATGCTGCCATAATTAGATTAGTATCTGTAACACCTGACTTCTCACTTCTTTTTCTCTCTTACTCCCTTCTTTCCTTCCTTCCCCTCTCCCTTCCTTCCTTTCTTTTCTTTTTTCTTTCTTTCTTTCTTCTTTTTTATTTTTTCCAGAGCGCTGCTCAGCCGAGGCTTATGGTGATGTGGGGGAGTTAGGGGGAATTACACCTGTGACTTTAGAGCCTCAGGTAAAAGACTCTTTGCATAACCATTATACTATCTACCTCCACTCACCACTTCTTTCTAGTTCAGGGCTCTGTGTGATAATTGATCAACCAAATGGAGGGAGGCCTGAGAGATGAGAAGGGGGGTGGGGGTGGGGGGCTAGAGAAGAGGATCTGTATAAGCACAGATTGCCTGGGCTGGGAGAACCTTGAGTTACATCAGATCATACTTGCCTTGAGTCGTTCAGTCCTATGCACAAGTCAGTTCTATGGGGACAGCTTTGACCCTCAGCACCAAGGGAGCACAGGAATTCATAGTCTGGTCTGTCTTTCAGGAGCAGCTGAGTTGTCCCAGGAGGTTTCCTTTCTACAAGGAAGGAACACAAACAGTTCTGGATAATTTGCCTCCATTTTGTCCTCCCAGGAAGGGAAAATATATATATATTTCTAAGTTGCTCCGTGTTCTTAATTTTGAGAAATCACCAGCAGAGTTAGTAGACATCATCTCAAGCACAGCAGAACCAAACAGTGTGTGCTCCTTCTCTCTCCATGGCCATATGCCCAGAGTGAGCCGTGTAATATAAGAAACAGAGAAAATGATTTGAGCTGGGGGGAAAAATCATATAAAAGGAACGACCAGTCAAGATGTGGAATCCAAACAGCAAATGGTGAAGTATGTGAGCATTCACAGCGGCAAGCACTTGCTAAGGTTGCCACTCATACCAGGGATGTACGTCCTTGGCACACAAGTATGTGAACAGCACAGCAGGCAAGGAGATTCTGTGCTGATTTTCATAAGGGGTCTGTTCGTATTTTGCACAAGAACAACAAAAAAAAATCAATGCAAGGAAAACACTGTCATATTTATATATCAAATGTCATGCTGTGCTCAATGAGATTTTTGTGAGGCTTTAAAGACATCCTTTCTAGATGTCAAGTCCCAGCTGTCCTGCCAGTAGGATTTTCACATCATTGCACAATTACATCACAGCAACACAGAAAACATATTTCAACTCTGATTGGGTCTACAAGATCTTTCCATTATTTTTCTGGAGAATTTATTTTTTTAATTGTTCTTTTTAAGGAGAAGAGGAAAGGAGAGAGGGATCAGGATCACTGCCAAGAACTTCTTGGTTTGGTTCCAAAGCTGCGCAGAAACTGAGAATGTCAAACATAACGTCCCATTCAGGGATTCAGCAGGATTATCAGTGATGTGAGAGGAGATGGGGAAATACAAAGTTTTTTTCTGGGTTCTCCTCTGCTACAGTGGATACTGTCGGCCTCTACGCCTGCAACAGCTCTCCTGGTTTCTGTTAAGTGTGACTTAATCTTAATCCTCACTTTTCTGCCCCTGTTCCAAGAGAAACTGCTCCATGATGCCCCATTTCATTTCCCAACCTCCTAGGGGTTTAATGGATGGTGCTGGGTGTATAAAAAAAAAAAAGAAGGGGGAGTCAGGCGGTAGCAAAGTGGGTTAAGTGCACATGGCGCAAAGCACAAGGGCCAGCACAAGGATCCCGGTTCTAGCCCACGGCTCCCTACCTACAGAGGGATCCCTTCACAAGCAGTGAAGCACGTCTGCAGGTGTCTGTCTTTCTCTCCTCCTCTCTGCCTTCCCCTCCTCTCTCAATATCTCTCTGTCCTATCTAACAACAATAATAACAGCAACAACAAGAAACAATAAGGGCAACAAAAGGGAAAAAAATGGTCTCCAGGAGCAGTGGATTCGTAGTGATAACCCTGGAGACAAAACTAACTAACTAACTAACTAAATAAATAAAGGGAGCCAGGAGAGGCACTTAGAAGCAAAAAGTATTTAATTTTTTTTTATTTCAGAGTTGGGACCTCATGCATGTATGACCAGGCTTTTTCACTCAGATAGAGGGAGCAAAGCTACTTTAAATAAAATGTTTCTTTTAAATTTATTTTTATTTTAAAGTATTTATTTATTTATTTTTGCCTCCAGGGTTATCACTGGGACTCAGTGCCTGCACTACAAATCTGCTGCTCCTGGAGGCCATTTTCCCCACTTTTGATGTCCTTGCTGTAGTTATTATTGTTATTTCCATTATTGCTGCTGTCGTTGTTGTTGGATAGGAGAGATATCGAGAGAGGAAGGAAAGACAGAGAGGGTGAGAGAAAGATAGACATCTGCATACTTGTTTCACCACTTGTGAAGCGACCTCCCTGCAGGTGGGGAGCCAGGGACTTGAACTGGGATCCTTAGGCCAGTCCTTGCACTTCGCACATGGGTTTAACCTGCTGGGCTACCGCCTGGCCCCAATTTTTTAAATTTAGGATAGAAACAGAGAGAAATTGAGGGGCAAGAGGGAGATAGGGAGAGAGAGGTACACACACCTCTAGCACTATTTCAACACTTGTAAGCGTACCCTTTGCAAGTGGGAACCGGGGATTTGACTCAGGTCCTTGTACACTGCAATGTGTGCGCTCAACCAGGTACAACACTGCCTGGCGCTAATTAAAATATTTCTAGAGCAAGTGAATAGAGACACAGAAAAAAAGAATTAATGAAACAAAGTCCTCCTTCCCCTACCAAGAACCTAACTCTGAATAATTTCAGTCTTTCTCCCTATTTCAGTATGGTTCTTTCATTATGTCCCAATATCCTGATAATGAGTTGAGAGAACCAAAACTAAAGAGAGAAGCAAGGTAAAAACAACAAACCTCAACAGTTTTTGAAGGTGAATACAGGACTATCTCTAGAAGAGGATATTTGTTTATAGGATATTACATCAAGCCCCAAGCCCCACTGCCCAACACTGAGATGCCATGAAGGTAAGGGGAGATGGAGACACAGGGAGACAGAGAGGCAGTGAGACAAGAAAGAAGTAATCGAAAACTTTTTTTTTAAAAAAAAAAGAGAAAAAAATACTCTGGCATAAGGACGAGTTCGGGATCTAAGGTTGAGAGTCTAACTTTTTAAAAGTTTTGGGTCTACTTTCGCCTTGATGAAGCCACTGGATAGTGGGAATGGTTATTACGGAAGTGTTGCTTTTGCGATACCCTCTGCTTGAAAACTTCACTCACTGGAGTTTTATTTATCTTTAATATTTATTTATTTATTTATTTATTTATTTATTCATTCATTCATTCCCTTTTGTTGCCCTTGTTTTATTGTTGTAGTCATTGTTGGATAGGACAGAGAGAAACGGAGAGAGGAGGGGAAGACTGAAAAGGGGAGAGAAAGATAGACACCTGCAGACCTGCCTCACCACTTGTGAAGTGACCCCCTGCAGGTGGGGAGCAGGGGGATCGAACCTGGATCCTTAGGCCGGTCCTTGTGCTTTGCGCCACGTGCGCTTAACCCGCTGCACCACCGCCGGACTCCCGGAGTTTTATTATAGAGGCTGACTGGTAATATGCCAATCCTACACATCTGTCCTGGTGGGTAAATAAATGACAGCAAAGAACATTTTAGCTTAAAGGATAGAAATGCATGGCCAGCTTTGATTTCTGCCACCGTCACCACATCACAGTGATCCCACAATTGCTGCCTCCATAAAACAAACAGTGCTGGCTAAATATGGAGACTGTCCCATGCCGTAGTGGCTGGAGCAGGCAAAGGAGGCAAGCTACTTGTCACTTTTCCTTAAATCTGCAAGAACTGAACTCTTCCTTTCCAGAAAGGAATGAAAGAATGATTCCTCCCTCCTTACTTTTGACTTGAGTTCCTTACAGGTGGCTATTTTGCACAGGTTTATCTGCTTGAGAGCTTGTTTGAGAGGTTCTAGCCGGTCTCTACTGGGGAAGGTCATCCTCTTGTACTGAGAGCAGCTTCAAGAGGGACGCATATGAGCGGTGAGGAAGGAAGGGGATATCCGCCTATCCAGCAAGATCAGCTGAATCAAGCCTGGCGATCAGTGTCACAGCCAGATTACCCTCACGTCCGGGCAAAACACCAACATAGTAGATGAGTCACCCTCAAGTCTTTGAAGTTATTGTGTCCACACTTATTCTACACAGTGAGGTTTATTTATTTATTTTTAGAGAAAGAGAACCAGAGCATTACATTGATACATATGCCACTGGGGGTTGAACTCTGGACCTCACGCTTGATAGTCCAGTGATTTATCCATCAACTGCACCACCTCCCAAATCACGAATATATATATATATATATATATATATATATATATATATATATATATATATATATAGTGATTTAATAATGACCAACAAGATTGTGGGATAAGAAGGGTACAATTTCATACAATTCCCACCACCAAAGTGTCATATTCCATTCCCTTCATTTGGAGTTTCCCTATTCTTTACCCCTCTGGGAGTATGGACCAAAGATCTTTCTGGGGAGCAGAAGATGGAAGGTCTGGCTTCTGAAATTTCTTCTCCACTGGACATGGGAATTGACACATTAATCCATAACCCCCAGCCTGTTTCTGTCTTTCCCTAGTGGGGCAGGGCTCTGGGGAGCTGAGGTTCCAGGACATATTGGTGAAGTCATCTGCCTATGGAGGTCATGTTGCTATCACGGTAGCATTTGCAAGTTGGTGGCTGAAAAGCATTAAGATATAAAGCAGAAAGAATTGTTTAATAATCAGGAACCTAAAGGCAAGAATAAGATTTGGGGTTTTCATGTTGGAAAAATCTAGGAAGTCTATTTCAGGTATATCCCAAGGGACTCATGAATAGCTAACATGCAGGTGGGCTAAAAGTATTGTCTAGAAAGATGGTGTCAGAGTTGGGAATAGGACTAGAAAGCTAGTTCAGGGCAGACAGTAGCCCCCAAATATGGGAAAAGTATATTAATACAGTTAATTATAAACCCCATGTCTATTCATATTTAGCAGAAAAGCCTGTGTAACCTCTGCATCCCTTTAGGTCTGAGCTCGCATTCCATGGTCATAGCTAGGAACATTCGAGGCTGCACTCATTTCAGGATCAATCTTTCTCGAGTGGCAGAGTAGGGTGACCTAGCCTCCCTCTGGAGAATGGGGCAGTTTTATCACTGTTGTTCTACACTGAAGGCAAGAGGTCCTGTAGAGGTCCACAGGAGGTTTTATGATGTTGTTCCTGATGGAGGTGACTGACTGATGATGGTGGAGAGAGGGATCTGTTAAGAGGTCTAGGCCCGTCATACCTATGTCGGAATCCTAGGATTCCGTGACTAGGGCCCTAGATGATGGGGTGGCCTGGTAGTGACCAAAAGGGTCATCATTAAAGTGTGCCAGTCTCTGGCCCTTATCCAGCTTTTGTAGTCCTTACTTTATCTGACAGGGTTAGACTTAGAGTGATTAAGAGAAATGAAATAGGAAGTAGGTGAGAAGGGTATCTAGATTTAAGTAGAAAGTATTTGATTAAGTATTTTATGGTGTCTTTTTTAAGGTCTTTCTACTTGCTTGCTGCACTTACTGAGTCACTGCAGACTATTGTACACTTTTACTTTAAGGTATGTATTTTCCCCCTTACTTATGGATACATGTGCACATGCGCCTTATCTCATGGGCCCTGGTCTATATCTAGGTTCTGTAACTTAGGAAGTGCGCCCACCGAAATGGAACTAAGGAGTCCTATGAGCTAGGAAAGGTCTCACCGGAGCATTGGAGGACACAGTTTTGACAGGTGGTCTCACTGATAGAAATGGTTTTGAAGTCAGTTGCTGGGGGCTCGGGAGATACACAACAGTTATGCAAAAAAAGCTCTCAAGCTTGAGGCACCAAAGGTTCCAGCTTCAACTCCCAGCACCACCACAAAACAGCAGGGAATAGTGCTCTGGCTTTACAAACAAGCAAACAAACAAAAACCTAAAGAGTGAAATCACTGGTTGCTTTTATATGGAAGAACCACAGCATTTGATGGTGCTGTCATCTGATAGCTTGTGAAATACAAAAGGATCTTTATCCACAAATCCTTCCTTGCCACAATCAGTATTGTTCATTAAAGAATTTCTTAGTAAGCCTTGGTAAGAAAGGAAAAGAGAAAGAGAAGTTACAAATTATAACCACAGACTAAGGTTGAATTCGCTCCCATGAGAGAATGAGTTCCTAGTGCAACATCATCTTTACTTTTTTTTCTGCCTTTAGGGAGTTCATTGAATGTGTTTTTTTGTGATTTAATTTATAAGGAAATTGGTTTTACTTAAAAGGACATTTTTGCTTTATGTCTTGTAACACCCTTGAGTGCTTAAAAAAAAGGGAGAAGGTAATTCCATTAAGCTTTCAATTTTCACTGGCAAAAGGAATGAACTAGATGTGATTGGAAAGATAAGGCACTGGCCTTCACTTGAACTGACCTTGCTCCAGGGGTCAGGGAATAAGAAGGGTTGCCTTTGTCCCAAAGGTGTCATTTCATCTTTAATTAGAGGGCTAGAATCCCACCCCTCCTTTTCTCTCTCTATAAACCCTAACCTCAGTCTAATGAAAAAAAAAGTTAAGTTCACAGTAGGTAGACCATCTGATTATCATCTTAGCAGCATGGGAGTCATGTGTTGTGATGATGTGTAGTAGACTCTCGGGATCATGGTGAATGTTAACATCAAGACACATTTAAAAAAGACAAGACCTGACATTTGAGAAATTATGCTTTCAAAGAAGGCAATCACACCAAAGACTTCAGCTGAAATTTCCCAACACTCTTCTTGATTTTAACTTCTTCATCTTTTACTTATCTACTTTTCTGACGGGCAAGTGAAAGGAACAAGAACTAATCTCAATTGCTCAAAGTTTAAAGGTTTGTCTTTTTCTTCCTTAAACTTATATGTTGTAAGGTTCCTAACACAGTCAAGTTTTGTGATCTTTAACTGAAGTGGGAAGCTGGATGCAGTACAGTTGGGCTATGTTGTTTTTGCACTTTTTAAAGGATGATCCTTTAAGAACAGATACAGCTTGTTAGTCGAAGAGCTGAAATGTTTCAAAACTACCAAATCAAGTACTAGAAACATATCCTATTTTCCTATTTGAGATACATGCTAAGAATTGTTATGCGGCAGATATTAAGTCAAATATATCCCAGATTAAAAAAAAATTAAAAATTGAGACAAGGACACATGAAGATTGAACATCAAATTTTAATCTTGTACCTTTTCTCCAGTTTTCAAATTACTAACATGAAAAGGAATGATAAACTGCAATTTTATCATACCATATCACTGTGTAACAAGCCCAGGTTACAAAATCTCCAGCTACTGTCTCAAAAAAAAAAAAAAACCAATTAAAAAACCCATACATTATTATCTAAATGATCTATTAACAGATGAAATTTTAACCAACTTCATACCAGGAAACTATTAACAGAGGTACTTCAATCACATAGCTTAAAATATGGAGAAAAGACAGGTAAAAAATTATCTTAACCTGTAGTAGTCTTTTTACGTTTAAAATTTTTATAAAATACACTAATTTCCCAAAATAAAGAATATTATGACACATTGGTGTCAACTTACACAGACGAAAGCTGATGTCAGCTTTTTCCTAACTAAAGTTCAATTCACCAAACCTTTATATATTACACGAATATCCAAGTAAAGTATTCTTTTAAAAATTCAACACACAGGAAGATAATATACAGTGTTTCATAAAAAATGTTTAATTTAGGAATGATTTCATTTCAACCACATAATATATCTTTGAATATTAAGACCATGAAACCTCTTGCTACTGCAAGAAGATTTTTTCAGTTCATGTTTCTATTTCCCAGCTGTAGTTCTTAAAGGTGAAAAAAAGAATTTTTTGTTTTTGTTTTTCGTGAGAAAACTGTGGCAACCAATCTCATTCACTACCAGGCTGCCTCCCTTCCTTTTGTTTTTTAGGACTACTCAGACCCACAACTGCGTGGCACTGGAATGAACTGGGTAGAAGAGGCCGATGACACATCAAAGATGGATATAAAAAGACGGGCTCAGCTGGATTCTGCCACAATTGTAAGGTGTGGGCACCTTGGTTTTGCTCTCACCAAACTTCCTAAAACTCAAGGGAACAGTTAAAGGAGTCTTCTGGCTCATACTTCACACTCATCAGCTGGGTCGACACAGAGAAGTATTTCTACTAAGACTTAAGGAATGGCCAGTGGATGGCTTAGTCAGGCAGAGAGTGAGTGAATTTAGAAACCTCGGTCAGTAGTGGCTTTGGAGTAAAGAAAAGAATACTGTTCATTTTTATACCTCCAGTAATGGCCAATTCTGAGTGCAAACTAACCTCAAAAGGAAACTGCAATGCAATATACAAACCATGCACAGTTTACATTACTGTGGGAATCCAGTAACACATGCAAGACAGTGGGGGGAAAAGTCACAATGGATGAATGTAAACTTCTCACAGTGTTTCTTATAGCCTTGACTTTAGCACGAGCGCATCACTTACCACCACAATCTCACAGACATTTTATTGTGTTCTGGGCATGCAGATCACTTGGGGTGAAATGGGTAATTCTATTTCACTGCCATTTGCCGACAGCGAGTATCAGGTCAATTATCTAGTTTCTAGTCAATGGATTGAGCTGCTGTTATACAACTAAATGTATTTCTGTCTACATTCTTTAGTGCAGGGGTTGTGCTTTATTCTGCCTTTTTCACATCATTGATTCTATTCTAGGAAAGTTAAAAACCCACAAAATTAAATTGAGGACTAGGTCTTAAGGGTAATTCCTGACCAAACCAGAAAGACAGGGAATCACTAACTTTTCTCAAGTTTCTGTCTCCCTACCCAGGCCTTTATTGATACTGATGTAATTGTATGTTTAGGTTTCTCAAAGTGGAAAACCAAATTAGAGTAATGGCATTTTTGTTTTAAAGAAATGAAAGAGAACATAGGGAAATGGGAAGTTAATTTTATGTCAAAAAGAATCTCTTGTTCAATAGGAGATAATCCAGCTTCTCCTTAGCTATCATTTCATAAATTAATACTTTCTTAAACTCATAATCCAAAGAATTTATCTATTATAGAAAAAATTCAAGTTTAAAAAAAGCAAATAAATTAGTTAAGCCTTGTAAACAATGGTCCATTCTACTTACATATCTTTTTTAAAAAGGGGAAAAAAAAGTTCTCCTCAGAGTAAATGAAACAGTACAAGGCACACTTTACATATCAGAATTCAGAGTGATAAAACCCACACCTTCTTCACACTGTTCACTGGTAGAGTTATGCGGGGGTGGGGGTAGGGAGGGAGGGAGAGTCAGGGGTCACACACCAATCCTTTGTGCATCTCCTGGATCATCTGGCAGTCCACAAATGTGCTTTTTCCATTAAATTGCTTTGTGCTATTTTGTTATGTGGTGTAAGTTTAAGCCTTCTTAATGTTGGTTTCCTCATATGTTTTCCACAAAGCTTCCTGGGAAAAGGCCAGTTTTCCCATTGCGTTGCAAGGTGCCTTTAAACCAGCCATCCTCTCGTTTTTTGTGAACAAACACAATATCTCCTTCTTTAAGTTCAAGTTCCGCCTCACTCTGAGGAGGATAGGAAACCACAACCCTGTGCCTAGAAAAGAGAGAGATGTCTTAATTGAAGTCATTCAAAGTCCCAGTAAAAATGATGTACTGTTCTTCATGAGTCTTAAAAATAAACAGACCAGGAAGTAGCATAAATTTGTTTATAAAATCTGGTAATACAACTATCCTCTGTTTAGTAGAGACTTGGTGTTAACAGAGTTTGGACGTGCTTAATAGTCCACTATTGGCCCACACTGGTTTATTTGAGTGACTTTTATAGAGATGGCCATTTTTGTATCCTTTCTATCTTGTCCACACAGAAGTTTTATCTGATTTCCTAGGAGGAGAACCATTTTTGTCCTTCCTTGTCTCCAAGAAGAAAGTGAATTCACTTGATTGTTGAGACTGATAGATAGAAGTTGAGTAGGTGGGCTCAATGAATTGCCTGCCTCCAGGCTGAGTGGGCTCTACACTGTTTCTGCTTCCATATTGTAAGCACTATAGTGTGGTCAGGGGTCAGGCTTGCTTTCTGAAAGTAGGTCAATAAGGATGTAATTTTAAGGAAGTTTATCTATTCAACTCACCCTAATTTTTCGCTGGGCAGATTGTTCTAAGGTCGAAAGATAAATGAGAAGATAGTGGCCACAAATTCAATCCAGTACCATCACTAGTAAGGCTGATTCTGATCTGATCCATTTGTCTGAGATCTATGCCTATTTTCCCCACTAATTCTCAACTAAGATCTCAGTAAGAAAAGGTGTAACTATTACTGAAAGACTGAAAAAGCCGTGTTGGTTTAATATTATCTATCCCTTCTCTCTCCCTCTTTGCTTCCTCAGTAAGTGCCTGGTTAGTGGCCATGGAAGCCTAAGAGAACTGACTTATTTTATGTTCCATATCCTTATATTCTTCTGTTTTTTATTCCCTCCAGCATTATTCTTTTATACTTGTCCTGCTTTTTCCAATCAAAGAGGGAAAGTGAAGATGTAAGACAGCCAACTTACAAGATGGCCCCCAGAGATCTGTCTCCAGTACATTCTGTATTGCCACCCCAAAATTCAGAGCGATGACATGGCTAATCAATAAAAAAACTGAAAATGACACTGTGATATCTGAGGTAAAGACACAACAAACAGCAATTTACTTTCTCTTGGATCATTTATTCTGAAGAAATTGGCTCTTGTATTGCATGGAAATACAATGTATAGTCTCTGTGACGAAGACCATGTGATGGCTAGAAAGGTCTCTTTCCAAATGCCAAAAGCAAGTAGCCCACAGTGATCTGAGGGACTCACCATGAAAGGAGTCCTCCAGCTCTAGATAAGTCTTTCTATGACTAAATCTCAGGCTGACATCTAGAATTCTCAATAAATAAACCATTTACCATCCAGATAAGTCAAAGTCCTAAACCCCCCAAACTGTGAAAATGAGTGTCTGTTGTTTGTAGCCACTAAGTTTGGGAATAATGTTATTCATTGATAGGTAACTAGTCAATGTGGATACACATCTTTCTCTGGTTCTTAGTACTGAGATTTTGGTCATAAAAGGGATTTTGAATTTTTACTTTTGTTTGGGTTGCACAGAATGAATTCATAGCCTCATAGGACCTGCTCCTGACTACAAGTGAGGCATATCGTGGCTAAAAAAATGACAAGAAATACACCAATCATTTCATAAAAACCAAAAATCCATTCTCACTAAGGACTGTAGCAGGAGTTCCCGACTATCACTCGATTTTAAAAAGGGACTTCTGTGGCAGAGAGGTGACCTGGCTATACAGCTTGTACTTTGCATGCACGAGGTCCTGGCTTGCAAAACATCACATGAGAGAGCAACAAAGACAAACCAAGCTAATGATGATATGATGTTCTAATCTCTCTCACTCATCAAGTAAGTAAAAACTGAGTTGAGGAAATGGCTCAGCACATAAAGCACACGCCGTAATTGCATGAAGACTTGGGTTTGCTTTAAGGCACCATACTAAAGAAAAAGAAAAAGACATAGAAGACATCTTAAAGGAGGAGCAGCAGTAGCAGCAATAAGGGAGAGTTGTTTCTATGAATTTCAAGTGTTTTCTCAAACTATTCCCAAGTTATTTTTTTGTACAGGGCCCAAATTATCCTCCAAGACATAAAGCAAAGACATATGGATTCTGGTTTGTCACTTCCAATAAAGACTCAACTAGTTAGGATGTGACTATCAATTATTTACACAAAGCTCAGAGGTTAATCACCCATGGAAGGAGGAAAGAAGCGTGGCACTATGGGGAGTCCTGATTTCTTTTTGAGGGAAGAAGGGGTACGGTGTGGCACAACGTTTAAGGTCATTTAGAGAAGATTCCCTTGAGTTCAGTTTCTTTACCTGTAGAAAAGGACTGCAGTGAATTCAAAAGGTATCATAGAATGTAGTGATGAGATTATAAATGAGGTGCTCCTAGAATGGTATGTTACATAATTCATAGGCCCAAATGCTGGCTCCCATTATGATCATACCAAAACAAGTGCAGGGAAGGTGCCTGTTACTTTAAAGAATTAAAGAATGAGTTTTTTAAAAAAATTATTATTATTATTTTTTTACAATAGTCAAAGAGTAGAATCAGCTTAAATGTCCATCAACAGATGACTGGGTAAAGACAAAGAAGGGGTATATATTCCATGGAATACTCCTCTGCAATAAAAAAGATGAAGCTGTGTCCTTCGAGACAAAATGGATGGAACTGGATGTGGTTCTTAGCAAAGTAAATAAAGAAGTGAAAGACAACTACTGAATGTCTTCATTCATATGTGGAATCCAGAGAACTGAAACACATTAACTTGCAAAAAACACAAGACCAAACCAGAAGTAGACAAACTGTCTCTAAGACTAGATGAAAACTTTGTTGGTTATCTTTGGAAGGGTAGGGGCACAGCATTTTCGTGTTGGGTATGGTATGGAACTATAACCTTATTAATCACAAATAAAAATTAAAATTGCTTAAAAAATGGGTTGTTCAGGGGCCAATTGGTGGCATACCTGGTTAAGCACACACATTATAGTGTGCAAGGACCCAGGTTCAAGCCCCTGGTCCCCCACCTGTAGGGGAAAAGCCTAACAAGTGGTGAAACAGGGTTGCAGGTGTCTCTCTGTCTCTCTTCCTTGCTATCTTACCCATCCTTCTCAATTTCTATCTGCCTCTATCCAATATATAAATAAATAAAATGTATTTTTTTAAAAAAATGGGTTGTTTATACCTGGCACTTTAACCTAGGAAACAGACTCAGGACAAACATTAAAAAAAAAAAAAAAAAAGGACTGATTGAGAATACGTCTTGAGAAGTGTAAGAATGACAAGAGTTTTAGAATCCCTTTTCTGACATTTTTTAAGAACAAAGTACAAGGCTGTTGAAATAGCTCACTTGGACAGCACACTGCTTTTTGATGTGTAAGACCCAGGCTTAAACAGGGCCCCCAGCACACTAAAGGAAGCTTCAATGTTTAAATCTTTCTCTCTCTTTCTCTCTCTCTCTCTACATTTGTGTATGCCTATCTCTATCAGGGAGGAAAAAAAAAGAATAAGGCAGGGCAGAGAGATAGCTCATCTAGGAGAGCACCCACTTTTTCATGTTTGATGATCCAAGTTCAAGTCTCTGGCACTGCATAGGACAACCGGCACCAGAAGCTTCATGAATGGTGACATATTGCTATTGTGTCTTTGCTCAAAAGAGTGCAAGTAGTAGCAGAATTGCACAGGCACAAGAAGCTCCAGTGGAAAATAAAAAGCTGGTTAAATAATTTCATCTTGGGTTTATCTAAAGGATTCCAGATAAGATTCTTCAGGTCTGATTCCAACACATTAAAAATCCATAGAAAAGTTACTGTTGAAAGTTGCCATTTGGCGCAGGTTAAAAATTTAAGCAAACCTTTTATAGGTCTGGGAAAAATGTGTACAAGCCGCTCAAATTATATTCAGAGTAGATCTCTGATGAAATGTATTCCCTACTGGTTTTCTGCAAGCTGCCTTAAAGGTGAAAGGAAACAAAAATAGGGTTTAAAAAATTCGAAGTGAATTAGATTAATATTTGCATTTTATAAAATTCACTCAACTCATTTTGTCAAAATTTTTTTCTGAACTAGAACTGCTGCTGGGCTAAGAACATAATCTTCCTGCCAAGTTCCCAGTGGGAGCAAATTTTCATTGCTAAGTTATAAACCCCTGGGGGGGGGCGGTGGAATGAGAAACCATGTGCATAATGGAAACTGTGACACAGTCTTGATTGTATGAAGACTACCAGGTGCAGCAGTAACAGACTCTACTTAGAAATCTTCCAGCTCAGATCTTGGCTCTGAGCCTTGTGAGGTAGTTTGCATACAGATTTCTAATACAGACTCTAGAGGCCAAATACCGGGCACAACTGGCCAACTACCAGGCATGGAAAGGCTTTGCCAAGTAAATGTTTACAGACCAACAAACAGATGTAAGGCGCAGCTGCAGTGGTCCTTCACATCTGCTGTCTTTATTTTGGGGAAGCTCTGAATGTCAGAGTCAAAGATTATTCTCCCATGATCTCTATGGGACCTGCTGCTCTACTTCCTTTATAGCTACAGTTACGGTCTCCATGAATGTACCTAACACTCCTCTAAACCTGAGCAAGTCACCCAAATATGTCCTTTTATTCTCCCCAAGGGATGGATACCTTGGCTCACATAGTGTTTCCCATTGGGAATTCCCTTGGTGATTTCACTGCCTGTCCATACCTCTCAGGCTCTCAACTTCAATGTACAAAACAATGTCCCCTCTGACATCTCTAGACCCACTGCTGGAAGGCATTTCATGCTTGACCAGATCCCAGCAGCCCCATGCCTATTTCTTATGGCTTTCAGCACAGTCTACACTACTATTACCATCTGCACCGTGTCTGATCTATTCTACCAGACTGCATGGTGCTGAAGAGGAGAGAGAATGGCAAATTGCTTTATATGCCTCCCAGTATTAGCACAGTACATGCGATAATACTCAACAAGCAGGTTGGATGATAAAAAGAAAAGGCTCAATTGTCTAGTAAGACTATTTTTAAGTGTACAAAACTCCATAAAAATGATGACATTCAGACAAAGGCTATAGCGTAGATAAACTGTGAAAACATTACACTTGAAGTGAAGTAAGTCACACACATAAGGGTATATAATATACAGTTCTAGTGACACATATGAGGTGCCCAGGATAGACAAACTCAGAAAAAGTAGACTGGTGGTAATTAGAGCTGAAGGCAGGGAGCGGGTAAAGGCACGTTATTGTTTAATGGGTGCAGAATTTCAGTTTAGGGTGATGGAAAGTTCCAAAAATGGATAATGGTGAGTTATACAATAGTATAAACATAGTTAACGTCAGAAAAATTTTGCACTTGAGAAAATTGTACATTTTATGTATATTTAACCACATTTTTCCTCAGATTTCTTTCTTTTTTTTTTTTTTAAAACGAGAGCACTGCTCAGCTCTGGCTTATGGTGCTTGGTGGAAGGGAGCGGGGAGTGAATCTGGGACTTTGAAGCCTCTGGCAAGAGAGTCTCTTTGCATAACCATTATGCTATTTACCCTATATCCACTTTACCACATTTAAGAAGCTAAGGTAAATAAATGAGTGAATAAAAATAATGGAAAGATGGGGGTGAGGTAGGGTGGAATCCAACCCTGATTGGTGACTTGGTCATTGCAAGTCTCTGCTGCCCTTTCAACAGCACCAGGGAGGAGTGCAGGGTATATCATGGCCCTCAATGACCTTTACCTCTTGGTGGGGGTAATTCAGTTTCAGGTGATAGTTAACAGGGTGGAACTTGAAAGAGTCTTATTATAAAGAAGCCCCATTATAGCCTAACACTAACCTTCCTGGTAGAGCTACCATATACTGGCTTCCATCTAAATAAACACAGTATTTTAATGACATTAAGCTTCTATATACAATATTTTCTGATTTCTTTTGTGTTTTTTTGCAAATTGTTTCTTTTCGTTTCTAATCTCCCCTGGCATATTTTAAACTAGATACCATGGCTGTGGGAAACATTTTGCCCATCCCCTGGTTTGGGTGGGTAACTATTTACTGCTTTTTGCCAGTTACTACAGCAATCTAATATCCAATTAAGTATTTCACTGGCAAAACCATACCATCTCACTTTTTAGTTTGCCTCAAGTCCAAGTAAATTATGTCCATTGCTTCACCCAGTGGGTTCATTGTCACTGAGTCAAATTAATCATGCTGGTTAAGCTTCACTGCCTTTCTGTAAATCTATTCCTGTCCAATTTGTATGTTTCCAAGTGTCCTAGCTTAATCCTGATCAAAGACCAGAGATAGGTTCTTTTCGCATTTAGGTGATGGGCTTATGTGGTTATCAGTTTAGTTCGTAAATTTTAAAATACACACAGGTAGAGATGACTTGCTGTGTCTCCCCTTAAGTCCTTTATCTGTGTACTTTTTTCAGGAAAAGAAATAAAACCTGTCATACATTCCTTTATTTGACATCCACTCTGAAATATTTTATCTCTGCTTTCGTTTTGCAGTTTCCTAATTATTTTTTCCAATTCCTCTAAAAATAAAGCCTAAAATAGTTGTTCTATTATTTCTGCTGTCATCAATTATACATTTTCTGCTTCCAGGATAGGGAGTATTTCTTGCTTGTTTTCTTCAGTTTCTTTAACAAACACAAAAGAATCCTTTTGTTGCTCAAATAATTGTCTCAGCTGACACCCAAAACATGTCAACAACACCTAAAGGCTCATTCTTCCTTATTATAAGATTGCTTAAGTTTGTATCACATACCATGCGTCTTTCCATTGATAGCACAGACTGCCCTAGTCCCTTCTTCTACTTTAGATTTATGGGACAGGATCAGGATTTGAGAGAAAATTTTGTCTGCCTTCATAATTTGTATATATGAATCCTATGTCAGTCTGTTAGAACATCATATACTGAAAATCATTATATAATACTGTATCAGTAAAAATCCTAAAAAACAAAAAAATCCTAGACATCTCTACTTAGTGTGAGCAAGAGTTTTTCATATTTGTATTGTGAATCAAGGAATCGAAGATCTTTAAATGCTTTTCTAAATCATACTAAAACATACATGATATGAAAGTTCATCTTCCCTTAATTTTTATATTAAGTACTTTTCTTTGTACTGAAATTTAAAAAATACTTTAACAGGTAACCCCTAAATAATATGTTGGGTAATTTTCTAGTTATCAAAACCTTTTATTCTCAATGGTGAGTGGAATGTTTTCCTGTACTTCTTGCTTTCATACATTCTTTCTTGTTGTTTTTACAGCCAGGAGAACCTAAGAAGCCAAGTTAACTAAACAACACCATCATCATTGTATGAAGTCAAAGGGTTGTGAAATATTGGTTAGATTGCCCGTTACAGTGAATATTACACTGAGCATATGTATTATAAAAAATAAATCCAGGCAGAAATTCTCTCCAAAGACCCCTCTCTCACTTGTAAAAAATGAAATGGTTATATAAAAACCTGCCAAAGGATTCCAGTCTGCCCATGCCCATCTGCCCCATTATTAAATCCTTCAAGTTTCCTACTGGACATGTATCCCAGGATCCCAGAGTTACCATCACTTGTCTGCATTAGTGATTTCTCTTTTTCAGATGCACTGAGCAGCAGGAGCCTGCTATTAGAAATGAGCTCCTCTAAGAGATGGAGGCTGGAATGCAGAAACCAGGCAGCTGAGGGCATTTGGCATCTGAGAAGGCATGCATAATGGAGAAGCAGCCAGTGCTCAAGGAGAATCTGGGCAAAGTGAACTGTCACTGAAGAATCATACAAACACCACAAATGACAAAAGAGAGAGGAGAAAGACTCAGGGCATGAAGGAAAGAAAACCTGCAAATCAATACGAGGGAGAAGAGATAGAGCCTTTGTGACCAAAAGAAAAATAAGTAAGTCACTGGACAAACTCCAGGGAATAGAAGGTGCTGTCCCTGAAAAACAGAATGATACTGAGAGAACAGGGTGACTCTCAGAATAAAAGGTTAAGTGAACTCAGGTCAAAATTTCAAAGCTTTTCTAAGAGTACAATAGACAAAGGGGAAACGTTTATATGAATGGAATTTTCAGACTTTAGCAGACACAAATGTTTACCTAAAAGACAGTGTTTAACTGAATTGTCATTTTTAAAATTAACAGTTTATAGCAAGGTTTCAAATTAGCAACACAGAAAATGCTATCTCTGGAGTTCAGGCAGTATACTGCTTAAGCACACACAATGCTATGTGCAAAAAAATGCTATCTCTTAAAGTCAACACCTCCACAGATGAGAAATTTATTTATGAAATGCAGGTACAGAGGAAATAAAGCTTATAGAGGCAATAAACCAGGTGACACTTGAAAAAAATCTTTAGTGGTCCAGGAAGTGATGCTGTGGATAAAGTGTTGGAGCTTGATTCTCTGCATCAAATGTGCTGGAGTAATGCTCAGATTCTCTATTACTTATGAGTAAAATTAAAAAATATAAATAAAACAAATGTTTGTATATCTATACTCAGCATTTTTCGTGTACTTTAGTGATTTCCTCAACAAGTAGCAAAGATTTATTATTTTCTTTTTAAATTTTATTTATTTTTAATATTTATTTATTCTCTTTTGTTGCCCTTGTTTTATTGTTGTAGTTATTATTAGTGTTATTGATGCTGTCGTTTTTAGATAGGACAGAGAGAAATGGAGAGAGGAGGGGAAGACAGAGGGGGGAGAGAAAGATAGACACCCGCAGAACTGTTTCAACGCCTGTGAAGAGACTCCCCTGCAGGTGGGGAGCCAGGGGATCGAACTGGGATCCTTATGCCAGTCCTTGCGCCTTGCGCCACCTAATGCATGGTAAAGTGTGTACTCTAGTGGGTGGTGAGCTATCTTCTGCTCCACAAATTATTTATTTTTAATTCATAATACCCTATAGATATCTGTCTTGTTGATGTATTTTATTTCCCAAACTGTCCCTGAACTTAGTTTTTGTGTAATAATTATTTAAGGTCAGAATCTCTAACAGAGCTTATTGTTCGAGAAATAACCAAACCAAGTCACTAGGTCAGAGGGAGACACAGTTCCCTGAGAACTCAGTCATGCTGATCCAGCTCAGGAAGAAGAATAAAAGTAGTTTCTTATCTGGCAGAATTCTACAGATACTTTACAAGTAGCAGGTACTGATACAATCCTTTAATTAAAAAGATAAAAAATTGACAAGGGATTACTGTCATTAGAATAGAAACAAGATGAAGAAAGTCAATGCAAATGTGCTTCCGCTGATTGACAGTTTTCATCTGGATACCATTGTGTCATTGTCTGGAGAAAATTAACAAAAAGGGGGCTGAGGTCCTAACTCATGTAAGAAACATGGGGGGAAGTAGAGGCTATAGTAGATTGTAGCAAGTGATGATAAAAAAGAAAGTCAGTGCTTGGGCTGTTACTGCAAATTCTGTTAAAACAAATTTAGCTGAGTGTGGGGGAAAAACATCTTAAATATTCCAGCACAAAACTTGCTGTGCATTTCTTACTGTTCACTGTTCTCCTGAAATAGTAAAGAACTCACCTTTCACAAGCCACTGGCCTGGACTCATTCATGACAGGACCCAGGGAGGAACATGGTTGCCGAGGAGGTGGAGCAATGGGAACAGCAGAGTCCAGGGAGCAGGTTTTCCGATGAAGCACTTCTTGGGCCAGTGTGGCTGCTCCCTGAGCAACCGCTGCACAGCAATCACCATCCATAGAACAAGAGCCGGTCCTACCGTGGGCGCCCCCTAGAGGCAGCTCAGGACCCACCGCACCTTGCAGAGGAAATTCCCCTCCACCCACCTCCACTTCCAAGGTAGGGGAGGAGGGTGGGGATATCCGGGGTTTCCGTTTAGTGGAGGCACCAGAGAGTAACTTCAACAAACCCTTTTTTTCTTTCTAGGGGGAGGAAAAAAAAAAGAGGATGTTAGCTGGTAGGACTCACAGTATTCCACAGTAGATCACAGGACACTATGATTTTAAGTTTTGATCTGATCATTTAACATTACGTCTATGGTTGTTGGCTATTCCGATCTATCTATCTATCAGTGTCTTTCTGTTGTTAACTCGACCTTTGGTTGTCTTATTTTATTCCCCTTCTGCCTGCATTTTTTGCTTGTTTTTTAATTTTCTTTATTATTATTATTTATTTATTTTCCCTTTATTGTTGTTGTAGTTATTATTATTGTTGTTATTAATGTCGTTGTTAGATAGGGCAGAGAGAAATGGATAGAGGAGGGGAAGACAGAGAGGGGAGAGAAAGATAGACACCCGCAGACCTGCTTCATCACCTGTGAAGCGACTCCCCCACAGGTGGGGAGCCGGGGGCTTGAACCGGGATCCTTATACCGGTCCTTGTGCTTCGCGCCACCTGAGCTTAACCCGCTGAGCTACCGCCCAGCTCCCCTTTATTATTATTTTTAATCACCATCTCTTTTCTACTGAGGCTGAATAAAATGAGAAAAAGGATGTAGCCCTTTCCAAGCACACATTACTGCCCCCCAACCAAAACAAAATACCAATCATCACCAATTCACATCTCAGGCTTGGAAAAAGGAGAAATAGATTATTTGAGAACAAAATGGAAATTTCAAAATATGAATTTAGCTTCTTTCAAACTGTGAACATCCTAGGATATCTATAATTTTTGTTAATAGAGCTAAGTAAACCTATTGACATTTACTTTACACATCACATTTATTCAATATATTTGACTCTTTTTTTTTGGCAGGATCCTTGCATGGATCCTTAGGCCTCTTCGGACTATGTGTGTTTCACTGGGTGCACCACCGCCTGGCCCCCAGCAGTGATCTCTTTGATCAAGGTTAAAGGTTAAAAACTACTTCACAGGTGTTACCTCCATGGTGAAATTAAGCAAATCAATAACAACATATCAAGACAATTCTATCCTGTAAGGGTCTTGATTAGAAACAGACACAGGCCGTTGCGGTAGCACAGCGGGTTAAGTGCACATGGTGCAAAGCACAAAGACTAGATAGAGTAAGGATCATGGTTCGAACCCCTGGCTCCCTCAACTGCAGGGGGGTCGCTTCAAAGGCAGTGAAGCAGGTCTGCAGGTGTCTATCTTTCTCTCCCCATCTCTGTCTCCCCTCCTCTCTTGATTTCTCTCTGTTCTCTCCAACAACAATGACATCAATAACAGCAATGATGATAACCACAACAACGATAAAACAGGGGCAACAAAGGGGAAGGAATGGACTCTAGGAGCAGTGGATTTGTGGTGCAGGCACTGAACCCCAGAAAAATTCCATTTCTTTTTTACAAGCAAACGCACAATTCAGAATTTTTCTCAGGAATTTCACATTATAGAAGTCATCTCTTGATTCTTTGTCTCTTGCTACTTTTGTTCTTCACACTGTTTAAAAAAATCAGATCAAATTCTTCTTGATTCCCAAGCCCTAAGTACCCGTGTTGATGCCTAAGCAAAGATAACAGTCATCATTTAGATTGTTTCCACACCATAAAACCTTCTGAAAGAAAACAGTGCTTGGTAAATAAACTTTTTTTTAATGATTTTTTTTTTATTGGACAAAGACAGTCAGAAACTGAGAGAGAAGGGGGAGATAGGTAGGGAAGGACACCTGCAGCACTTTCCCCCTGTGGGTGGGCACAGGGGGGTTCGAACCTGGGTCCTTGCACATTATAACATGTGCGCTCAACCAGGTGCGCCACTACCTAGCCCTGAAAATAAACATTTCATAGAGAATTCTTCAGAAAACTCAGTAGGTAAATTAGGAACTATTACAGTTCACTAACAGGGAAACAGAATTATCAGGTGCCCACAAGGACATATGACACAGAGAATTTTTCCTTGAGAATATTAGTTCAGATTCAATAAAACTACCTTGGGGAAGGAGTTCAACTCTCTAACACTTGTATTAGAGGCAGAATGGCAGAAAAAAAAGGGAAAAGACAACAGTAATCATATACCAGGTTTCACCCTAGGGAGACCACACCATCGATCTCAGTTACTTTGTGCAGCTCACACTAGGCACTAACAGGCTAGTAATGTGGGAAAAGATGACAGGCAGTGTTGTAAATCTTTTCAGTGCAGGCTCAAGTCAGGCTGCAGAGAAGCAGTCAGTCCATTTCCCACCTGCAGTTTGAGGAAGACCTTTCTTTACACATGTATCTTCAAAATCTGGATTCAACTTACCTCACTGGTTTCTATTGCATTCATTTAATTTCACACATTGCAAGGGGTCCTATTAATAAGATGCACTTCCAACAAATGACCCTATCAGCCTGGACTACGTGCTGGAGTTCACTATCTGTACCTAGTACATCAACACCTGTGTTGCACCTAGTGCCCAGTGGAGAGTCCTACAACTACTAAGCTGAGAGACTCAGAAAAGACTGAAAGTAAGACAGGTGGGAGGAAAGGAAAATACTTAGTCCCTGTGCTAGGAAGTTAAAGATTATATTGTGATAAAACGCTCTCTCTACACAATGGCCAATGACATGTCTAGAGGAAATGCTATCAAAGCTTGTGCCACACTTAAGAGAGTCCAAGATCTGGAGCTACCTTCTACCTCCCACCTCCACCCCTACCCTAACCCCCCCCCCCCCAAAAAAAAAAAGCGAGAAAGTCAGACATCTAATAGCTCACACTTCTAAGACAATAGTCAGCCACTATTTCTAGTAATCCTTCCAGGATCCAAGAAAGAATAGGCTAATCTCCAACCCCCAACAATCCACAATCAAAACCAGGTCCATTGATAAACTGGGATCTCAGCAAGACACAGCTAAAGATATTTCTTAAAAGCTCAGTTCTGGGCACTCAGAAAAGTTATCAATTAGCTGGATAGTACTGAGGGAATAGTCCTTAAAGTGATTAAGAAGAGGATGACTTGGTTCATCTAAAATGATTAGGCACATTAAATACAGCTTGCTTTAATGACTTCTAAGGGATATGTTATCATCATCAGCTGATGCTAACTACCCAGGAAGCAGACAGCTGAAGATTAGGTGTTGCAGCAGAGAGTGGGGGTTAAAAAGAGGGGGTGCTAACAACAAAAAATATGCTATCCTAGTTCCAAAGGACCTGTCCTTTTGATATGATATTCTGATGCTTGTAATATTAGCAAAACAATTACCACTTGAAAGAGAGTTTTACAAGCTCAGACAGTTATCATCAAGAGCACCTCTGTGTCTTCAAATCCCAATACCCCTCACCCCACCCCCTCCATTTCTTTCTTCCTGAAGTAAGGATTGCTGAGGGGTTTTAAGATCTTAGTAACTTTCCTATTTAAGAAAAGCAAAAACAAAGGAGAACCAATCACAGTTAACCAAACTTAAGCTGAGGCTAATCAAATGTTCTTGCGTTGAAGGAAGCTTCACTGATGTCTCTTTTACTTGCTCTCTGTCTCAAAAAAAAAAAAAAACCAACTTCCATTTGTAGCTTCATGCTGATAATTCAAATTGAATTTTGTTCAAATAAACATTCTACCTACCTACCTATCTATCTATCTATCTATCTACCTATCTACCTATCTATGTATCTATCTATCTAGACCAGGGCTTCACTGCTCCATAATAACTTTTTTTCTCTCAGATAGAAAAAGGGAGGCAGGGCAGTGGAACACCTGATTACATGCAGATGTCACAATGTACAAGGACTCCAGTTCAAGCTCCTAGTCTCCACCTGCAGGGGAAAGTTTCACAAGTGGTGATGCAGTGCCACAAGTGTCTCTCCCTCTCTATCCCCCTTCCCTCTCAGTTTCTCTCTTGTCCTATCAAATAAAAATAAATAAGTAATAGAAAAAGAGAGGAAAAGACAGAGTCAAAGAGGCAGAAACAGAGGGTGAATGAGACCATAACAAGGCACAGTAGCACAGCTCCCTTCAGTGTAATGGGGGCTGGTCTTGAGGCTAGGTTGCACACATAGCAATTAGCACACTATCCTAGTATATTATTTTGCTAACCCTAAACTTAAGCATTTTAATATTCCTTAGTTTAACTCCCCCCTTCCCCACCTTCAGTATTACTTTATGAGGAACTGCTGATTTATAGGACTGTTGTCACAAATCTCAGTTTAACAGAACTTAGAAAACTAGGATATTGTCAGATACCAGGATAGTTGTCAGAAATTTCAACTAACACAAAGAATCTTTGATACATCTTTTTCCTGATTTAATGCTAGTAATTTAATCTCACAAGTCGAGCAAGCTGCAACTTTACATCTAATTCTGGTCAAGTGGGGGGAAAGGTAAGGGCTGGTGGGAAGGGAAACATACATGGAGAACTTGGAAGAAAGCATCTACAGATAGTCTATAGTCAGATTTGAATTGTAAAGTTTAAAAAGAACTGATTTTGAAAGTTCAAAGAAAATATATGCAAGACCTGAAACTCAAAAGGACAGATACTTCAAGAGAAATGGGAGTTTTTTCCAAAATGAAATTCTAACCATACAATTGCAAATTACCCCAGCAGATGAAAATGTAGAAACATCTAAGGATACTTATGTAGCCCCCCAGGGAGCAGTCTAATGGGCTCGAAATTTTAAAGGACAAGCACAAAAAAGATCAAGAGAAGTGTCCATAAGAAAGGATATATCACGTTCCCTAACAATTCAAGAAGGCTAGAGATCAAAATGAGCTTAAACTTGCAAAACTGCTAAAGACCAAAAAAGAGAGGATAGCTTTAAAGTTATGTTTGAAACTAAGTGTGTAAGAAAGACATAGATCTCCTGTTTAAGATGGATGATGGTTTTCAGATGATAAGAATGAAAGGATAATCTTCACATTTCAGAGAAAGAACAAGCTTGTTAAGAGGGAATCAGTGAAGAGACTGAGATTTAGAGTTCAGGTTGAATTCACCATCATATGTTGTGAAAAATGAAAGATCAAAATATAACCAGTAATCTGATGGATTCTAGTACATCTGGTATGAGGGTCAACTCAACAGGCCTATGAAGGACATGGGTAGTTTCTATAATCATAACGAAAGTAATACTGAACTTTGAAGACCATCTGGGTAACTCTAGAACAGTGTACTAAACGAAAGGTTTACTTAGGAAAGGAAATGGGGTGTCTGAGGGTCCAAAGTTCCAGGTTCAATCCTCCATACCACCACAAACCACAGCTGGGCAGTGCTCTGGAAAGAAAGAAAGAGAGAGAGAGAGAGAGAGAGAGAGAGAGAGAGAGAGAGAGAGAGAGAGAGGAAGGAAGGAAGGAAGGAAGGAAGGGGGTGTCGGGCGTTAGTGCAGCAGGTTAAATGCACATGGCGCAAAGCGCAAGGACTGGCTTAAAGATCATGGTTTGAGCCTCCGGCTTCTCACATGCAGGGGAGTCACTTCACAGGCAGTGAAGCATGTCTACAGTTGTCTATCTTTCTCTCCCCCTCTCTGTCTTCCCCTCCTCTCTCCATTTCTCTCTGCCCTATCTAACGGATGACATCAATAACAACAACAATAATAACTACAACAACAATGAAAAAACAACAAGGGCAACAAAAGGGAAAATAAATATAAAAGAGAAAGAAAGAAGGAAAGAAAGAAAGGAAGAAAGAAAGAAAGAAAGGAAGAAAGGAAGAAAGAAAGAAAGAAAGAAAGAAAGAAAGAAAGAAAGAAAGAAAGACTCTGAGGAGATTCCTCTGGGAGATGCTTACAAACAATAAGTAACAGCAGAAATGGTGGGGTGGACTAGAGAACTGTTTAAGTGGGAGGATCTAAAATACCTTTGGATCTCAACAGGCATCTGTAAGTATTCCATGATATTATTGTGGACATGATGGAGGAATGCAGGTAAAATGGCACTCAAGTTGTGTTAATCATGGAAACACCAAATTCACTGCAGCTGAGGATCACCATTTAGAGTGTACGACTTCCATATATGAGGCACAGGGTTCAAATCAAAGCACAGCATATATTAAAGTGGTGCTCTGGTCTCTTTCTCATGATATAATCCTTGTTAAAATGATAAGTATGAGGTCATCTCCTTTGCAATATCATGGTCAGAACTTGAAGGCATCATGTTGAGTAAGACTAGCCAGAAAGACAATGACCAATACTGAGCGATCTGTCTTACAGGTAGAACTTAAGAATAAAGGACAGTAAGGGAACATAAGGTGAAACCTGGACTGGCTGTGGCATATTGTACCAAAGCAAAGGACTCTGGGGACGGAGGGGAAGGGACTAGATGAAAGGACATTAGGATCTCGGTGTGTCTCCTAGACACCAGTCAAGGGGAGATGAGTGCCTATGGGTTAAAGACTATACACTATAGGGGGCTGGGCAGTGATGCACCCAGTTAAGCCCACATAGTACTATGCACAAGGACAGACTCAAGGATCCAGGTTAGAGCCCCCAGGTCCCCACCTGCACGGGAGAGGGGGCACTTCAAAAGCGGTGAAGCAGGTCTGCAGATATCTTTCTCTCTCCCTATCTTCCCTTCCTCTCTCAATTTCTCTCTGTCCCATCCAATAAAAAGAAAACAAACAAACAAACAAACAAAAAGCTGCCAGGAGCAATGGATTATTAGTGCTGACACTAAGCCCCAGCAATAACCCTGGAGCCAAATACATATATTTATTTTAACACCACCACCCCCACACACATTACTAAATTTATACCAATAAGGAAGAGGATTTGAGAAAAGAAAATTTAAAGTAAGTGACATGAGGAACAGAGAAAAACTCCAATAGTATAGTCTTAAAAAGACTAAAAAGAGCGAATGAGAGATAGCAAGAGCCTCTAAATAACTTAAGGCATCATGTGAAAAGGTTATAAACATTCTTTGTTTTTTTTTTTGTTTTGCCTCCATGGTTATTGCTGGGGCTGGGTGCTTGCACTATGAATCCACTGCTCCTGGAGGCTATTTTTTCTCTTTTGTTGCCCTTGTGTATCATTGTTGTTGGACAGGACAGAGAGAAATGGAAAGAGGAAGGGAAAACAGAGAGGAGGGAAGAAAGACACCTGCAGACCTGCTTCACCGTTTGTGAGGCGATCCCCCCTGCAGGTGGGGAATTGGTGGCTCCAACCAGGATCTTTATGCTTTGCAGTCATGTGCACTTAACCCGCTGCACTACCACCTGGCCCCCTAAGTATTTTTTATAAAGCCCTATAAAATAAAGAAATGGGGTTGAAAGTACAGGGAAACACAAATTTGCTCAGTGAAATCATGGAGTTACGAGATCTGAGCATGAGATGTTCTTTCACTAGGGCACTTATGATTCAGATGGTGTTCAAGCAAAGGGGCGTGGCCATTTGTGAAAGACAGTGACTCAACATAATGACCTAGGAGGGTCTGAGGTCACTACTGCTAACCACACATTTTGTGTTGAAAATCAGATCTAAAATTCAAACTTCTGGAAGTCCTAGACAAGAATCAATTTCCATGCTTTTTTCCAGATTATAGAGTTTGGTCATATTTCTTGGCTTGTGGCCCGTGGGTGTGTAAACTGAATCATGGATCTCTGTTTCTGATGCCATGTTCACCTGGTTGTGAATCTCCTGCCTCCTTTTTATGAAGATCCTTGCGATTCTATCACCATCTCTCAGAAAATCTCATCTCAAGACCTTGAGGTTAGCTATACTTGTAAAATCCCTTTGGATGGATTAGGAAACATATTCTTAGGCTTCAGGGCTTAGGACATGGCCATCTCTAGGGAGCCATTATTCTGTCTAGCACAGGTGCCTTTCAAACCTCAGAGATCTAGTGAACTCTTTCATCACAGGGCAAGGGCTCAAAAGTCCCTGCTAACTAGTGACAGGAGTTCTGAGACACATAGTCTCAAGACTTTAAAATCTAAATTATAAAAAATAATTCTTTTATAGATACTAACAAACTTGAAAGTGTTACTTTGAGTACAAGTTCAATGGAGTTAATTATAAACACTGAAAAGAGTTCAATCTTTTTCAAAAATGCTCACATTAAGCCAACAATTAAATATTAACTTTTTAGTAGGCTGTAAAGTTTATTTCCATATAAATCTCTATTTACAGGATTACTTAGCCATTTATATAGAATGACACATATAACCACCAAACCAGGTGGCTAAGAGTTTATGATTACTCCAGATTCCTAGAATGAGGTTATAGCTTAAGAAAAAATAGGCAAAAAACAGTAAGAGGTGAGAATAATAGAATTATTCAGACATTATTATCACTGTTCTCTTTCTGTTCACACTTAATTACTACTAATTTCCCTAGCTCCTAATAACCTGTGTCCAAACCAAACATAAGTAGGTCTTTTCAAAAATAGAGTTTTCTATTTATATATTACTTGAATTCAATTTAAAATGGGATATTTTTTAAACAGTTATGGACTTAGAAACTATTTTTCCCTAAGCATCAAGTGAAGAAAAAAGTAATTGCTGATTATAGTCATATATACAGTGGAAAAAAATAAATCCACCGATAACACTTCTGATGAAAATTCAACCCACTTGTATACTAGGCATTTATAGAACTGTTAATAAGAAGGAAAACTGATTACACAGGAACAATTAAGGACAAAAAATGATGAAAGGATGAGCAACTCAGGAGGCAAGGAAACTCTTCCCATGAAGAGTAATGACTAAGTCTTTTTCACTCTGGTTGACCAATGAGTATATAAATCCAGAGAAACACAAATCTAGCACCTGGCACTGTGACTCAAAAATGCTAACCACTTGAAGGAATACTGAACAATGATTTCTTTCATTAGCTAAAAACAACAGATCACAAGGTAAGCAGAGACCCTGGGAGCTGGTCTTACTTTACTGTCTTTGTCTGGCTTGATTGCTGAATTGTTCCCACAAGCTGAGGAAGTACTCTCTGGAGAGGTGGGAAGTCCAGGAACTATGTTCACTGTTCGGCCACTGGGATCAGTCTCCAGAGAGGCGGTGGCGATGCTGGGGGTAGCCAGTGAGGTGGCTGTAGCACAGGCCAGGGGGACACTGGCTCGACTGATGTTGACAGCAGCAATGTGGGAAATGGGGCCTGCCATAGAGGGCAGAGGTTGCGAGGAGGCCAAGTGATGGTGCGGCATGCTCACAGATGCAGGGGCCAGGCCTGTGGTGTTCTGTACCTGGATGGGCATCACTGCTGCTGTGGGGCGTTCCTGGTTGTGTGCTGCTACTGGAACAGGACGGAACAACAAAATTCAACTTTCTAATAAACAGTCCTCACAAAAACATGAGTCATTTTCCTGCATCAGACATAATGAAAGGATGCTATTGAATTTTTTACAATAAATAATGAATGGTGGTTTAAAAGCACATAACCTTAGTTGGATCTCTAAACTTCACTTTCCTTCCAAATCAGTCCAGCCCCTGAATCTGTTGCATGCCTAAAAGTTCAGTAATAACCCAGAGGCCTTGCAGTTAGAGAAAAAAACAAACAAACAAACACCTTTCTCTGGCATTAGAAACAAGGAGCTAGGGTGCCAGCCAGGCAGTGCACATCTTACCATGTTCAAGGACTCAGGTTCAAGCCCTTGCTCCCCACCCGCAGGGGGGAAGCTTCACAAGAAGAGAAACAAACAGGTCTGCAGTTTTCTCTTCCTCTCTATCTTGCCATCCCAATTTCTCCCAGTCCTTTCAAATAAAATAGGAGAAAAAAAAAGAAAAGAAAAACTAACAATAATTAAAAAAAAAAAAGAGCCAGTTTTTCATGAGATGCTACAGCATCAAACTAGGTTGGCCTCCAGCTCCCTTCTCTTCTAAATTATATACTCTTTCCTTATTACCCATTTTCCTTCTTTTGGCTTTTCTGATAGCATTCACACATCTACCCAATAGTATGACCCAAAAATCTTGGTAAGTTTCCAATGCTATACAAAGAAGAAATCTATTTAAGATCCCACTGTGTCTAAAATAGCCTTGTGACTAATATCATAAAAAATAATCTGCATCCATTAGCATGTATTAAACAGTGGTCACACAGCAGCAGTGAGATTTAGGATGATGTGATCTTGACTCTATTTTCAAGTACTATTGTCATATTCTTAGGATCAACCTAATTTCTTTCAGTCTTTTGATCTGTATTCCAGGTGAAGTTAATGTCCAGGGCAGTTTTTGTCAAAACAGACAGATGTAAAAGTGCCCTTGGACAGACAGTGCCTGCTTCTAACTCCTAATGTCTTTACAATTCTGATATTACATTTACTTTTCTCAACACTTGTCATGAGAGATTTGATTGGGCAGGCAAACCTTTGCCTGATACTTTCCAATCTATGGTCTCCTTACCTGTCCTCACAGCATTGCGGGCTTGATTGACTGTCATTTGCCCGCTCATGTGCAACAAGACCTTCGCCTGAGGACTTGTCTGGATGTGAGCTGCCGAAACCACAGCTGTGGGGACACCACTGGGATTCCCAGCAATACCATTTCCCTGGAGTTTATGTGAAGGCCCTCCTGCGGTGGAAGGACTAACCATAGTCACCCCTCGACTTCCCTGACCAGCAGTAGACATTGGGACTTTAGCCTGGGAAGCATTTGTCACGGCCCTGCTAAGAAAGAAACATATAATAAGAAAACCCAGTCCACAAACAAAATTGGAGACAGAACAATTAGATGTAATGAAAATGATTCGGGATCTTTAGAAGGGAACATTAAAACAGTGAAGACAATTATTTGTTTGAAGCATTAAAAACTGCAAATGCAATGTAATGATCCTGAGGTAGAGAATGGTCTTAAAATGTATCTGAAGTCAGAAAAATCACACAACATATTCTGTTCAAGAATATACAGTTACTGGGGTTTAGCTTTTTCATATCAAGGGCAAACAGCTGCACTTACTTTCAAGCCCTGGATTCTGCTGCTTTATCTAATGAAGAAACCAGGACTGGGTCCTTACAATATCCATACTTCCTTGCTCTGCTCATGTTTTCTTCCCTTTTTCTTACTAGCCCCCACATCCCACACCCCAGTTGGAATGCCTGTCCATCCATTTACACACATATATACATAACACAATGGGAATATCCTCTCTGAATTCTCCTGATTATTTTAATCTTATGTCTCTTTCAAGATTCAGCAGAACTCCCCTCATTTCAAGTGCCCTAGAAGGCTGGAGCTTTAGACCTGTGACTCTGATGCTACATGTGAATTTCTTCCTTCTATGCCTACTGATTACAAAATGTGGTGCATTTTTTGTCCTCTTAGTAAATTCCTTATAAATACCCCTGACTCTTGAAGGCAGGACCAGTATGAACTGACTTTCCTTCAGCATTTGCCAGTCACAGGATATACCCAACTCTAAACAAATACTTACGGCTGGATTTAATTGAATTTCAAGGTTCAGTGTAGGCTTGTATGTTGTATTATCACAACATGTTAAATTCAGTTACATAACAATTATATATGTCCTAACTTTCTAAGTAGAATGCTTCATTAAATTAAGTATCTTTATTATTTATCATGGCGAATAATAGAGAATTCACTACTAGTGAGCACCCCTCCAGATTCTTTCAATAATTTACTTTTAAACCTTATAAAATAGCTTCCTTCATTAAGTTCATTTTTTTTTTTTTGGTTATTTGGTTTAGTTTCCTTAATTGTTTGTTTTTTCACCAGAGGGAATCTGCCAACTTCTGGGTATACTGGATTCTGAATGTCGATTTTAACATATACAGAAAAGGTTGATACTGACTAAAAATCTGAAAGTCAAATTAAAGCTAACATTCTGTCACCATCTGCAACAATAGTGATTTTCATTTGATTAGGCTGCCAGCCAACCTATAAATCAAAGCCAACAGCTGACAAGTATGTTGATTCATTAAGTCATTTACTTAAAAATCAGGGGATTTGAAAAATGATTTAACATAGTTAAACTTGGACCAGTGGTCAAAAATTAAGCCTCCCTCTATATTGATGCTATTATAGGTCATTTTATTCTGTTTCTAAGACTGTGCTTTTTTTTTTTTTCCAGTGACCAGGTGAACTATCATTGGTAAGCTATCTTTACATGAAGAAAATGTTGTATATCTATAAAGTCTTACTTCCTATTCTCCTCTAACAGAGTTTCTCAACTTTGGTGACATTTTACATCAGATCTTCTTTTCTGTGGAGATTGTCTGATATATTACAGAATACTTAGAAGCACCCTTGGTTTCTACATACCAGGTAGATACCAGTAGCTACCCTGAATACCCTTTCCCCTCATAATGACAATTACAAATGTGTGAAGATACTGCCAAGTTCCCCGGGAACAAGATTACCTTCATTTGAGAAAAATGAATAATCTGTCAGATTTAAGCAATTTTAATTCTGACTGTGTTACAGATATTAATTAATTGGCCAAAATCAGAGGGAATCATCAAACTGCTGAATAGCTATAGAGGAGGTCATCTGGGTTTCAGCATTTTTTCACTATGTGATCTCAGATAAATTCTTGGTTTTTTTGTTTGTTTGTTTGTTTTTTGTGGTTTTTTTGCCTCCAGGGTTATTTCTGGGGCTCACTGCCTACACTACAAATCCACTGCACCTGGAGGACATTTTTCCCTTTTGTTGCCCTTGTTGTTTATTGTTGTTGTTATTGCTGCCATTATTGGATAGGACAGAGAGAAATCAAGAGAGATGGGGAAGATAGAGTGGGAGAGAGAAAGACACCTGCAGACCTGCTTCACCACCTGTGAAGTGACCCCCTGCAGGTGGGAAGCCGGGGGCTTGAACCAAGATCCTTATACCGGTCCTAGTGCTTTGTGCCATATGCACTTAAGTGGATGCGCTACCGCCTGGCCCACCTTTGGTAAGTTCTATACCTCCATTTCCTCATTTATTAAGTGGTAATACAAAGTAATACAACTTTGTTTAAAAAGTTGTTTAAGGGCTGTAGAATCAAAATGTACAGAAGGCTGCTGGGGTCCTGGGGTATGATGATGGAAGAGGACCTAGGCTGGAAGAAAGAACATCTTTTATTATTTTTCTTAATGTTTATTTATTCCCTTTTGTTGCCATTTTTTTTAATTGTTGTAGTTATTACTGTTGTTGTTGGATAGGACAGAGAGAAATGGAGCGAGGAGGGGAAGGCAGAGAGGGGGAATAGAAAGACACCTGCAGACCTGCTTCACCCCTTGTGAAGTGACTCCCCTGTAGGTGGGGAGCTGGGCTCAAACAGGAGCTCAAACCAGGATCCTTACGCTGGTCCTTATGCTTTGTGCCACCTGTGCTTAACCCGTGGCACTATTGCCCGACTCCCAAGAATGTCTTTTAGACACCTACCATGGATGAGAAAGGTTGTATCTATGTGACAACAACTATACTGTAAACTATCACCCTCTCCAATAAAGTGGGGGGAAAAAAGAGATAAAGTATGTAAGGCATTTAAAAATCCACCTGCCAGGGGCTGGGCAGTAGTGCAGCGGGTTAAGTGTACATGGAGCAAAGTATAAGGACTGGCGTAAGGAACATGGTTCGAGCCCCCGGCCCCCACCTGCAGGGGGATCATATCACAAGCAGTGAATGAAGCAGGTCAGCAGTTGTCTATCTTTCTCTTCCCTTCTCTGTCTTTCCCTCCTCTCTCGATTTCTCTATGTCCTATCCAACAACAACAGCAGCAGCAGCAACAATAATGGAAATAACAATAATAACAACCACAAGGGAAACAAAAATGGGAAAAATGGCCTCTAGGAGCAATGGATTGATAGCACAGGCACTGAGTCCCAGCAATAACCCTGGAGGAAAAAAAAAAATTCCACCTGCCTGGCAAACAGAAAGTATAATATAAGGAATGTTAAGCATTAATAATATAGTTTTCATTTATATTAAACACAATACTTTATTTTCTAGCAGCAAATTATTTAAAACTGGCATAGCTGATTCTTCTTAGATTTAGCTTCAAGCAAATAACTCATATCCCAGTACATCCAGTGGAAGAAACATACAACTTCATACATATCTACGTGAAAATTAACATGAGCGTTTGTGTTAGAAGGAATTTTTTCTTTTTGTCACTGTGGGGGCCTCACTGATTTAGGCTAATAAGAGGAAAATACACCAGAAGACCAAAGTTTCCCCAGTGCGGTGGGAACTGGCAACCAGGCCTGATGCTGAGCTAGGTGCATGGCAGTGCAGGCAGCTTCCCAGGGGAGATGTCTCATCAGTCCCAGATGTGCATTTTTCACATGTTGGCTATGCAACAGACAATTAGAACATGAGAAAGAATCTGGATAGATTAGAAACCACAGAAAAGAACAAAGCTTCTCTGTCTATGGCTTACAAAAATATTTATTCAAAACCATACCTTGTGACTGGGGCCACATAATTGCCAGGGAAAACCCCAATTTTGCTGGTATGCATTGATGTCCCTTTGAACCAGCCATCCTGACATCGCTCAAACACTAAAAACATCTCCCCTTTTCTCAACTCCAGTTCGTCTTCTTTCCGGGGAGTGTATGGATAGATGGCAACATACCTAGAGTAGAAAGAATATTTTATTTTGATTCAGTAACAGAATGAGTAACAGACAGGCTAAGGTGTTCAAAACTCTTCTTTGGCACAAAGTTCTGAATATGTTGTATACATGTAAACAGAAAAAGATAATTGCCTAATGAAAGAGGTCTTATCTCCACTTAAAAGGCAGTGCCCTTTCTGATTAAGAACTGCCAACTCTGTCTCCCCAGTGAGGAACTGGCTGTCCTACCTACCAAATGCCATTCTTGAAGTGTGAAAGAATTAATGCAGTTCCCTCATAGTGCCTAAGTTGCTGGTGGGGATTAGGAACCCACTGGGAAAATTGAGCTCTTCAAATGGCACTTGTTAGACTTGGGAAGTGGCCCCAAATGAGGACAGATGGTATGAACTCCCACTGGGAAGCACAACATGCTGCTTTCCACATGCAAGCTGAACCCAGAGGCTTGGCTGCACCTGCTTCTGTGTGCTCAGTCAGGAAAAATGCTGAGTTTGAAAGAGTCAAGGGAAAACAAAGTCCAGATCACAAATAGTACAAAAAACAATGCTGCACTGTAAGGTAATTGTGCCACACATATATGAAACCAGGCAGGGGACAATAACAGATTTTATCACTGGTATGTTAAACTGTCCCATGTTATAAAGTCACATCATGCAGAGTCCACAAAATTTTAGTTGCATTTTGGCATCAGTAAACTAAACAAGACATCTGAGTTTTTGAGACTGTTGGGGACTTGAAGCTTTTCACAGCTACTAGGTCAGATCTGTGAGTAAAATCTTCCTATTCCTTAATATGTTAATGCAAGAAATGAAAATGAAGGTGAAAAGCCAAGACAGGAGTTGTATCAAAAGGGAGCTCTATACATTTATAACATTATGAAGAAGCAAACAGCTAAGTTTCCCTGAACTGTGAAAGGTCTTCACTCAGCAGGATGGCTGCCCAGAAAGGTCAAGTGTGAGACCCATTTTGTTTCAAAGTTTTCCTACTTATTTATGCGTGACTAGGCAGAAGTCTGCAGAACAGAAACCTCTTTGGTGAGCTATGAGCCTGTCACCAGCTCATGCCAGAAAAGTGTTTTTCTACTTCTGTTTTTTGGGCTTTGTTTAGAAAGGATTGTTTAAGTAGTAGTAAATGCCATCCTCACTTACACACTGGGCCGAGTCTGAGGCCGTAAATGAGCCATCTGGTCAGCGGGTCCCACTGCAGGCCGGGGTCCCATTGCAGCACTGGTGGCAGCGGCAGTGGCAGCTGCAGTGGCGGTAGCGGCGGCGGCGGCAGCAGCACTGGGTGGTGTAGAGGCCAGAAGCGGGGGTGGAGGGAGAGGAGGGTTCATAGCCTAGAATAAGAAAGAAGAGGGGGAGAGAGAGAGAGAGAGAGAGAGAGAGAGGGGAAGAAGGAGGAAGAAGGAGGAGAAAAAAAGAAGAAGAAAAGAAGAGGAGGAGGAAGAGGAGAAGGAGAGGGGAGGGGAAGGGAGGGTAGAGGAGAGAAGAGAAGAGAAGAGAAGAGAAGAGAAGAGAAGAGAAGAGAAGAGAAGAGAAGAGAAGAGAAGAGAAGAGAAGAGAAGAGAGAAAATTTTTATCTATACCTTTTATGGAAGATGGGAGGGAAAAGGAATCAGAAATCTATGGAGAAAGACTTTGATCAAACTCATACAGAGCAGAACCAGCAGGCTTCCTCACATACATGAATGCCTCTTTTCTAAAAACAGTAACAACAAAAACTCATCTAGCCTGACTTCCCTAGGCAGACAACCTCACCAATGTGTCCTGGAACCCTGCCTCCCCAGAGCCCTGCCCTACTAGGGAAAGGGAGAGACAGGCTGGGAGTATAGGTCGACCTGCCAACACCCATGTTCAGTGGGGAAACAATTACAGAAGCCAGACCTTCCACCTTCTGCATCCCACAGTGACCTTGGGTCCATACTCCCAGAGGGATAAAGAATAGGAAAGCTATCAGGGGAAGGGAGGGGATATGGCGTTCTGGTAGTGGGAACTGTGTAGAATTGTACCCCTCTTATCCTATGGTCTTGTCAGTATTTCCATTTTATAAATAAAAATTTTTTAAAAATAAACTAATCTCCTGTTCTCCCATAAGGTCTTAATGCCACAGCAAGCTTTTTAGCAATTAAGTACGTAATCATACTTGGAGGAAGGAGAGAAATAATGAAAAAAATGCATAGACTTTTCAGACTAATAACAATCTTAAGTTCAGACATGGACAAGAATCCAAATGCCTTTCAGGCAAGGGTGTGGGCAGCTATAATGTCACACTGCTCACGAGGAATTAATTTGTGATCACTTCTGCAACTTGAAACTCAAACACAACACAAAACAGTTTAGCCACTCTGTACCTCAAACCATTCCTTCAGATGAAAATTTCCTTTGATGCTTGGTCTCCGCTAAGGCCCAAACAATAGCAAGTCACAATCACTGGGCTATTATTGCTATTTTTGCTTATTCTTTTCTTAACTATGCCAGCTTTTGAAATTTAGTACTATCAAGATTGGTAATCTTTAACAAGTACACCAGTGAAAAGCTGCTGGTCCCTTTATGGGCACAGACTAAATGGTTCTGCCTACAGGATTCCATGCCTTTTGAAAATCAATGGTGCAATTGTTACCTTCTGATCTATAAACCCCAGATAATTCTCTAGGGTCTGTATACTGAAACTCCTGGGAAAACAGGCAGGCCTACAAAGGCCTGCTTGAATCCCTACCTCACCCTACCCAAATCTTTGAACCTCTAGATGTAAAAATGGAATCAAAGAAGAAATAAGGAGATGGAAGGACACACCTAGGAAAACATAAATGGTTTCTATACATTGACATACTAGTAAGAAAATGCAATGATATTTCAACATAAATCAGGAGTCATTTTTGTTTCTGTATTTTATAATAATAAATGTTATCTCATCAAGATTTACTTCATCTGCCTGTCAATGTATATAGATCCAGAAACATAATAAACTGAGTAGAAAAATCTTTTAGGTTCTCAGACATATACGGAAAGTGTTTCACATATTGTTATTATTACTATTTTAAAATTTTTTTGCTAAAGTGACTCTCAGGGAATGATTTTTTTCCCCCCTATACTGCAGCTGAAGTTGTTACAGAACATTTGGTACAGAAATAAATGAGGTGTGGAGCTGCTTACGGAGTGCTAGCCTGGACACGGCAGAGGTTAGTTCAAAGAGTTAGAACTTTATGAACATTCCTTGAACTCTCACTCAGTATAAAACATGGCAGAATTAAGATTTGTTTATGGCTGTAGGATTTGCATGGACTGGGACTTGAGGCCGAAGAAGATGAAGCATTCATCCCATTTGGTCTTCTCCCAGTGACAAACTAGATAGAAAAAAAAAAGTACTTCTAGCAAAAAGTATGACCTGGGAAGATCATGGACAATAATATTCCAGTGGGTGGGATTACAAATCTAGACTGTACATAGACATACAAATACATAAATAGACATACATACATACATAGACATACATAGACATATAAATCTAGACTGTACATAGACATAGAAAGACATTAAAAAGTACCACTCAACAGGTTTCCATTTGAATATTTTTTAAGATTTTATTTATTTATTTATGAGAAAAATAGGAGGAGAGAGAGAAAGAACAACACTCTGGTACATGTGCTGCTGGGGATTGAACTCGGGACTCCGAGCTCCACTGCTTTATCCACTGTACCACCTCCCAGACCACCATTTGAATCTTTCTAAGTTTGATTTCAAATCAGAGTGGCTGTGGGAGGGCAGAAGAAAAAGGACATATATTCCATCAATAGTGAGTCCAACAATTGCTCCTAGAAATGACTTAAAATAGGACCTAAGGCACAGAACCAAAAAGTTCCATTTCACACTCTCAGTAAAATTCTATTTCCAAGAGAAAAGGAAATTAAAATGGTCTGTTATAACTTAAGTTTATTAAACAAAATCTGTGCTAAATTGGCCATAAGGAAAAGGTAAAAAACAAAACAAAACCTGAAAACTGGATAAAAACATGTCACACTTTGTTAACAAAATATTAGAAAGTCACCTCTTGTTTTTATTATACAAAGTAAGTTTATAGGCATTTAAAATATGGTATGAAAGAGAAAATTCAGAAAGATCCCAAATGTTAAAAAGAAAAATACAGTAATATTTCTCTCTTTATGGTTGAAACATAGATGGTCACCAAAATTGGGTAGATATATTCCTCAATGCTGGGGGTAAGTGTACATATATATGTGTACATTCATATTTCTAGGTATAAGACCAAGAAAAAGAGAAAGTCTGATTAAAATCAGATTGCTAGATGTTGTATTCATGTATATATAAGCACACAAAGACCAAGAGAGTAAGTCTGATTAAAGTCAGATTCCTGGATGTTATAGCTGTGGATATATAAATACACAGACAAAGACCAAGAGAAAGTCTGATTAAAATCAGATTCCTAGATGTTGCTCAGCCCTGTGGGGTTGGTAAAATGATAGGGCTCTGGTGAGACCCAGGCTGTGACAGACTAGGAAGTTCTGTGGGTTGCTCTATAAACAACCTAAACTGAAATAATCTGGTGATGTGGAAGTTCAAAAGGTAATCCACTGTGTGTTGTGCTTCAGGCTGTTTGCAATCCTGCAAGACCTGAAATTTCTACAAAGCAAACCAGTCTTTCATTCACCCAGAACTGACCTGTAGACCTATTATTTCCTAGCTGAGACCAGCCCAGGCACCAGAGGCCAAGATGAACCAGTAGAGGAGAAATAAAAAATCTATGGTCTGCTAGCAGTGAAAAAGTCATATTTTATAAATTCAATATTGTTCAGAACTAAAGACCACATCTAAATGTTTCTAGATACTTCGTGCTAAATTAACAGGGACTTGATAAGTGCTCCTTATAGCTTTAGCTTTATGTAGCAGGTTTATATTATCTAAGCAAAGTTGCCTATAGCTATGGCTCACGTCATTAAAAGTACTGATGTAGAAAACTGGAAATTATTCTAATTGGTTAAAAATGGCTCTCTACTAGTGCTTCTATAGAATCAGACCTCTGGGGAGTCGGGCGGTAGTGCAGCGGGTTAAGCACATGTGGCGCAAAGCACAAGGACTGGCTTAAGGATCCCGGTTCAAGTCAAGCAGGTCTGCAGGTGTCTATCTCTCTCTCCTCCTCTCTGTCTTCTCCTCTCTCCATTTCTCTCTGTCCTATCCAACAATGACATCAACAACAATAAAAAACAACAAGGGAAACAAAAGGGAAAATAAATAAATATAATTTTTAGAAAATTAAAAAAAAAAAAAGAATCAGACCTCTGCTTACCAGCATGCAGTAAAGATCTGAGACAAGAATTACTATTTCTGAATACTATGGCTAGAAAATAAAACTTTGGATTGGCCTGCTAATGTGAAATTTGTTATGTTCAGGTTCTGTACCCCTGATCCACTGATTCTGAAAGAGGCAGCTTTGAGGTCAGATAAAAATGTAGATTCTTGGGGCCTGGCAGTGGTGCACCTGGTTGAACGTACATGTTACTATGTGTAGAGATCTGGGTTCAAGCCCCCACTCTCCACCTGCATGGGGGAAGCTACATGAGTGGTGAAGCAGTACTTCGGGTGTTCTCCCTTTCTCTATCTCCCCCCTTAATTTCTCTTTATCCTACCAAATAACCAAAATTAAAGAGAAAAAAAAATGGCTGCTGGGAGTGGTGAATTTGTTGTGTAAGCACCAAATCCCAATGATAACTTTGGTGGGGGGAGAAAAAAGTAGAGTCTGTCTTTTAAGGCAGTTCTCAATTTCCCTCCTTTGTTAGAGTAAGTACCAGGAAAAGGGATGTCCTCTCTCAGAGTGGGCTGGATTCCAGTCCATTGACTGGCCTGGATTCCAGTCCACTGACTGGCCACATTTGCTAGCAGACACTCTGAATGAAAAGTTCAAGCCTGTGGGTGTAAACCTCTCCTCTCTGGTGCTTGCCTCTTCTATTGCCTTTCTAGGCAATCTGCCAGAGAGTGGTGAGGTCTGTAATTGGCTAAGGAGAGAGGACAAGATTCATTAGGTCTTAAGCCTGGGTTGAGGGCTGCAGGCCAGCCTACTGGTTAAGTGCTTTGGGCATAATTTCAACTGACAAGAAGGATTCATTTTCTTTCCTACCACCTCTTATGTATGTATCTCTCCTAGGAAAGTGACTGGCAGGACTGGGCCCATTGAGAAAATGCCATTTAACATCCCTCAATCATATCATCATTTCTTTCTAAATGATGATATGATTTCTGCTTTTCAACAGACTTTCAACTCTACATATCACATCTCTACAGTCTTTCTGTGTCTGAACTGGCATAGACACTAGTGCAGTCATATTCCCAAGCCCACAGTGTTAACCATTTCAGCAGTATTACCTGTCTCTGTGCAGTAGTGTTTGCAAAATTATTTGAGAACATTGCCTTATTTTATGACAATGAATAAGTAAAAATGCAAGAATTTATTATTCAAAAAAATAACTTGAGGGTGGGGGTTGGTAACATAGTGGTTATGCAAAGAGACTCCCATGCTTGAGGCACCAAACTCCCAGGTTCAATCCCTGCACCACCAAAAACCAGAGCTGATCAGTGCTCTGATAAAATAATAATGATAATGATAATAATAATAACAACAACAACCACCTGGGGCAGGGGCAGTGGCAGGGAGAGAGTGCAGCAGTACTGCACAGAACTTGCGTATGAGAGGGTCCAGGCTCAATCTCCCACACCACTAATAGCCAGAGTTAAGTATGGCTCTTGTCCAAAAAATACATACATAAGTAACATATTTATCAGGATTAAATAACTTTAAGATAAAATAGTGAGTCTTTAGTCTCATGTGGATGTTCATCAAAATTAAACCAGTCAATTGGAGTCACAGCTATAAAGAAAAAAATTAGATAATGTATAAAAAAGTTAGAAATTGATGTTTAGAAGATCATAAAAAACAGGAAAGGCATAATTAACAATTTGGAAATTTAAAAATATCTCTCTGGGAATGAAACTTCTCCTATAAATTAAATATTTATTACTAGACATTTGGTTAGTGAGATGCTTGTAAAGTTCACTGACTTTATAAAAGAAAAAAATACATAAGGTCCCTATGTCTCAATATATGTACCTGTGAAGTAGGATATAATTAGAACTAGGTTGGACTGCCTTTTTCCCAGTGCCCTAGAGATAGTAGACTATGAAGTCTATTTTTCTTGCTATTTCACTACTAACAGAAGAAAACAGATCTTCAAGGCATGTTTTTCAAAAAAGGAATAATGATATGCTCCTACCACTTTAGAACAGCATGATATAGATTGCGAGGCCTCAGTTCCTAAGATATCCATCTTTAATGTTGCTGATATGAAATTCTGGCTATACGCTATCCCCCCCCCAACCTTATTTTCAGAACTTCTGCCAGTTCCAAAGGCTTCATTTCTGTCTCTCAAACTATAAATGTTGGCATCTCTATCTCCAATGTTCAGTGCCTATTATGATCTGCCAATAGCAATAAGTTCACTTAACAGACTCAGGGGCTTCAATGAATTAACAGCTATTTTAAGAATATGATAGTGTTTAACTTTGTTTCTTTAAACACACACACAGTGTAAATATATTTTAAAGAAAGAACACCCATTTTTCAAATATAATCTGTTTATAAATTGGTCATAGGCTGCAGCAGACCTTTGTTATTGTGGTTATTTGTAACACTGTGCTAAATAGCTCAGCTAGTACAGAAACACAGGGATTTTTAGTTACTTAAAGAAATTCTACTACTATTATGCTGAATGTTCAAAGTTAAGATCTTTACCTTTCGGGGCCAGGCAATGGTGCACCTGGTTAAGTACTCATATTACAGTGTGCAAGGATCCAGGGTCAAGTCCCCACCTATAGAGAGGAAAGCTTCACAAGTGGTGAAGTAGGGCCGCAGGTGTCTCTGTCTCTCTCCTGTCTCCTACCCCTTCTCAATTTCTCTGTCTCTATCCAATAATAAATAAATAAAAATATTTTTTAAAAATACCAAAAAAAAAATCTTTACCTTTCAATCCCTCCCATAAAATTTGATGGAAAAAAACCCCAAAAAACAAAACCTCACTAATTATAGTCTGATGATTGAATAGCAGTTTTGCTCCTTGTGTTAGGTAGTCAACATTTCAGCTGTTATGTGTGAAATATATAAATTCATTCTGCTTTAAAGATTAAAAAGTCTCAATGAAAAAATATTAGAAATAGTTTTTGATACCAATTCTAGTGGTGTCGTTTACTACCTATAAATCCACACCACACTATAAACTGTACACATACTGTTGGCTGTTATGGTGCTCAAAGAGTTAGGAAATACTTCAGGTTTTAATTGTGATATTTGCCATGATTAATGGAAAAGGCAACAAGCTGACACTGCCCCCCCATTTAAACCTAATATACTAAATAAAACGTTTCTGCCAACTTACCAAGGACTTTGCATTCCAGAAATCCCCTGAGATGATAGGTCTGTTTATAATTAGTTTTTCATAGAATGGAATTGGCAAGCAGACCAACTATTTAATAAGCCTTTCCCTTGCTTAACATGCAGGCTTTCTTATATAATCCTAGGATAAATTGATTGAATGTAAACCAATATTTGGGGGTCAGAACATGGTGTACCTCGTTAAGTGCATGTCTTACACAAGGATACAGGTTGAAGCCCCCAGTTGCTATCTGTGTGTCTGTGTGTGTGTGTGTGTGTGTGTGTGTTTGTGTGTGTGTGTGTGTGTAGCTTCATGAGCGGTGGAGCAGGGCTGTAGGTGTCTCTCTCTGTCTTGCTCTCCTCTCCTTCTCTATCCTCCCCCTCAATTTTTCTCTGTTCTATCAAATAAAATAAATAAAATTGAAGAAAAAAAAACACCCTAGTCTTTGTATAGCCATGCTCCCTTGTGACTTGTCTGATCAGATTTGCCCTGGAGTTAGCCTCCAGGTTAAGAACTGGCCATTTACTAGATTGTAAAATTTTCAGCCCACAAGCACTGCATCTCAGTCAACTCTACATCTTTTTCACTAATTAATTTTTCTAAGATCAGAAAAGTCAGTCTTTTTCCCACCTTAAGAGATCAAACTAGAATTTTTCCAAATAAAGCAGTCAACAAAACCTTTCTGTTTATGTCTAGATCAAGGGAAGAAGAGAAGGAAGCAAAGAAGTGTCTTACCAAAAGACTAAAGGATGGTGATTATGGAAGTTGTCTCTGTCTGAAATATCTGCAGTTAGAAGAATCTCATGGAAATGGCATTTCAATGAAAGTTAACTTATATTCATCTCCCCTGGTGAGTCAAAACTTCATTTCCTTCACCAAATAACTATACCATCAAGGTACCTATAACCTTTAAATCAGAACATTAGTAACACTCATTTAAGATCAAGTTTAACTGTTTAAGATGTTTATGAAAGTCTAAAGTCAAGCTACGTATTTGCTCTGAATTTATTTATGTCTCACCTTGTCTCAAAGCCAGTTTTAAATTTTGTATAAAATGTACCAAGACAAAATATATATATATCTAAAGTAATGAAAATGAGGACAATAAAACTAGATGAAGTTAACAATTTGAGTATGAGGCCCTTTCTGGGATAGGGATACAAAGTTTGCTCTAAGCAAGCTAGCAGAGGGAAAAGCAGTCTTTACAACATATATAAAATCCACAACCTAAAAATAAACCAGCAGTTTGAAGACTTATCATTCTTGGTACAGTCAATATAGAAAACCAAGCGCAGGGACCGGCGTAAGGATCCCGGTTCGAGCCCCCGGCTCCCCACCTGCAGGGGAGTCGCTTCACAGGCGGTGAAGCAGGTCTGCAGGTGTCTATCTTTCTCTCCCCTTCTCTGTCTTCCCCTCCTCTCTCCATTTCTCTCTGTCCTATCCAACAACGAAATGCCTCAACAAGGGCAATAATAATAACCACAACGAAGCTACAACAAGGGCAACAAAAGGGGGAAAAAATGGCCTCCAGGAGCGGTGGATTCATGGTGCAGGCACCGAGCCCAGCAATAACCCTGGAGGAGGAAAAAAAAAAAAAAAAAGAAAAGAAAACCAAAACAAAATAGACCAGAGCTTCCAAGAACCTTCAGTGTAACCTACATTAAAACTAAAAGCTCCATAGTGTTCTCTGAAGTAACTAATTCAAGGACAACATTCTGGGTCTAGAAGTTCTCTAGGTCTCAATTGTACTGCCTTCTCCTACCAATGTAAGAAAATATGATAGATGGTAGGGTTTAAGGAAATAAGGTCTTCTTTGTTTTCTATAACACAAAGTTCAAAGGAATGAAATCCAAGGATGGTCCTCTTTAATGTTAATAAAAATGATTATTTTCTCTCTCTCTTTTTTAAAAAAGTTTTTTAGTATGCTCTAGGCCCCCCTTGTAGAGGCCAATAACAAGATCAATAATAGCTCCCCTTCCTATGTTCTATGCATAGTACCAATGCTTTAAAGTAGATACAATTAGTCTCATCTCATAAGTAGGAACATTGTGGCTTAAAGAGGCTGATTAAATAACAATGGGCTAAGCTGTGCTTCAAACCCACATATGATGTTCTGTCACCTAACGGCTACTTTTTTAAAAAAATTTTTTAAAAATCTTTATTTATTTTGAATAGAGACAGAGAGAAATTGTGAGGGAAGGGGGAAAGAGAGCAGGAGAGAGACAGAGAGACTACCTGCAGACCTGCTTCACCACTTGTGAAGCTTTCCCCCTGCAGGTGGCAGGGGCTTGAACCCAGATCCTTGCACACTGTAATGTGTACGCTTAACCAGGTGCGCCACCACCTGGCCCCCCCAACCACTACTTCTTTGAGAGCATGACAATTATTGAGATTTTACAAAGGAACTTAAAGGTGTGGGGCCCAATGAGGAGATCAAATTTAGGGATGTTTTTTGCTGTCCTTATTCAAGGAACTAGAATAATCTGATGGTATAAGTCAAGGGAGTGAGCTGAAAAGGAGATATCTCACAACTGCTGGTTCCTTGTAGTTCCACTATTTGCTGTTTTCAGAAGCAAGATTAAGACTATTGTTTCTGATACTTAACATCACATTTGTTTACTGCATTTTTAATTTTCTCTTCAGTCATCATCATTTTTATATCTATCTATCTCCCCTAGTCTCCTTCATTATTTCTATTAATTACACCACTCCTCTGGGTGTTTTGAATCAAGTATTATTATTACTATTTGAATAGTGTCTGCAGGATGCTGTTTTCAGAAGGAACATCACATAACTGGCGAGAGTTTTCCAAGGAAGCTGATACCCTAGGCAGCCATAACTATGTCTATTCCAACAGAAGACCTAAAAACTAAATGATCAACTATGGCATTGACTAACCATGTGACTCAAGAGCAGAACATTTAGCTTTTGGAATCCTAGTTCCTTGTTTATATTTCTATAATGAGAAATAAGCAGTTTTTAGAAACTAAAGAAATAAAAGTTAGGTCTTTAGGAAGTCAGGCTGAACTTTAATGAAAACTAAACAGAGCTCTTCTAATAGTTTCAGGCCACTAATCCTCACTATTAAACACTTTGTTTCAGCTGGTGAGAAAGTGACTTCCTATTCTTTTAAAAAATATATTATTTATTTATTTATTTATTCCCTTTTGTTGCCCTTGTTTTATTGTTGTAGTTATTATTGTTGTTATTGATGTCGGCGTTCTTGGATAGGACAGAGAGAAATGGAGAGAGAAGGGGAAGACAGATAGGGGAAGAGAAAGATAGACACCTGCAGACCTGCTTTACTACCTGTGAAGCGACTCCCCTGCAGGTGGGGAGCCGGGGGTTACACCGGGGTCCTTACACCGGTCCTTGCGCTTTGCACCACGTGTGCTTAACCCACTGCGCTACCGCCCAACTCCGGACTTCGTAATCTTTTTTGTAAAATACATAGAGACAATAGACAAGAGCCAGCTTCATGTGACTAGATACCCAAAAGCAAAATAGAGAGGGGGAGAATCTATACTTACTCCAAGGGCGGCTGAGTAGGGGCCATCTGGTGGGAATGTGAATGAGGGACCAGTTGTCACTGGGCTGCTTGGGGGTGGGGTCACGATCAACCCGGTGGTACTTATATGAACCTGCCAAGAAAAAAAAAAATAATAAAAACAATATTATATTTAATATATACCATAATAGAGCATATCAGCTAAATATTGAAAGGAAAATCACAATATATTTTTATATATTTTTTATCTGTAGCTTCTACTGTTTTGGGAAAACTGAATCCTTTTCAGTTGAGTCAACTCAAATTCACTGGTTACCTAATTTGTATTACATACTGGGGAGCCACATGCTTAACACCGGCCACTGTAATGCTCTACAATCAGAATTCAATTTCTTTTTTATAATTTCTTTTTTTATTTTATTTTATTAAATTTTTTTTGTAATTTTATTTATCTTCCCTTTTGTTGCCCTTGTTGTCTTTTTATTGTTGTTGTAGTTGATGTCGTCGTTGTTGGATAGGACAGAGAGAAATGGAGAGAGGAGGGGAAGACAGAGAGGAGGAGAGAAAGACAGACACCTGCAGATCTGCTTCACTGCCTGTGAAGCGACTCCCCTGCAGGTGGGGAACCGGGGGCTCGAACCGGGATCCTCATGCCGGTCCTTGCGCTTAGCGCCACCTGCGCTTAACCCGCTGTGCTACCGCCCGGCTCCCCAGAATTCAATTTCTATTAGCTTTTACTGTAACATACAGCCCCATTTAGGGTGCTACTATCAACCAAACTGACCATCTAGACAGTTTGTCTTCCCTTGACTAGCCTACTAAAACATTGTCGCTGAAGATCCTGTTGAGGTGCTGTGACAGAATACTCACCTGTCTGTTGACATGTTGAGTGGACATGAAATGCTTAAGGTATTTTGCTATTTTTAGGATCATTTTTCAAGACTCCTACCTTTTTTCAGTGGGAACACATTTAAAATGCAGCTGCCTAGACATGCCTAGAGCAGGTAATTATTTACAAAGCCTTTAAAGGAACAATGTCAAGCCAAATTAGCTGTTTTCAAAGGTGTCTTTTCCACCATATGACCCAAGATTAATTTACTAGAAAGAAACTGAATTATTAAGGTCATTTCATTGTCTATGTTTACTTATCCAAGTTTCTTGTCATGTCCAACTGCTAAATGAGGTGGTGTTACTTGGTGCTGTGGGAAAAGGAGGCACACAAAGGCAGTCTTCTTCCTATACTAGTAAAGGAGTGTTAGGGTTGTACCTTGTTTCCCCTAAGGAAATAATGACACACCAAAAATTATAGACTTTTTCTAACAAAAGCTTAATTCCAAACATGAGTTCCTCCATTTCCCTAAGTATGAAAAATATTACTAAGACAAGGAGAGTTCAGTGTCTAGATCTACGAAGGCTTGAAGGAATTTCCAGTTCCCCACTGGGTGAGGCACTGCCAAGACTGGAAAAAACCAGCATAAAATTATGCCTGTACCTGCTGACCCATGTATTGATTGAACCAGTATCTTGAAGCTAAGCCAATTGAAGGGTGCCTCTAACAAGAGCTTTTGTCCTCCCCAGACCCTCATTTTCTTTCCTGTGAACCAAAGTCTATTTCCAATTGATTTCTACTATGAAGCATACAGTTTTTTTTTTTTTTTTTGGCTTGTTTTTGTCTTTTGCATCTTCTTTTTTTCATTCTAGGATAAAATCCAATGGCCTTTAGCTATTTTATCAAGTAAATCTGTATCTATATACTCTAAAAACATCTGCAAGTCAACACTACATGAAGAGTCAGTCTTTCTTAGATTAGACAATGAAGCTCACTTCAAAGTGAACACCACTGCCAAAGAATCTTTGGGGGTAGCAACAAACCTACCAAGATCTCATTATTGATTAGTTTATTCTCATAGTCCCAAAAGGGCTGGAGGGGGATGGTTTAGAGGGGACAACTAACTGTTAGTGAGCCTCTGAATGCAAAAGTCATTTTTCTAGATAAATCCAGTCATGCACTTCCTAGAGGCTTGTTCCCTTAGGCTTTTCCAACATAAGCATGGGAGGGGATGAGAGTAGCACAGAACAGAGAAAACAATGCAAACATTAAGCTTCAGGACAACACGGAGGGTGGTATAGGAAGATGCCAGCATGAGAACCTAGGAAGAGAAAGAAGTCACCATAGACAGACAAAAAGCAGGGCCAGGTGACTGTGTACTAGGTTGAGCGTACATGTTACCATACACAAGGACCTTGGTTCAAGCCCCAAGCCCCTACCTATGGGGGGAAGCTTCACAAGAGGTAAAGCAAGTGTTGCAGGTGTCCTTCCATTTTTCTCCCTTTCTATTTCTTCCTCCCCTCTCAATTTCTCTGTCACATCAAATAAAATCAAAAGAGAATGATAAGAAGTAGGACAAAGAGATGGCAGAGTGATTATGTAACAGATTTTCAAGCCTGAGGTTATTAAGTCGCAGGTTTAATCAGGGGCACCATCATAAGCCAGAAGTGAGCAGTGCTCTGGTTTAAAAAAAAAAAAGAGAGAAAAAACAGAGTAACAAGGAGTTCCAACAGTCAGTCAATGGTTGGCATGTCCAGAACAACTTGACTTAGCTGATCCTTTTCCTTACGCCGCTCCTTGTGCTTCGCACCGTGTACGCTTAACCCACTGTGCTACTGCCCGACTCCCAAGCTGATACTTTTCCTATAGAATTGTTCAATGCTTAGGCTCCTTCACATGAAAGCACTATGTAGAGAGGGGAAAAAGAGCTGGGGGAAAGCAAATGGGGATACGTGGGTGGCTCTTTTACACAAAAATGCTACCAAATACTTCATATTATGAATCATTCTAGCTGGCAGAGGTCAGAGAATATCATGGGTGAGGCCAGGGGAGGAGATGAAACAGCTAGGTTGCCTGTCATATCATGTACTTTTACAGATATCAACTACAGACATCTGTGCACATGTATTCTAATGAGCCACCTGCATGACACAACCTATAATTAATCTCCCAATTTATCTGAAATGCTTGATCTTCTTCTTCTTCTTCTTCTTCTTCTTCTTCTTCTTCTTCTTCTTCTTCTTCTTATTATTATTATTATTATTATTACCAGAGCACTGATCAGCTCTGGCTTATGGTGGTGTGGGGGATTAAACCTAGGACTTTGGAGCCTCAGGCATAAGAGTCTCATTGCATAATTATAATGCTACATATCCCTGGCCTCTTACAGGGGAATTCTAAAGCCTTCATTCAATAGTCACCAATTGCAATAGCAAAGCAATCTTTTGCTCTTTTTTTATTGTCCATACCTCTACCCAGGTACCTAGATTTGTCCATGACAATGATATCTCTAAGTACCATATAGAGCTCTAAGAGTGAGGACCTACACATCTTGGTGAGAAGGTGAGCTGGATGGAGGATGCTGTTCTACCAAACACTGACCTGCCTATTGGTGGGCTTCATTTGTGTAGGCTCCTTACATTGAATTTTGTAATAAGTGCAACCAAATCTAATTAAGGATAAGCAAGATTGTTGATATGCTTCACATTGGTTTGGTCTCACCCCCCACCCCCGCCTCCGGGAGATTGTGGTTTAGTCTTTGTCTTTTTGGGCTTCTCCCTTCTCCCCGCCCCCTACCCAATTGAAAATAAGTCAATTATCAAGAGAAACTTTCAGTAATGGACCTCAGTCAAATCTACTGACAGATCCTTGGCTAGGTCTACCTTTAGGCAGATTCACCCTTCTTTAGGAAAAAGACACGGCTAATTTGTCATGCTTGTGACCCAGGTTCGCACCTGGCCCCTATCACATTGGAGGAAGGTTTGGGGTTGCAGTATCTTTCCCACTCTCACTTTCCCTCTGTCTCTCTCTAAATGTCTATCTGAAAAAGTCAGCTAGGAGCAGTGGAACTCCAGTGACAGCAAAACAAAAAAAGAAAGGAGATGGAATGTCAACTCACCCTATGAGATGTGCAACTTACTCTGTGTGTGTGTGTGTGGGGGGGGTGGGGGTCCGGCATTCAAGCCCCAGCATGAAAGCACAAGAAAAAGTACCAGGAAAGTTCCATGGATGGTGACATGGTGCTGTGGTGTCCCTCCTTGCTCTATTTCTCTAAAACAGACACATGAGAATTGATCCAGAGTAAGCTGCTGAGTAGTGGTATCATGCATGTTCAAGGACCCAGTACCATATTTTTTTGTTTAAAGTTTTTATTTATTTATGAGAAAGATAGGAGGAGAGAGAAAGAACCAGACATCACTCCGTTACATGTGCTGCTGGGGACTGAACTCAGAACCTCATGCTTGAGAGTCCAAAGCTTTATCACTGTGCCACCTCCTGGACCACCCCACAGTACCAATTATAAATAAAGAAAGAAAGAAAGAAAGAAGGAGAATCAGATTTTAAACAGCTTCAAATTAACCTATTTTCCCATATCCACCAATCCCCACAGCTAGGTGCTTGCCTGTGGCGTATGTTACATGCATTCACCACTTTCTTGTGGACTGTGGTTCCCTCCAATGTACACAGTCTCCTCATCAAGCAGTGTTTTCTGTAAACCCAGACTAGAGAAACCAGGCAGCACTTCAAACACCTCCCATCCTCTTCTAGAAAAAAATGTCTCCCTGAGGCAACCTGTTACCACTGAACACAAAACGTACTGGAATACAGGAGGGTGGGGAGTGGAGGGGGAACTGTCTTAATGGAACATAGAAAGAGCCTTGTTTCCTAAGCTACCCAAACCCAAACAAAAATAGTTCTTTCATAGTTTTTGTTCCTAGCTCTGGCAGGGCAGCATCAGACATGCTTGCACCTGACCGCCCAATCCTCAACAAAAGACATAAACACTATGCTGATCTCCCTTTTTCTTTTAATTTTTGCTTCTGCCAAGAGATCGCTTGTCCATTCTTTTAAAGCTATTTCCATTTTAAGTTGTCACTCTTCTTGGCAGGTAAGTTTTTTTTTTTTTTTACTTCCAGTAAATGTCATTGTCCAGTGCTGCTAGGTTACAAAATGAACGTGCAGTTAAATGATTCAATCTTCTATTAATAAATGACCATCTTTAACAGGTCCTTCTGCCAGAATCTTGTTTAAAAATTCTTCAGCTTTAAACCTTTCCAAAATAACCCCACTTAGTACTTCACTTGTCACATGAGTATAATTAGTTACAGGTAAAATAACATTGCTCTGCTTTCTACCCATTTTTAAGTTAAGACTCATTTGTTCAAAAAATATTTACTGAGTGCGTATTTGTCTGCCATTTGGAATAAATCAACAAACAAAACAAAAATCCTCAACCTCACTTATCCCCTATAAAGAGGGAGGGAGTGGTGTATTTTCCCCACAAGAGCAAACATTTCATGACTCTACACCTAAAAAAAATCCAACAACAACAAAAAAATCCTATTCGGGGAGTAGGGGATCTTTTTCTTTTACTTTTTAAATTTTTTTTTTACTATTTATTTTCCCTTTTGTTGCCCTTGTTTTTTTATTTTATTTTTTATTATTGCTGTAGTTATTCTTGTTGCTGTTGATGTCATCATTGGATAGGACAGAGAGAAATAGAAAGGGGGGGAAGACAGAGGAGGGGAGAGAAAGATAGACACCTGCAGACCTGCTTCATCGCCTGTGAAGCGATTCCCCTGCAGGTAGGGAGCCGGGGGGCTCAAACTGGGGTCCTTAACACCAGTCCTTGCACTCTGCACCACGTGCGCTTAACCCGCTGTGCTACCGCCTGACTCCGGTTTTCTTTCTTTTATGTACAATGTTGTGGCTTTAACATTTTGTGCAACTATTTATGAAGATTTCTGTTGTACTTGTAATAAATATATAGAAAAAGCAAAAACAAAACAAAAATACTATTCAGAAAGTGAGTTCATTTAACTCAAAAGCATATAGAGTAAATCTAAAGATTCTAATAAATGAGTGTGAGAATATAGATGTTATTGTGTGCGAAGAGTGGGAAGGGGGGAGCAAGGGAGGAAGGGGGACCCAAGATCAAGACCACAACACTGCTTGACCATTTATAATATTCTATCCTGGGCACAGGTTATGCAAAAAGACTCTAGTGCCTGAGATTTGGAAGACCCAGGTTCAATCCCCCACACCACCATAAGCCAGAACTGATCAGTGCGCTGGTTTAAAAAGAATAAAAACAAAAGAAAGAAATCTGGGCATCATGTTTGCAAGACAAGTGCTCCACATTTAAGCAACCTTTCCAACAAGAAAATAATTTTTAATAAAATCTGCCAGACACAAAAACTGTTTTGTTAGTCATAGAATGCATACAATTATTAATGAGAAAGAGGGTGAGAAAGAAAACCAGAGCACTACTCTAGCACATGTGGATCAAATGTAGGACGGAATGTTTGAGAGTTGAATACTTTCTCCACTGTGCCATTTCTTTCTATTTTTGTGTCCAAAGGGCACTTAATAAGCTAAAACTTCTTGAGCACCAGAATCACAGCTTGTTTGCATTTTTGTTTCATTTTGTAAAGAAAGACTTCAAATATGTATATACATTTTTATTAATGGGGGTGGGGTGTAGGAAGAAACAGAGACCAGAGCAGGGGCTGAAACTTCATACAAGCAAATCCACTGCTACCTACTGAGTCACTTCCCTGGCTTTTTAAAGGAAAATAATTGATTCTTATGTATTTTTTTTAAAAACATAGCTACATTTTATCAGAGTATAAGCTTACATAATTTTTAAATGAAATAGAAGTGGTCAGGGGTATAGCTTATTAGTAAGCATATGCTTCATATGAATCAAGCTTTGAGTTTACTCCCTGTCCTCCTACCCAGCCCCCACTCTGCTCCAAAAGAACTATGAAAATTTGAAAGGAATTGCTCCCTCTTATGACAGGCTGCTTTAGACTAGGCTCTGGGACCTCTGGATTATTATCTAACTGAATAATTCCAGCAGCGCTGTGATTTAGTCAGGACCATATCTAGACTTGCTCAACAGTCCAGGGCTAAGATCTTATGTAGGGAAGTCCTATATCTTATTTATTTTGGTAAACACTGTGGCTCTAAGGATGTAATAATAAGACACTCAGCAGCTGTTTGCCTAAGGAGCCGATGAATGTTTCCAGTCATCTCATATATTTTAGTTAACATGAGAAAATTGTATAGCCAGAGTTATGATGAAATAATGAGCTTAAATTATTTTTTAAAGATCTATTTATCTTCATTAAAGAGAAGGACAGAGAGCGAGAGAGAGCAAGAGCAAAAATAATGCTCAACCTTGGCATATGGTGGTCTTGGGGACTGAAATTGGTACCTTTGGGATAAAATGTATAAGACAGTGTGTTACTACAACTCTTATCTCCCCATTCCAAACTAATGTGCTTTTAAAAAGTGTTAGGAAGATTTCTAATGTAAATTAAAATATCTCTTCACATATTTTCTCTTCCCCCTCATACTCTGACTGAAATATCAGGATAAGTTACAAAGATGATGCTGCTGTAAACTTGCTAAATTCTGATGATGATATGTTCAGTCTGGACAGAGATAGAGATGGCAGGATATCCAAAAGCAGTTTTGTGGGACGGTTCTACAAAACTTAATGACTGCTTAGTGAAACTGATTGCTTAAATCATCTTATAACAGTTGATCTTTCCTGTGAAAATGACTGAGTAGCTCTAGGTTTCTTTCATACATTCAAGGTAGTTTCTCCTTTTTCATGTTTCATCTATAAAAACAAAAGCTACAATCTCCTGAGAGCTTAAATAAGCAGTAGCTTTCAGCTAGTGAACAAACATTTCATTGAGAGCAGATCATTTTGTCACTAAGCTCTTTCCGTGTGCTTTGGAAGATTTACCTGAGAAGGGGCACTGCAGGAGAGGCCGGACAATTCACTGATGCGAGCAGCAGCCGTGGGGTTGCTGGAGCTGATGAGGACAGGAGGGCTGATCTCCATGGAGTGGCGGTTCTGGGATGCCTGTGAGGATTTGCTAGCCATGGTTAGGGAGGTGAAGGAGTGTCGCTTTTTGGTGTTCTTCTTGGTGTCAGAGTGCTTTGGGGCAGTGCTGGTCTGGGCCGCTGCTGACATACATTCTCCAGTCTCGACTCCTGCCATAGGAGGCTTATCCCATTCTATCAACTGCTTGGCAGCCGAGTTAAACTGTATTAAATCGACACAAAAGGGTTAGACAGTTCTCAAAGACACAATGAGATTTATTTTCAGTACACGGTTACCTAAAATTTAACACTGCTTTAATATTGTAAAAATTCAGGGTTTACATATACAAGTATATGTATATTTTCATATTAGATGCCTTTTTTTATCCATACTGAGATTTCACTGTCTCTGTTACACAAAGATGTTTATCAAAAACCAAACAATTTCAGAGTAATAGTAACAAGGAGGTGGCACAATGGATAAAGTGTTGGACTATCAAGCAGGAGGTCTTGAGTTTGATCCCTGACATGGCATGTGTACAATGATGCTCTGTTTCTCTCACTCTCATAAATAAATCTTTCCCAAAGAAATTTCAGAATATCGGGGGTCCGGTGGTGGCGCAGTGGGTTAAGTGCATGTGGCCCAAAGCACAGGGACTGGTGTATGGATCCCGGGTCGAGCCCCCAGCTCCTCACCTGCAAGGGAGTCGCTTCACAGGCGGTGAAGCAGGTCTGCAGGCGTCTGTCTTTCTCTCCCCCTCTCTGTCTTCCCCTCCTCTCTCCATTTCTCTCTGTCCTATCCAACAACGAACAACATCAACAATGGAAATAATAGTAGCCACAACGAGGCTACAACAACAAGGGCAACAAAAGGGGGAAAAAATGGCCTCCAGGAGCAGTGGATTCATGATGCAGGCACCGAGCCCAGCAATAACCCTGGAGGGAAAAAAAAAAAAAAAAGAAATTTCAGAATATCTCATTTAAAATTTTGCAACTAACAAACAGGTTTATTGCAGTTCACTGTAAGATCAGTGTAAGAGCAGAACATATGTAAACATACATCTTCCTGAATAAATACTCTGTGGTCTATAATGGTCGGGTATTTGCTAAGTACAACATAATGAAGGAACAAGTCTTAGCTTTTGAAGAAATAAATAAGGAAACAAAGAACAAAACCTTTAAATACTAATTCATATGCTTCCACATAAATTAATCTCTTGTCTGTATATACTTTTGAAAACTCACAAAAAATTGGCCATGTCTACTGATTTATTATTCTCATATCTCAGTTATTTTCATACATGCATATATTTTAAATACTAAATGTTTTTGATATAAATTTCCAAGCTAATACCTATTTGGAAAGTTGTTCAAATGTGAAGTAATAGTACAAGGGGCCAAAAGCTCTGCACTGGGCTAATAACCCTACCAAGAAAGAAAAAAAAAACCACACACACATATTTTCTTCTTTCTCTGAGGTAAAATTAAACATTTCTAGAGAAAATCAATGATAACAAGTTGTATAAAACTTAGATACTACAACAATGGGAAAACATTATGAGTATAGTTTAGCCTCTCATAAGAAAACACGTACTGGAGATGAAAAATAGCGAACTTTCAAATAGTAATTTAGGTCATCTTAAAGATAATGGAGATTTTTTTTCCATTTTAGCATTGCAAACTCAGCACTTCACAAATGCCTTTACACAAAATAACATCAAGTGCTATTTCCTACCCACCTACATAGGTAGGACGACAATTTTTTTACTCTGTTGATGAGAACATCCTACTAGAAGAATAAAAATCCAGTTTGTCAATATTTACCAAAGTGAACTTGTACAAGTGACTGCTCACAAAGCTATATTAATTGCAGCCTCGTTGCCAGTACCTCTATAGAGGATTGTAAATTGATTAACAATTTGTTCTTGCTGCTTCCTACAGACTTGAATTCATTTGGTCTGTCTGGTCTATAATTAGTATGGTATATCTTTTCTCAAACATGAACATGTCTTTCCTTCAGGTTTCAAGGATTTTTTACACATGAAAAAAAATTTAGTCGTAAGAGGCAGCAATGTCACACCACCAATCAATGCCTGCAATACCAATGGAGGGAAAAAGAGGATCACTGTTGTGTAGAAATGAAGAAATGAAATGTAGTAACAGGTGGTGGTCTTATCATAGCGTTATGACATCTGACCATGATATCTAGAACTTAACAAATCCAATTTGATCTAGCTATTCTACCTTTAAGCACTCAAAGGAAGCAATGTGGTGCCTTACTATTACAATGTGAGTAGAGCAAACTTCAGTGTAGAGTTTTATGAAATGTGGCGAACCATGTGATGGTAGTGTCCTCCTCCCTATATTGGCTGGGTGTAAAGAGACTGGCATCAAAGTAGACAGAAGCGTTACTTCATTTTCCCTCACAGCAAATTCATCACCCCAATAAAATGAAAGATCAGTTTACTCAGTAACACCAGAGGAAAAGAAGTTAGAAAATCTTCACAGTATAATCCCAGTTAGACCCCACAGCACAATTAAAAAAAATATTATCTAATCAGCATGCTGTAATAAGACCCATTAACTCAATTTTCCTGTTATGTGGGGTAAGAAAGACAGAGAAGGAAGTTGAGGAAGTGTCTTCCCCATTAAAACCCAACATATAATTAGCAAAAGCTATCACTCTAATTGATATTGTGGGTAATTTATTTTTGGGGGTCAAATCAAGCTTCCCTTGATGGTGTCTATTTTGAAGAATTCTGAAATAGTTTACTCACAGTTGTATACTTAGTCAACTGGGTTTTTTAAATTAAAAAAATTTTTAATTATCTTTATTTACTGAATAAAGACAGCCAGAAATCAAGACAGAAGGGGGAGACAGAGAGGGAGAGATAGAAAGACACCTGCAATCCTGCTTTACCACTTGCAAAGCTTTCCCTCTGTAGGTGGAGACCAGGGGGCTCAAACCCAGGTCCTTACACGTTGTAACATAGGCAATCAACCAGGTGTGCCACCACCCAGCCCCATAACTGTTGATTATATTTAATATTTTATTAATATTTCAGGTATTCCTATGATGTGCTCTGAAATAAATACCTTGAAAAATATTGTTTCCTACATTTTTACCTTGACTTGTATCTAATTCTGTATTTTCTCTATTCTATTAAAAATAATTTAAGCTGAATATTTGTTAAGTTCTGGTTAACATGCGACAGGCTATGGTTCCATAAATGGAGAGAAGAGATTCCTGCCATTAGAGAATTAGTAAACAGATACATTCATAACACAGGGACTCCCCACATTTCAATTTTCTGGGTTCTTCAACTCAATAATCTGTTTTTTGAAGGAAGCCAAAATGTTCTACAAGATGCAGGTGTGTGTGTGTGTGTGTGTGTGTGTGTGTGTGTGTGTGTGTGTCACAGCTTCCTTCAATGTGACAGGGGATGGGCTCAAACCTGGGTCGTGTACATGGCAAAGTAGCACAATATACAGGTGAATTTTACCAGTCCCTTTTTTTTTTAAATTTATTTATTGGGGAATTAATGTTTTACATTCAACAGAAAATATAAGTTTGTACATGCATAATATTCCCCAGTTTCCCATATAACAATACAACCCCCACTAGGTCCTCTGTCCAATTCTTTTCCTTTTAAAGCATGCACAATATTCCATTCTGTTAGGTACGCAATGATTCATTCATTCATTCATTCATTCATTCATTCATTCATTATTATTGAGCTACATCTGAGTTCATCTTCCCTACCAACTATCCTCTCTATCCTTCTCCCCTCCCTTCCTATCTTCCTATAAATTAGGGTTATTAAGAGCAATGATGCCATGAATTATCTTGATTATGTCTTTTCAGGAAATTAGGTGTGTATATATACACACACATCCTAGAAATAGAATTATTCCTTCAGAGGACTGGAATGTTTAGAAGTATAGTTTATACCCACAGCTTGTATATACAAAGAAGTACGTTGTGGTGTGGTAGTACTACAAAGAACAGATAGAAAAACCAGTAATTTTAGTCCCAATGCACCATGCACTAACCTTGTGATCCTGAGGGACCCAACCTGCCCCTCCTGATGATGGACTCCACATTTATAAAACAAGCAGTTGAAACCAATGGTTCCCCCCACCCCTTTTATGTCTCCACACATGCATGAGCTCACTTTAAACAAGACATGGTTCATTCTTCTATTTCTGTTCCTTTCAACAGTATACTTTTACTGCATTTCATTTATACATGTGGAATGTACTATTTGTTAGCACTACGGGACCATACTTTAAAATTACTTTAGACTTCCTCTGTATCAGCAGAGGTTAGTGTTCAAATATACTACACGCTGCCTCTATAAGTTCCAAAGAAAATAATAAAGTTAAGACTATTTGGTAGGGGCATTAAGTGAATCAGGCAGAAACTTAAAGAGGCTTTTGTTGTAAGTGTAACTTAACCTTCAGTAACAACAGGAAAGCAAGAATCTGACAACTTTTAATAGAATTTTGATAAAGTTCACTTATGAAAGTTTGAATTCAGTCACATGGGATTTCCATGACATTTATCTAGCCATAACCTTTAAGATTAGGAGTCACTCATCACCTGCAAAATAAATTTGTATCCTTAAAAATCTTCCAAGCATTGGTGAGGAATATTTGTTAAGACCTAAGGTAGATATGAGGTAAAATTCAGCGCACTACAGTTAAAAGCAGAGGCTAATGGGAATTGTGATCTTAAAATTCTAATATCCCAGTCAAAGAAATAGCTCAGCTGGGACAGCACAGGACTTGTATGCCTAAGGCTCTTGGTTCAATCCTCAGCATCACTATGTACAAAAGTAGTGCTTTGGGTTCTCTCTTTCTCTTTTTCTCTTTCTCTCTAAATAAATCTTAAAAAATCTAACATCTCAAAAAAAAAAAATCTAACACCTCTTTTTGGAAAACTCTAAATTTTAGAATTAGTCTTTGAGAAGTATCAGAGGCATTAATAAACATTAAAAAATTAAATACTGACAAAATAATAGCAGCAATGATAAGGTATGTTAAGAGATACTAAAGTGCTTTTGGCAGTGAACATACTGTGTACTCTAGTATACACAGATGTTAATGTATAAGGACACACTCGTCTATTAAAAAAATCAAAACAATAAATGAATATTTCTCTACTTTTGAGTACTAGAGAATATATATATAGTAGGTCTGAGAAGAACCTATTTTAATTTAGAACCAACTTGACTATCCTTAAACACAATGATATTTTGATAAAAGGCAAATGAAGACTTTAAAAATGGAATTATTAAGTCATGTATGTTCATTATTTTTTAAAGGGGACAATACAGAATATAGGAAAAGTGAAAGGTTCCGATAGTTACCCAATATCTCCCATCAACCAATTCCCAGACATATCTATGTTAACAATTTAGAACTTATTTTCAACATAATTACTTTAAACTTTACACCTACTTTTAACAAAAGTGTAACTAAACTATGCATACTAGAATTGATTCCTGAACAAAGCAGGTGTCAAGGATGCCCTCTCTCCCTCCAAAAATCCATGTATTTGAAGGTCAGACAGTTCAAACCTACTCTGTCTAAGGGTGAATGAACTATATAGTCCTACCTGCAACAATACTTCATGGCATCTCTCCCTAACAGTAGATGCAGGCTGATAACATAGTATTCCAGAGTATAATGATGTCATCACTTACTGTACCTTAGTGTGTTTGTGCAAACATATCTAAAGTGTAAACTCCTAAAAGTGAAACTGTTAGATCACACTGTTAACTGAAAACTTTTGAGAAGGATATTGCCAAATAGTGTTCCAAGGTGGCAATTTTCCTTATTTCCAATAGTGTATTTTTTAAAAAGTAATATAGAGGATATTTTACTTATAAAGAGTAAAACTACTGTGGTCCAGGAGGTGGTGCAGTGGATAAAGCATTGGCTTCTCAACCAATGAGGTCTTGAGTTCGATCCCCGGCAGCACATGTACCAGAGCGATGTCTGGTTCTTTCTCTCCTCCTATCTTTCTCATGAATAAATACATAAATTCTAAATAATAATAATAAAATAAAAATACTGTGTCCCCCCCAATTTTATGGTGTGTGTGTGTCTCCAAGGTCTCACAAAAGTGTGGTTTCACCATTCCATTCTGTGTTACTTTTTCAGATACAGACACAGAGAGGGAGAGACACAATTATCACTGAAGCTTCCCCTAATGCTGTGGCATTCCCATGTAGTATCTGTAGGGCTAGAGCCTTGGCTATGCACAGAAGCCAATAGTGTATTTTTTTAAAACTCAAATACATTTGATGTATCAAATTGTGTACATTAAAAGTATAATTCCAACAGTATTTGGAAGAGTATTCCAAGCGTACTTAAGACTCTCTGTTTCCCTTTATTGTTAACAGTATTTGGTGTCATCAATCATTTAAAAAATCATTAGTAGTTGGAAATGTTAGAGACAATATTATATCATTTTAATTTGTAGTTATCAAAATTTGGTATCTCAATTTCTTTTTCTCTAGGACTTATTTCCACTCATTATCCATTTTCCTGCTGGGCTGTTGGTTTTGTTCTTAAAGATTTTGGAAGTGCTCCCCCCCCCCTTTGTTGCCCTTGTTGTTCATCATTGTTGTTGGATAGGACTGAGAGAAATCGAGAGAGGAAGGGAAGACCGACGAAGGGAAGAGAAAAACATCTGCAGACCTGCTTCCCAGCCTGTGAGGCAACCCCCCTGCAGATGGGGAGCTGGGGGCTCAAACTGGGATCCTTATACTGGTCCTTGTGCTTTGTGCCATATGCGCTTAACCTGCTGCGCTACTGCCCGGTCCCCTGGAAGTGCTATTTATGTACTATATAAATCTATTTATGTACTATATAAATCATTCTTTACCATAACATGTATATATGTTCATATACATTTATCTAGGTAGGAATATTATAGTTTTCTTTCAAATTAATATGTTTGCTACATGCAAATGCCATGACATGTATATATGTTCATATAGATATATATTTATCTAGTTAGGAATATTAGTTTTCTTTCAACTTAATATGTTTGCTACATGCAAACTTTCGTTTTCTATTGAATTTCAAATTAGGAGGCTGAGTGGTAGCTCACTGGGTTGAGTGCACACATTACCATGTACAAAGACCTGGGTTCAAGCCTCTATTCCCCACCTGCAGAGGGGAAGTTAATGAGTAGTGAAATAGATCTGTAGGTGTCTCTGTTTCTCTCTCCCTCTCTATTTCCCCCATCCCATCAAGTAAGTAGAGAGAAGGGGGGGGAGGAATCTCAATTTAACGTCATAATTAAAAACTTTCCTTAGGAAGTCAAGAGATAGTTCACCTGGTAAAGCATGTTCTTTAATCATGAGCAAAGACCAGGGCTTAAGTCCCTAGCACCACAAGGAGCTCTTGTGCAGCTGTGCTCTGGTATCTCTCTTCTCTCTCTCTCTCTCTGTTCTCTGTTTCTGTCTGTGACTGAAAGGGGGGAATGTCAGCTGAAAGTTGTGGAATCTTACAGGTTCAAAGAGGGAGGGAGGGAGAAAGAAAGAGAGAGAGAGAGACAGAATAAGAAAAATTCTTAGGTAGCTGGGGGGAATAGCTCAACTGGTAGACCATCGGACTTGCAAGTCTAAGACCCTTGGTTCAATCTCCAGTGCCACATGTACTAGAATAGTGCACTGACTGTTCTCTTTCTGCCTGTCTCACATGACATTCTCTCTCATATGTAGTAAATAAAATAAGAACATATATAATAATAATAAAAAGCCTGGAGAGCTAGTACAATAGTACTATATCAGTCTTTTAGGCCTGAAGCTCAACCGTGTTTAAACTCTTGTACCACCATAAAACAGAGCTGAGCAGTGTTCTGATCTCTTTCACTCTCTCTTCCTCTCTCAATGAATAATCTTTTCACAAAATCTTACTCTATAGGTATCTAGGCAGGAAAATAATTTTCTTGTAATTTTGGGGTGGAGGAAGAAGAGTTCATCACTGGGGTCTTGTTGCTCCAGGCTGATTTTTTTCAGATAGACACAGAGAAAGAGAGAAGGACATCACAGTAACAAAGCTTCCTTCTAGATGATAGGAGCTGGACTCGAACTTGGGCCAAGAACATGGCAAAATATCTCTCCAATTAAACTATTTTGCCAACCTTTTCCCCAGTAATTTCATGCTTCTTTCCTTTCTTCCTCTTTACATCAGTGAACATTTGGTTTTATATGAAGAAACAAGCTCAGGGAAAGCTTATTTTTCTCCAAAGTCTCAATGAGCTGTGTCTTCACCATTTAACTGACAGTCTATCTTATCTTCACTGGTGTGAAATGCCACCTTCATAAAGTCATGTTTTAAATGAAGTATTTTGACAGCCTGATGTACTGCTAGGTCCAATATTCCTTCTCTAGAGAATCAGACACTTTTAATAAGCCAGGAAATAAAGGATATGGGATGGAAATTCCATGCCATTTACTATCTCTTAGCAAAAATGAAAACATCTGCCATTATATTATAGTCCTCTGCAACATATCTTTTACATAATGGCAATATGGAATTTGTAGTTCCATCAGTCTTCTATTTTGCCCAGCAATTTATGGAACAAGTTTTCTGATTTGGATGCACCAAACATCAAAGCAGACTATCTTCACTTTAAATATAAGCTCTTCTAAAGAACAGAAATCATTAGAGAAACCTAAGGGATCAGTCAGGTTTCTATTTAAATTGATCTTAAAGTTTCCCTTAGGGAGTCACTCCATTTAAGACTCTGTAAATATTTGTTGAATGAATAAAAATATTAGTCTCTCAAAACTATCAAGGGAAGGAAGGACTGTCTCTAGACCAGCACTGTCTAATTAATATACAGCATGAGTCACATGTGTAATTAAAATTTTATATTCTGCATTTAAAAAGACAAAAATAAACTGGTAAGATTAATTTTAATTTGCTTTAGCCCAATGCAATCTAAGAGACTGTCACTTTAACATGCAATCAATATAAATAACTACTGCGATAGCTATATTCTCTCTCTCACACCAAGTCTTTCAACTCAGTGTGCAGTACCTACATATATATGTGCTTGGATAAGCCACATTTTAAGGGCAATTTGCTTGGCTCTTAACCAGAGCAGGAGGGGAAAAGAGCTGTATCTAAGGTGGTTATCTCCTGATGCTCATTAACTACACAACTCTACGGAACAGAGAAAGGATAACTGAAATTATGCCCTTGATCTCCCACAGATCACATTTCTGAAGTCCTGCACTGCTAAGGACTACAAGAGATACTCCTTTGCACAGTATGACATTGAGGAACACAGGCTTGTAATACAAGCCTTAAAACATCCTGCCATGGAGAAATAAAAATTTTAAATTGTCTGCCTACCCCACTGGACTGGGGTAGGAAGGTGAAAGATCAGTTATAGTTCCTTGAATATTTTAATTATCTTCACGTCACTGACCCCCAACAGTTAAAAAAAATAAACTCAAATGTTCCTTTTAAGGTTTCTGATTTTTTTTTTTTTTAATGTAAGGGACAAAGAGAGGGAGTTTTCCCACATTAAAGAATTCTAGCTTAAGCAGCAGAATTAAAGATCATCAGAAAAAAAACTTATAGAAAAAAGCTCTGAACTTGAAATTAAAAGATCAAGATTAGAGTCACATACCTGTCCTCAATGGCTGAGTAATTTAGGAGGACCAAAGATATATCACATCTTTTTTCCTACGCTGTATAATATAGGAAAGTGATACCCGCTTAGCACAGAGAAGGTAGAAATGTTTACAGGTTCAAGTGTTTCCTAACCTAGAAAGTTATTCTTGTGAATCACAGAGTGGTCCTAGTAGTCAACCCTTAACTTGCTACATTGTCTTGGGCAAGTCACTTAATTTTGTTTTTCCTATTTCTCATATGTAACATGAAGCCCAGCTTTAAAATTTTATTCTGCCAACAAAATAGTGGTAAGATCGGTGCCTACACTATAACTCCATTAGTCATGAAGCTCCCCCTACACTGTGAAGGTGGAGTCTGGGGGCTTGAACCTGGGTCCTCACACGTGTGTACTCTTCTAGGTGCACCACCACCTTGCACCATGAAGTTGGACTTAACAATCTCTAAAGCTTTATGACCATACAAAATCACATACCTTTCTCAATTCAAAACCAAAAAAGAAAAATTAATAATATTCACAATACTCAGAGGCAGAGACTTCTGTGTCTGGTATAGTGTATAGCAACCAGAATCAAAACTAATAGAAATTTTTATTCATACAAAGGTTTTTCTAGGTGACTATTATAAGACAGACTATCTAGGAAATACAGTGGATTTCTAATATGAAAGGGAGGAAGTACGTGTGTGTGTGTGTGTGTGTGTGTGTGTGTGTGTGTGTACGCGCGCGCGCAAGGCTTGGGCAGGTAAGGTCAATGAATGAAGATGACTAGGCAGAGACCAAAGAAGTTGTGAGCACTGTGGTATAAATTTTGCTGGTATCTACTAATTATTTTTAGGAAAGCCAGAATTTATTTCTATATAAAAATCTCTAGATTTTCCTGTTTTAACTAATTAAAACAAAATCAAATATGTGAGCCAAGCATAATAAAAAAAGTTATGTGTGTTCATACTGGCTGGTGGTCTATAAATTAGAGAGGGAAAAGTAGAGATGGTGAAAGGAGTAGGAGAAGGAACCAGTGGCACCCACAATTTCAGACTACAAAAACATCTCTCAAAGGTTCCCAGACCCTCCATGGAACAATGCCCTGAGAATGAGAAAGGGACTATCTCAGTGAGATTGAGAATGGTATTGGTGATGGTTAATTTCACCAGAGGAAAAACTTCAAAGAAACAGTGGTAGATACCACTGGAAGGCTAAAGCAAGTTAAGGAAGGTAACTGACAGGGGGATTTCAGAGATGAGTGACACCAATTTCAATAACTATAGGTAGTAAGGAAGCAGCAATAGTGAGTATGAGTGATTCCTGTAAGAAATTTGGCAAGGAAAGAAACAGTCATAATTTGAGGAGAATCCAGGCAAGGAATATTGTTTCCAGGAAAGCAAAAAGCCAAAAGCCAACCATTTCCTTACGGGGGGTGCGGGGTGGGGGAGGGGCAAGTCAGGGTAAAGTGAGTAAGTGAAATGTAAAACATAAAAAATCTAAGTGATGTGACTAAGTTCATGGTGATGAAAGATTAAAGAAGAAGAGATAGTAAATGCAAAAGAAGAAACACTTTATCCCCCAGGATGAAAGCAAGATGGTGAACAAAGACTATACAACAAGTTAGTGAGAGAGGAAAGTTCTAGCCTAAAAGTTAAGCTAAAGAGGTAGTAATACCCATGGCTCTGAAGCAACGGATCCACAGTTTAATTATGGGGCCGAGGGGACATGTGATTAATATGCTTATTGGATCTGACAATATACTGGGTTTGTATGCTTCTATTTTGATACTTAAACACACCATAAATAAAAATATATCTTACAAAGAAAAAATATCTTATACACCCAAAGGAGATATTCCTATGTCACATTTTATTTCCAAGAACCTCATAACTAAATGTAGGGAAACTAAAGAATAAATATACCTGTATCTCAGGAGACCAAAAATATGGAATTGTCATTAAATTCTAAGTAAAAAAATTACCAATATAAAACAACACTGACAGAAATTCCACAGTGATGTGTAACCAACTAATAAACAACCAGTGAAAGAATTTTCCCCCTGACCCTGGAACTTAAACGTCCACGTAAGTGTGTCTGTGTTGTATTTATTGGGGGAGGAAGAGGTCACCAAGAAGAAATCTGGTACAGAAAGATTACTGAAAATACTAACCATAATGACTTTGCATTCTGTAGAAGATCACTGTTTTTCTAAGCAAACACAGAAAAAACTGCTCTCTCTGTGTATGTAGCCTAATAGATTTACTATCACTAAACTCTCTCTCTCTCTCTCCCTCTCTCTCTCTGTGTCTCTGTCTCTCTCCCTCTCTCTTTTAAATATAAGCTTTATGGAGACAGGGTTAATGGTTTACAATAGTTTTTGATATACGGGTACAACCCCTTACTCCCCAAACATATGTCTACGTATCTGAAAGACACTCATTCCTTGAACCTAGGTCCCCCGCCCCTATCACACATCAAGCTGCCCAAACCTCTTCATCTTGTCCCTTTCTTCCTTCTCTAGAATCCAAAGATAGATAAGCGGCTTAGAAAGCTGTGGTATATATTCTCTAAACTCTCCTATTAAAGACAGTGTTGCTTATATATATATTTTTTCAATTAAAGAATTACATGTCGACAGGGGTTTGAATCCACACCATTCCCACCACCAGAGTTCTGAATCTTTACTCTCCCCACTGCAATCCACCATAGTTCCCCTAAAGTTGGAGGGGAGGATTCAGGTCCTGGAACATGATGGCAGAGGAAGACCTACAGGGGGGCTGAACTGTTATGTGGAAAACTGAGATGTGTTACACATGTACAAGCTACTGTATTTTACTACTGACTATAAACCATCAATCCCCCCAATAAAGAAAAAATTTAAAAAATGAAAAAAAAAAGACAGTGTTGCTTTATCACACTCATGATAGCCCCACTTGCAGGGAGGAAGTTTCATGAGCACTACCACCAACCCCCCCTTAAAATATTAATTTTTAATGAGAGAGCGAATTCTACTCAGCTGTCATATAGTAGTGCCAAAAATGGAACTTGGGGCCTTTGACACCTCAGGCATTCAAGTCCTGTGCTTCAAAACTAAGATAGCATCCCAGTCTTACTTAATATGTGACATTTGTCTTAAAAAAGCAACCTCAAATATCTTGAATATGAAATTGTTGAGTAGTGAATCATTTCTAAAAGTTAACCTTGAAAGTGCTAAAACTTGAAAAGTTGTCATCATTCCTGATGAAAATCACAATGTTCTGTACATTTCCTAGGCAAAGCTTGATAATAACAGTGATTCTGTGTCAACATTTAGAGTACTATGATCTTACATGGTCTGTGAGAATTCCAATGGACTCTGGGATAGGCCATGATTCACTTCTCAATTACTGTGTGTCCCTACACAATATACCTTGTTTAAAAGATGAGGGAAAAATAATAAAGTAAATTATGGTTTAGCTACTAGACTGTTCATTATATAGTCATAAAAGCTGATAGTTAGCAGTACTATAATAATGTACAGTAAAGCAAAATCATGTGTATAGTATCATTAAAGCAGAAGGAGAAAGAATGGAAGGATATTTACCAAAATTATATATGATGGGACTAAGGGTTGCTTTCTTTCTTTCTCTCTTTTTCTCTTTGTTTCTTTCTTTTTTTGCATCCAGGGTTATTGCTGGGGCTCAGTGCCTGCACCATGAATCCACTGCTCCTGGAGGCCATTCCCCCCCCCTTTTGTTACTGTAGCCTTGTTGTGGTCATTACTGTTGTTGCTGATGTCATTCATTGTTGGATAGGACAGAGAGAAATAGAGAGAGGAGGGGAAGACAGAGAGGGGGCGAGAAAGAGAGACACCTGCAGACCTGCTTCACTGCTTGTGAAGCGACTCCCCTGCAGGTGGGGAGCCAGGGGCTCCAATCAGGATCCTTATGCTGGTCCTTGTGCTTTGCGCCACATGCGCTTAACCCACTGTGCTACCACCCAACCCCCAGGGTTGTTTTCTTTCCAACTTTTCTGGAATGTAATTATAATATAATAGTAAAATCATTAAAAGCATCCCTTTTATAAGAGGGGGCTCTCAAGAAACAAAGATAATCATTAAATCATCCACATACCAACTATGTTCTTTGCAAGTGCCAAGTTTATGTGAATGGTACAAACTGAGGACTATAGAAGCTTAGTGCAAGAGAATTGTTTTATTTCTGCATAGGGAACTAGGGAAGAAATACTTCAAGAGAAAATTCATTTTAGCCTTGAACACAAGGTGCACTTTCTACAAATAGATCCTAAATGAACTGTAAAGAAGACAATCTAAAGGTATGTTTGACGGGAATGACCAGTAGGTTGACTTAGCAAGGACCTGGGGCTTGTGTAGGCATATGGCTAAGCTAAAGAATTTAAGGACTGCATAGGAATCACTGTAAACATTAGATACCATTTGGTTATTAACATCAGCCTTTGACTAAGATTTTATATAAAACCTACTTTTAAATGTTGTATAAAAGTACAAGAAACTGTCCATTCATATAGTGAGAACTCAATAAAATTAACCAATCACTACGACCTCAGCTTACTAAATGTTTTCCTGATGGAAAGCAAAACTATTAAATGATAAAGTGTATAACGGATGCTGCATAGCAGATGAAGCATTAACTTCCTTAAATAATAAACTTCCCTATCTACTTTATAGAAGTCCTATTCAGATTTGGTCTAGTCCAGGTGCCCTTTGACTAAAAGCAAACGTTAACTAAGCAAAGCTTGTGGAGCTCAGGGAGATTTGTATACGCTCTTAGAATTCAGAAATCAGTGCTCATTTTCCCTTCTATCACTGTTGTGAACAAAAAAATAACAATTACTTTTGCCAAGCTGATCACATACAGAAAATATGAAAACCACTGGTCAGAGCCCAGTGTTAAAAATTTTTTAAGTGACACAAAAGTAGATGGTAAATCAGAATTAAAACTGAAAGCATGATGCTAAGAAATGAAGTAATTCTTCTCCCTTGTTGATTCTCAACAATACCTCTAAATTTCTATATACAAATGTAATTTATTTCTAAATTGAGGGGAAATTTTGGATGCTAAAGAATAAAGCAATTTTTTTTACTTTTCAAAAATTTTCCTACATACCTGTATAAAAATGCTTAAATTAATTTGTTCACTATTCAAATTAAAAGTGAAAGAATACATCTCTAAATACAAATGATAGACTATCTTTTTATATTGTTCAATTAGCTCTTTATTAAATCAAAGCCTATTATTTTGGTCTTCTGCAGTCAAATGCTTGGTCCTTGAATTATTCCCCTTTTCATTATTCCCTGGAGAAGAGTTTTTATGCCAAATGAATAAATAAAGTTATCATTCCCACTTTTAACTCCTCAAGGCTCATTTTGGCAGTCTTAAACTATGTACCTAAACTTCTCCATAAAATCCCTCGAAACAGACAGTATCTCCCAATTCTCTAATCATAGAAGAGAAAGTTAGCATTCCTGCCCTGAAGGTCTCTTATGCTTCTAAGACCTGCACAGCTGATTGTTTTCCATCGTCAAGGCTGATAGAATTTATTCCACTTTCTGGCCATATAAATCTCTGCATATTTTATTGAATGTCACTTTAACTGAAAAACAAACAAACAAAAACAACAAGGAACCTTAACAATAAAAGCCGTGGGCCACCCTTCCTATGTTCAAAGTCAGCCAAAGGAATAATTTTAAACAGGTAAAGATCTATCTCAAAAAGTATCAAGGAGTATTCTCTACATTAGAGATAACTAATTTGTAGAGGCCAGGATTCAATTTACAAAGTATGGTATCCTTACTTTATTATGGAAAATGTGAAACTAGGCATAGAGAAATATCTTTGCCTTCACTTGGAAGAACGTAATTCTTGCTGTAAGGAAAAGACATACCAATGATAAAATATACGCCTAGGAAGTGAAGTGCTAAAATGAAAATATAAATGTTGGAAACAAAATAAAAGCCAGTTCATTGCGATGGCTCATGATTAGAGCACTTGCTTTGGCATGCACAAGGTCCTGGGTTCAAGCTCCAGTATATCTGTGCAATGTGGATAGCACCTGGAGTGCTTCATGGATAATAAAGCAGTGCTATGATGCTTTCTCTCTTTTATTACTAGGTAATAAAAAAAAAAGTGAAAACATTGGACCCTAGAGGTCACTCAGCAATATAGTGAGTGTATACGGTCCTCAGTTCATTCCTCAGTGCCACATGAAAAAAAAAATTCTAATAAATAAAAACTTCTTTTTTGTTTAGAGACTTTCATTCTAAAAGTTCTTTGCTCATTCATTTATTTATGCAAATGACTTTCATGTTTGAGGTTCCAAAGTCCCAAGTTCAATCCAACATAATGCCATAAGCCATAGTTGAGCAGTGTTCTGTTCTCTTTCTGTGTGTGTACTTTTTCTTCTTTATTTCTCTCTCTCATTAAAATAAATTTTAAAATGTGACATCTAAATAAAGATGCAAATGAAAAGTGTATCCTTTCTATCAGTAACTATAGAGTAAAACTAGTAGGTTACAGCTACTTCATGTGACCTGCAAATAAGGAAAGCTTATTTTTATATTATTTATGGCAGAAGAACAAGTTGCTAAGTAACATTTTTTATTATTTAGCAATAATAAAAGGTAGATGGCATAATGGTTATGCAAAGAGCCTCTCATGCCTGAGGCTCCAGAGTCCCAGGTTCAATCCCCCGCACCACCATAACCCAGAGCTGAGCAGTGCTCTGGTAAAAGAAAATAAATAAATAAAATAATCTTTTTTTGTTGCTGAACAAACAGGGCATGTGATACTTTGTCTGAATGACTAGCAATCAAAATAAAATGTTTTAAATTAAAATGTAAGCCCACAATACACAATGTTTGAAAAACATCCCAAAATCCTGTATTTAGCACTTACTTCATTCAAACTTTTTGTTTGCTAAGAATCATGCTATCCTTGTCCAGCTCTGAATTAATGAGGTCATTAAAATCCTCCATTCATTTTTGTAGAAGACTGGTATTTTTGAACAAAGAGAGAAGCAGACTGCTGATTTTTTTTTTTTAAACTTCATTCAGTTCTTGACAAATATACCCTTTTATACATATCCTGGCACAGTGTCTTCAAGAATTCCCTGGGTATCCCCCAAGAAACTCTAACCCCCTCATTACTCTCCAATTCATTCAAATCTATGAAGATCCTGTCTAAATAGAATAGACCATACAACCTCTATGACTTGACTGAAGATTTCATTTTAGAATCTCCATAGGAGAAGAGTGAATGTAAAAGCAAGAGAGTCTCAATCTTAAAAGTTTGAACAAACGGAGTCGGGCTGTAGCACAGAGGGTTAAGTGCAGGTGGCGCTAAGCTCAAGGACCGGCGTCAGGATCCCGGTTCGAGCCCCGCGCTCCCCACCTGCAGGCAGGTCCCTTCACAGGAGGTGAAGCAGGTCTGCAGGTGTCTGTCTTTCTCTCCCCCTCTCTGTCTTTCCCTCCTCTCTCCATTTCTCTCTGTCCTATCCAACAACAACGACATCAATAATAACTACAACAATAAAAAACAACAAGAGCAACAAAAGGGAATAAATAAATAAAATAAAATAAAATAATTTAAAAAAAAGTTTGAACAAAGATGACAGGGGACAAAATTCACGGTCATTTATTTATATAATTATTCTTTCTCCCCATTTCACTCCAACTAGAGACTTTCATTCATTGTTCAAACCATTAAGAATATTGTTACTTTAACAAAAGGGCATTTGTTTGCAAGCCTCTACCCCACTATTATTACCATTCTCTCACCTTCTAGCACAGCTGGGACTTATAGTCCACAGGTAAAGAATGTTGAGAGAGGAGAGAGACTTCAGCAGCATTTTTTACTACCTCCGTGTTTTGGTCAGTTCGCTACCCAACTCTATCTCTTAATTCTCAGCTGCCTTCAGTTTACGGCACAATCCTACTCTTAGAGCCATTGTGTTTTGGGTTTCTGCTGCTAGTAGGTGCTTGGGCATGTATTTCCATTACTAACATCAACTGGAGTAAAGAGAGTACGCCTCCCTTCTTCAGGGATGGCCCTACTGTAGCAAAAGAAACACTCAGAATTCAAAACTTAATTCATTTTCCTTATGACACAGAGATTCTTCTATTTGAATAACACTATATATAATCTAGTACACTCTGGGGAGCAGTCTAATTTGAGGACTGTAACAACTGAGTAGAAACACAGAAGTAGCACAATCTCTGAGATATACAACTGACCCTTGAAAAGCACCAGTTTGATCTCCCGACTCAACTTCTATACAGATTTTTTGTTTTTAATTGCCTCTAGGGTTATCCCTGCAGCTTGGTGCCTGCCTGTACAGTGAATCTGCAGCTCCTAGTGGCCATCTCCCTTACCCCCCCCCTTTTTATATCTGATATGACAGAGAGAAACTGAGGGGGAGGAGAGATACAGGGGAGAGACAGAGACACTTGCAGTACTTGTTTCACTACTTGTGACGCTTCCCCTCTTGCAGATGGGTTATGGGAACTTAAACCCAATTCCTTTGGGTATGGTTAAGTGTGTGCTTAGCCAGGTGCATCACTGCCTGGACTCTAGCTTTTTTTTTTTTTTTCCCCTATCTGTAAGTTTTGCAGTCAGGGATTCACCCAACCATGAATGTTGGCTGCTTAGTTGAATCCCTAGATGTGAAACATATATATATATATACAACCTGACAGCAAGATGGCATTATTAATCCATGTTATTCAAAAAGGCCAACTGTACTATAATATTTAATCTTCTCAAAAATTCATAGTAAGGGGCCAGTAGAGGACATGGTAGCAGCATTTGACAGTACTATGTAAAAAAAAAAAAAAAAAAAGCAAAACCACCAAACACATAAAAGATTTTATGTATATAAGAAAAAATGGGGAGTCGGGTGGTAGCACAGCGGGTTAAGCGCATGTGGCACCAAGTACAAGGACTGGCTTAAGGATCCCGGTTCAAGGCCCGGGGTCCCCACCTGCAGGGGCGTCGCTTCACAAGCAGTGAAGCAGGTCTGCAGGTGTCTATCTTTCTCTCTCCCTCTCTGCCTTCCCCTCTTCTCTCCATTTCTCTCTGTCCTATCCAACAACAGACAGCAATAACAACAACAATAATAACTATAACAATAAAACAACATGGGCAATAAAAGGGAATAAACATAAATAAATATTAAAAAAGAAAAATGATTTAGAAATAAATTATTGTAACAGCATATTTTTATACTGGAAACTATCTGGATCCTGAGGTAAAGGCTGTTTCTGACTAGTATACTTCAATTCATCTGAGACTGCCATGCAAAACAGTCATATTCATTATCATTATTATTGTTGGTGTACTTTGTTTTTACCAGAGGACTGCTCAGCTCTGGCTTATGGTGGTGCTGGGCACTGAACCTGGGAACACAGGACCTCAGGCATAAAAGTCATTTTCATTATGCTGTTATCCCAGGCCTTTATATCTTATATAGGTGAATATTGGCTGGTTGCTATTGAAATCTCCCTCCACTCTATCACCAAAAAGGTTAAACCAGGTGTCACTAATCCTGACAGGCCCTGCTTTCACCAGAAACTTCAATCTGATCATGTGACATCAAAGAACATTTTGTCTCCTAGACTAGATGAGTTGTTTACCTCAACTCAACTGATGATATTTAAGTTCAAATGGGGGTGGAGGGGTGGAGATACACATTTGAAAGAGGAATAACAGAGAAAATACTTTCCACTTGGGTAGAAGCTTATCTTTCCAACTTAAGTCAGAGTAAATAACCTGAAAGACCTGAGTGACTCTAAGTGACTCTAGATTTGCCTTAGGTGGATCTTTCATGCCTATTTGTGCAATTCAACACCTGCCCAGTAACAAAAATACAGCAACCTCTTTTTCATGCGTTACAAACCAGGTATTGGCATGTAATATTGATACTACCTAACAAGTAAAGACAGGCTTCCATTACTAATCTTCTGCTTATCCATGCTCTTCATAGTATCTACTCAAATACTTCAAAATGTTTGTAATTTTCCATGACTCAGGGTTAGAACATATAACGTCAAGAAAGAATTGCCTGAGAGTTACAGGCATTTTCTTTTCCTCTGTTTATTTTCAAAGGAGGAAAAAACATTTCAGTAAACAGGCACATCTGAAAAGTAGGGATAAAATTCAAAACTTTGCATGGTTTGAATTATTTTCCCTTGGATATACAGTAGCCAACTTTTTTTTTTTAATGAAAACTTTGGCAATCTCATCGTCTAAGAAGGAAACAGAATACTGGATACAAAGATACAAATTGTCATTTTTTAGAATTGTGCCAAAACAAATTCCTCAGATAAAAAGGTGAAAAAATAAGTGATGGTGTTTTTTATTTTTATGCCTAATATTTATGTTTTGATTTAAAAAAAAAAAAAAACAGAATTACTTTCAAGTTCCTACACAGCCTGAGTCCTCTACTATTTGTTTTTCCTTGTGCACATGCCGGTCTACCTGCATGAGTGTGCTCCCTGCCATAAAAGTGCACCTTTTCCTTTTATCCTGGTTAACTCTTACTTATTCACCATGTAGACATCCACCAAGACATCACTTCTACTAAGTCCTCAACCAACCTTTTTGGTGATTTAGGCTGTGTCCCTTTCTTTGAAAATGACTTCAATTTGATGGAATAAGGGACTAAGAATCTAACATGCAAGTTTGGTTATGCTTTAACAGGCTGAACTATCTCCTCTGCTAGTTTTTAATTGGCATTATTTTTATTATTATTATTTTTAATGTGGCACAGAGGAATGAAATCAGGACCTCACACGTATACAATACAACTTGAATAGTCTGAGTTTAATTTCCTTTTCCTTCCTTCTTTTCTCTCTCTCTCTCTCTCTCTCTCTCTCTCTCTCTCCTTTCTTTCTTGCTTTCTCCCTTTCTTTCTTTTTAAGAAAAAACAAAGAGGAGAGGGAGAGAGTCTGAAAGACTAAAAGAGAGGAGAGACTCCACAGCACCATTCCACCACTGGTGCTCCATGTTTATTGGGGCTTGGACAACAAGGGAGGTTACACATAGACAAGACACATCTTTTATAGATGAGTACTCCCTTGTTCCCTAATCTATGGCATTCCTTAGGATAATTCAACTACATTACTTTATTCATATGTTCTAAAAAGACTTCACTGAGTCAGGCTAGTCATAAGATTCTGAGTACAGCAGATTTAAGTGGTTTAAGAGGGTATGAAAAGAGATTCCATGATGTATTTTATGTTTATTAGAGGCCTATCATGTAGGTCACTATTTTTGTTCTGATGCTGTAGCAGATAAAGAAAGACATAAACAAACAGATACATTCATGTCCCACCTTCCTTAGGAAGTCTATCAATCTTCTGATCTCACAGGTAAATGGAATCGAATTCATAGAAATATATGGATTCATACAGTAGCATTTAACAAGACATAGGAATGCTTTTAGCAGGAGAACAAAGTTGAGAACTTTAAATGTTTCAGGGCCCTTATTAATTGGAGAACAAGATGAAGGAATTCTTCTATTCAGTAATGTGGAATGGGGTATCCCTGGTACATTGTGTCATGAGGTTAAAAAGAAGTGCAGACTTGTTTTTGTTCCTCCCCCATGCCTCAGTTGGATTAATATATAATCAATATATAACGTTTTGCTAGTTTAAGGTTTACAACATAACAATTTACTATATATACACATGTACATATCAGGAGCTCTTCTCAAATATTCTGTAAATTAAGATTTACATATGGAATACAAACATGCTTAAAGTTTCTACAGACCAACTTACCTCAACGTATGAAATTGGAAATATTCCTATTTTGTCTGCCAGCATGCCTTCAGCCCAGTTTTCATCCACTCTTCGGATTACAGTCAGAACATCATCCTGAAGAATGTTTTAGAAAACATTATTCTAGAGAGAGGGAGGCTGGGAGTATGGATTGACCTGTCAACACCCATGTTCAGCAGGGAAGCAATTACAGAAGCCAGACTTTTCACCTTCTGCACCCCATAATGACCCTTGGTCCATTCCCAGAGGGATAAAGAATAGGAAAGCTATTAGGGAGGGGATGGGATACAGAGTTCTGGTGGTGGGAACTGTGTAGAGTTGTACCCCTCATATCCTGTGGTTTTTGTCAATGTTTCCTTTTTATAAATAAAAATTATATAAAAAAAGAAAACATTATTCTACATGACCCCATTAAGCTTATCACTTAATTTTTCTTTTCAGTAAGGTGATTTAAGTTTTGATAGAAGATGAATACAAATGGTATGGCCTATCTTTAGTAAATGGGTCCAATGTTTTCACTAGATTTATTTCAATTAAATTTAACTACCAACCAATCTGGTGTCTTTTCAGACAACTGATTCCATCTACAAAAAGTGGTGATCCCAGCATCCTAAACATTTTTCTGCTTTGAAATGACACTTACAAGCATATAGTACATATTTATAAAATGTACAATATCCTGCTTAAAACTCCAAATATTATTAATTCAGTTGGATATTTTATTGTGTGCTTTCCAGCAAAGACATTTACATATAAAATAAGAAAGCAATTCTGGTTTTCATAATTCTCAAATGCCACACACATCCTATGAAGTAGCTTAGAATTAAATTTGGTTAAACACACATAATATGAAGCATAATGACCCGCACAAGGATCCCAGTTCAAGCCCCCAGATCCCCACCTTCATTTAATAAGCATGAAGCAGGACTATAGGTATCTGTCTTTCTCTTCCCCTATCTTCCCCTCCTCTCTCAATTTCTCCCTGTCCTATCCAATAATAATAATAATAATAATAATAATAATAATAATCAGAAAAATGGCCTCCAGGAGCAGAGGATTCATAGTGCAGGCACCAAGCCCCAGAGCCTGGAGGCAAAATAAATAAATAAATAAATAAATTTGAGCTCTAAATATGAAAATGATAACATCATTTAGCATCAACCAAAATTACTGTTTTCTTTTGTGAGTTTTTAAATTTTTTAAAAATTATCTTTATTTATTTATTGCATAGAGACAGCCAGAAACCAAGAGCGAAGGAGGAGATAGAGAAGGAGAGAGACAGAGAGACACCTGCAGCACTGCTTCACCACTCATGAAGCTTTCCTCCTGCAGGTGGGGACCGAGGGCTGGAACCTGGGTTCTTGCACATTGTAATAAGTGCGCCTAATCAAGCATGCCACAACTTGGCCCCTTTTCTTTTATGATTTTAAGGAGACATTCAGGGATTTTTAGGAGTAGGGAGAGGTAGGTCACATAAAACTATTCTTTTTTTGCAGAAGAACATAAAGCCAACTTTCCATGAAGTCATGCACAGGAGTAGCTGGCAAAGCAGAATATCTCAGTCTAACCTTACCTTTGCAAAGGGAAGGCAATCTTTGTCTGCTTCCTTGTCTTTCACTTCAAAGTCATAAAGTGCTTTGCACTGAGGTGGGGGCTGAGGTAATGGTTTGATAATCTGCACAAAGTTGGTAGGGAAAAAGCCATGGATTCCATTCACTTCCCCATGGTACCAATTTTCATCCACTTGTCGCCGCAAAATGATGATGTCACCTTTGCTGAATTTAAGGTCTCCAGGCTCTTTTCCTTCATAGTTGTATAATGCTTTGGCACACGGTAACTGAGGTATACCCTGAAAGGAAGAATAGTACAAAAAAAAAATGCCTGAAAATTTAACTGAATGTTATCACTGGTTTTAAGTCAAGGTCAAATGAACACTTGGAGTTATAAAGAAAATCTTACATAAAAAAACTATAAATGGGGAGTCAGGCGGTAGCACAGTGGGATAAGCATAGGTGGTGCAAAGTGCAGGACCAGCTCGAGGATCCCGGTTCAAGCCCCACGGCTCCCTACCTGCAGGGGAGTCGCTTCACAGGTGGTGAAGCAGGTCTGCAGGTGGCTGTCTTTCTCTCTCCCTCTCTGTCTTCCCCTCCTCTCTCCATTTCTCTCTGTCCTACAACATATCCAACAATAATGACATCAATAATAAGTACAACAATAAAACAACAAGGACAACAAAAGGGAATAAATAGATATTAAAAAATTTTAAAAGACTATAAATATGTGTCACCAAACACACACACACACTCACACGTGTGTCAGTGAGGTAAGAATGCTAAATCATTCAAACACCCTTTGCCATGTTTTGTCTTCTAGTCCTAATTTTAATTCAGTCGGAGATTTTTGCCTTATTCAGTGTTTTTAGTACATGGAAATATGGCTACTGAGTTTCATTCCCTCTTGTAAAATTAAAAAAAAAATATGAAAAACAAAATTTCCAAGGCTGGAGAGGAGGTTTGGTCAATAAATCACATAACTTACATGCATTAAATACTGACACACACACACACACACACACACACACAAATTGTATTTAATAAACTTTAAATATTAACTACTTTCTTCATTAGTCTTTTGCAGACTGTACAATATCTTTCAATTTTGCTTTTTCTTGAGGAGAGAGTACTGTTAAAATAATAGGGAAATAGGTGAGACTTTAAATGTTACTGCATTACACTAAAGTTTTAAAATGATAGGTTTGAAAATGTGTATGACTCTAAGGATATCTATTCACCACAGGGATTTAATATGCCCTTTCTGCCATACTACCGGAGACACTTATTCTTGAGCTTCATTTGTCCCTTTAAGATGTCTGGCCAACGTGAGACAGTGCTATCTATCACTGACTCGAAGGATAAATGGCAAATCAGAGATATTTTGAGTAAATCTCTGAACAAGATTACTGGCTTCTAATGTCTATATTTCAGTATTTTCAGAAAATATTTATTGAGCTTTTAGTTCTTCTTATACAGCATGTTTGTGTTGATGCTTTAGAGAATAATATGGGCCCTGAGTAAAAGGTGGATGCTTTGCATATATGAGGTCCCAGGATGGATCTCTAGCACCACATAAAATGGTAAAGTCATGCACTGGTGCCCCTCTTGCATGCACACTCTTCCTCCCCCCACACCCCCTCCACACACTTAAAAAAAATATTTATTCCCTTTTGTTGTCCTCTTTTTATTGTTGCAGTTATTATTGTTGTTGTTATTGATGTCATTGTTGGATAGGACAGAGAGAAATCTAGAGAGGAGGGGAAAACAGAGAGGGGGAGAGAAAGACTAGACACCTGCAGACCTGCTTCACTGCTTGTGAAGCGACTCCCCTGCAGGTGGGGAGCCGGGGGGCTTGAACCAGGATGGGATCCTTATACCAGTCCTTGCGCTTTGTGCCACTGTGCTGCTGCCTGACTCCCGCTTTTTTTTTTTTTTAAGAGTACACAGTTGTTATCGTGTAAGGCTAACATAATAGAAGTTAAATACAGTGGAGTGAATGCACAGTAGAGATATGACAGAGAAATAAGAAGTAGAGCCCTCTAGGGTTTGGTTGATGGGAAAGTGAATCACTTCTGGGAGAAAGTGACTCATGAACCAAATTTTCAAGAATACATAGGAGTAGTCAGGCAATCTGGGAGTGAAAGACAGAGTGACAAAAATGAGTAAGGCATTCCAGACAGTGGAAACAGTACCAACAAAGACATGAAATGAGTTGCTTAGAAGGACTGGGGCCTTATAAGGAATGCAATTCTTCTGAAGGGAAATTATGGGATATAGTGTATAGGAATGGAAGGCTGAGGCTAGTCTCCTACTACATATATACTGAAGAGATCCAATTGCTATCTCCTTCAATCACTGATAAGCCACTTGCAGGTCTGAAGTGCAGATGGCCATGAGAAGAACCCTGTGCCATTCCAGGCAGATGAGTTTGGCAGCAGGGTGGCAAACAAATAAGAAGTAGACAAGCAGGAAGGTGGCAATGTACAAAATAGAGATCACAATTGCTGATTTTTTAAAAATTGAGCTTACTTATCTCTAGTGAAGATTTATGCATTAGGGAACATTACTCATATTATATTCTTCTTAGCCTCCCAAAAAGGGACGAAAGTTTCAGACTGTTGAGAGCAAAAGAACTTCATAATACAATTTTAAAAAGTAGTTTGGTTCCTATTCAGAGATTTGGAGTCTGGCCTACTCATAAACCAGACTTTTATTGTTAATTTTTTTTTTTTTCTTTTTGGGTAAGAGAGCTAGCCAATTCTTGGCTCTCAAAATGATATTGGCAGTCATTTTGCCTCAGAGGGCTCCATGAGATGTTTGGTTAAAAAGAGCTGCTCTAAAGCTAATACCCTGGGAAAACAGCAGCTGAGCTTTGCAAAAATCCTGACACCCTCATTTGCCCTCTGACTTTTGAACTATGCCTTAAGATCTTGCCTCTAATAGCTCAACTCCTATTAAATATTCCAGATCTAGGGATTCTGATACTTCACAAACCTATTATCTGGGTAATATTGCATTCTATGTTCAAGATAGCAAGAAGAAGCATTCTCTTTTTTGTCCACCCTCACAGAGAATCCTCTCTAAATTCTCTATTGACCTATGCATTTCTTGAAGTCTGGTTATAACAGTTTAGCAATCTTTCTGAAGACAAATTTTTAAAAGAATAGTAAATAAACACAAAAGTTAATGAGTGAGACAGAGACCTGACAAGCACTATCATCTTTTGGATCACAGCTGACTGGACTTTGATCAGACACTATAGGCCAAGAGAAACACAGACTCCAGAGCCGGATTGCTTGAATTTGAATCCCAGAGTTGAGCAACTTACAGCTCTGTCACCCTAGGCAGGTTAGCCTCTCTCTGCCTCAATATCTTCATCTGAGTGGTTGTACAGATTTCGTGAAATAATGTATATAAACCACTACAGATGACCCAGCAGGCAATAAGTGCTACACGCATGGACTATCATCATCGTCGTCATCACCCAGTGTGAAAAGTCTGTTCACCAGTGAAACACAGCACCTGAAAATGTATTTGTCTCTACACAGTTGGATGCTTTCCCTTTTGGAAGAGTTCACATAGCAATTACACTTTTAATACATATTCAGTGTATAACAATGCAAAGAATGTTCCTCCTAGGAAGTGTTCAGAACTTCAAAATGTGCATTTCTGAAAGCATGTTTGTTTTCTGAGTGGAATCCATTCATCTTCTGGTTGAACAGAAGAAATTACAAATGCACTGACATGCACCGTTTAATAGGGGATGGCATTTTAGATGTGGCTGTAGTTCATCTTGACAGCACTAATGTACAGCATTGGAAGTCTGCACAAATTAATTGAAAATCGTATTACCAACTCAGTGACAAATAACTCTATTCACCATTATGGCCTATTTTCTCAATTTTTCCCCACCTCAATTAGCTCTGCTTGGCCCACTCTGTCCATATCCATGCCAGCCAAATGCATGCACATCTCCCCCCACCCCAAGTACAGATTTAGCACTGTTAAAAACCATTCTGAGCTGCTCCTTGATGAGATCTAAAAAATTCCACAGAACCACAGTATGGTTTCCTTTGTGATAAGCTGCTGTGAGAAGGGAAAGAATTTATTTCTTCACAGATCACTTCTACACACCAGTGGCTTAATAGACTTATTAACTTTTTCACCAGAGCAAATTTATGAAGTGTTTCTAAAATCATCATTTTAAATACATTAATTGGTAAGGGAAAAAAAACCCTTATGATAATCATGATATACATTATGCTTAGCCTAGTTACAGCCCTGAGACTGCAACTACAAACCCACTAATTAGCACTGAATGGCTAAATCTTGACAACTAAGATGATTTCAGGGATCAATAACCTCAGAGAGAATCATAACACTTATGCCAATCCAACCCATAAGCAGATATTTGTGCATCTGGCTATGTTTTTCTATGGTGTTCTTTTTCAATTAAATCCTAAGAGGCTAAAGAAGTCAGTTTGTGTCAAGTTTCTCAAAAGAAACATTCCCACATTAAATAAAATGAATTCTACTCTGATTTCAAATCAAGCAAAGTTCGGTGTTGTTAAAAAAAAAAAAAAAAAAACTTATTCCCACACAGACTGCAGATGATTAACAATAAATGGTTAAACGACTTGGAAGAATAATAAAAGAATGCATTTTTCTTCTGCAACAACTGAAGATAAAGCCAAAACAATTGGTTTGATAGTCTAGGGATACTCTTGAGAGTAAAATATGTCCAGAACCCACAGAGGTCCTCCCTTCTTATTCATCTCTTTCAAAAGGTCTCAGAATCATGTCTATGCCTGGGTCCTCTGCCCTTCATGACTTCCGCAGGCTTTCCAAACTGCTGCCTTTCTTCTGTACCCTCTCATCAGGCCAAGACCCCTGAGCATTTGCAGAGCTTACATTTCACTTGGCTACACATGAAAGGGAAGTTTAAAAAAAAAAAAAAAAAAGAGAAAGCCAGAGAGAAACTGATTCTGCAGTCTAACCTTGGGTTTGCAGCTGTCATTCACACTGCCAGTGAGTATCAAAAAGTTAGGTAATTTAGACAGGTGAAGTACTATAATGATCCTTAATCTGAACTACACTTCAACAAACTGTGACTATTTTATTCAAAAAAGGATGACAGTGTACCAGTTACACTTTTCAAATCCTTTTTGTTTTGACATTACATATTCAGGCACTTTATGACAGTAAGTTAAAAGTCTCATGAAACCTGCACACAAATATTTTTGATCCAGTACTTTACAGTCCATTTTAGTATCATCCAGTATATTTTGGTGTATCCTGCAAAGTGATACTTGATGATATAGCTGAGATTCTAACAGGTAAATAAAACATTCACTGCCAATTTATTTTATGGATTCTTAAATGTCAATGCCCATATACACATGCAAGGCAACCTCTTTAAACTCAAATTCTTTCATTCATTCCTTACTGCTTCATAAAGTAAAAAAGATTCAACAACATACTAAAAAAGATGGTCTAGAAGATGTCATGGGAACAGCAATAAAATATGTGTAATTTAATAATTTAGTTATATCTAGACTGGCACAAAATCCTATTATTCCAACATGACTTCTAAAAATTATCCAGAAAGAATTGAGGTGCCTAAAAATAAATAAATAAATAAAGCCCTAGTTTCCTGCACTGCTGGTGGGAATGTAAATTGGTCCAACCTCTATGGAGAACAGTCTGGAGAACTCTCAGAAGGCTAGAAATCCTGCAATTCCTCTCCTGGGGATATATCCTAAGGAACTCAACACACCCATCCAAAAAGATCTATGTATACATATGTTCTTAGCAGCACAATTTGTAATAGACAAAACCTGGCAGCAACCCAGGTGTCCAACAACAGATGAGTGGCTGAGCAACTTGTGGTATATATACACAATGTAATACTACTCAGCTATAAAAAATGGCGACTTCACCATTTTCAGCCGATCTTGGATGGCCTTTGAAAAATTCATGTTAAGTGAAATAAGTCAGAAACAGAAGGATGAAAATGGGATGATCTCACTCTCAGGCAGAAGTTGAAAAGGAAGATCAAAAGAGAAAACACAAGTAGAATCTGAACTGGAATTGGCGTATTACACCAAAGTAAAAGACTCTGAGGTGGGTGGGTGGGGAGAATACAAGTCCAAAAATGATGACAAAGGACCTAGTGGGGGTTGTATTGTTATATGGAAAACTGGGAAATGTTATGTATGTACAAACTATTGTATTTACTGTTGAATGTAAAACATTAATTCCCCAATAAAGAAATAAATAAAGCCATAGCAATAGAAAATACTACATAAAGAGTTTTTTAGAATGTTCTCTGTATAACAAAATGCATGCTGGCATTTCTCTGCACAGCAAAATTTTATCAGGATATAATAGTATTTCATAAAAATGTTGCTATAGTAGTTAAAATGTTAAGTATTGTTCTCAAGATGTCTAGGTTGGATTACCACTCAAATATTATTTGACAATCACTTGAAATATTTCAACTTCAATGTAACAAATAGCCAAGATGAATATTCCTTGTTATCTTTCTCAAGCAATACCACCAGAGGACCAGAATTCCATAATTGTAGGATAATTCAACTCTCTACGCTTTCCTTTAACATTTGTGGAGAGTTCTGCCCTGGGGCATTTTTATATGAAGATCACTTAAGCTCCCATCTTTTCCACCCACCCCAAATTTGTCACATAAAATTTTCTACTACTATTAACTTTCATCAAATCCACAAGCACTCAGGATGGTAGTTATGAATAAACAAAAATGATAAAAACATGCTTTCATTTACATCTGGGGGGGGGGTCTCTCCTAGTATTCATTGTCCTCTCTTCTGCCCTGTTTATTTTCTTCAGTTTTAACCTTAAGGAGATCCACTAAACCTCATGAAGTTTCTAACCTACCTCTTGGTCAAACAGTTATCAGTCAGTTGGAATTTTCAGCTTTGAATGGTACAGGAAAGGTATGAGAAGAAAAAAAAGATAGGGATGAGATAGAGGAGATAAAGCAGCAGTTTTCTTGTCAATTTCACTGGATTTTACTCTCCACTGGTACTTAACCAATTTATATCATTTGATGAATAAATGCTTAATCAAATGTTTAACAAAATGTAAAAAACATGGAAGCAGCAGGTTAAGCACATGCGGCACAAATTGCACGGACCAGCATAAGGATCCTGGTTCAAGCCCCTAGCTCCTCAACTGCAGGGGAGTTACTTCACAAGCGGCGAAGCAGGTCTACAGGTGTCTATCTTTCGCTCCCCCTGTCTTCCCCTCCTCTCTCCATTTCTCTCTGTCCTATCCAACAACAACGACATCAACAACAACAATAATAACTACAACAATAAAAAATAGGACAACAAAAGGGAATATTTTTTTAAAAGTCTCAAGGAAAGACTCATTTAAAAAAATGTATAGACATATGATGCTAGTGGAGGTCAAATGATTATGTTCAAATACCCCGAGGAAAAGCAAAGACCAGAGTTATTCAAAATAAGACAAAAAAAAAAGATGAAAATTTTTGCTAATTTTTCTTCCCTACAAACTACAATACAGACAGATCAATACATCCGATGGTGTGGGATAAGGCCCACTCACTTAGTTCCATCTCTCTCAGTAGTCCAGGAGAATTTGAGGAGGCAATTTAATCTGAAAGTCAACATTAATATAAGAGAGAAGGGAACCAAAACATTTTGTTTAAGAAATGCTTATACTTAGGGAATTTTTAAAAATACATCCGAGTGGCTGGGTAGTAGCCTACATGGTTAAATGCAGATAACATTATGCAGAAGGACCTGTGCAAGGATCTAGGTTCAAGCTGCCTCTCCTCATCTGCAACGGGGATGCTTCACAAGTGGTGAAACAGGTCTTCAGGTTTCTTTCTCTTCTTCTCTACCTCCCCCTCCTCTCTCACTTTTTCTCTGTCCTATCCAGTAAAAATGGAGGATAAAAAAGGGAAAACATAGCCAATAGGAGTGGTGGATTCGTAGTGCCAGCACCAAGCCCCAGTGATAACCCTGCTGGTAATGAGGGGGAAAAAAACGAACTTTTTTTTAATCCTAAAATGTGGCAAGAATAACTTCCAATGCATTGTATAAACCATGTCACCTATAGCTGTATAATCTGGAGAAGATTCCCAATTACCTCTTAAATTGTTCTAAATTGTGAGTTTAATTGTTGTTTCAATTAATCATTCTATTTCATATTTTCTATCACAAGCAAATAAATCAATCTGCTACCACCACCTTAAACTCAATCATACCATTCCTCCTTACTATGAACTGCATGTTTTTACCTTAATCCCACCCACCACACATTTTTTCTCTCTCTCTCTTTCTCTCTCTCTCGGTGAAATTCAAAGTCCTAATCACCCAAATTGATGGTATTAGATACGAGAATCCGGCATGAAGCCCAGCCAGTCTATCTTGGCGTTACTCTCGATCGCACTCTGTCATTTCACGAACATCTCATAAAAACTGCAGCAAAGGTGGGCGCGAGGAATAACATCATTGCAAGACTGGCCAGCTCCTCATGGGGCGCGGGCGCTTCCACACTACGATCATCATCTCTGGCATTATGCTATTCCACTGCAGAATACTGTGCCCCAGTATGGTTCCGTAGGTCGACCTGCCAATATACGCGGATATCTTCGCCCACCCTGTCCAACGCTTGACGTCTCGTCACCCAATCTGGTCCCCTACGCCTACACTGAACTTCTCTGTTCCAGACTCTTGGAAACAGAGTTGGCAGTCAGCTGAGGTAAAGAACAAACACCTCATCACAGACCCCTGCAAGCATCAACCCGGCTTTGACCTAGCACGTTATGATTGGGCCCTCCTCAATCGCTATCGAACAGGCCATGGCCGGTGCGCCGCTATGTTCCATCGCTGGGGAGCCAGAGACGACCCAAACTGCCCCTGCGGCTACAGACAGACTATGACCCACATAGTCAACGACTGCCACCTCTCCAGATTCAAAGGAGGTCTTGAAACTTTACATCAGGCTCAACCTGACGCTGTTGACTGGCTATGGAAGAAGGGCAAATGCTAGAAGAAGAAGATGGTATTAGGAAATGGAGAGGATGTGAGGGCGATCTGGCTACGACATCTGTCACCCCATTGATAGCCAGGGTTGATGTGGCTGATCTAGCTGGCTAGGCTGGTGTCCCCTTCCTCCCTCACCGCTCCATGTGCGTCCCTCCCGAAGCTGCATGCTTGGTTGAAGAGGATGACCTTCCCGGAATAGAGATGGACTGGTCTTCAGTCGAGGGTATACGAAGCTGCGTTCCCCTGCTAGAACCTCCAAACAAGTTCTCAAGGAAATGGAGAATTTGAGCTGGTGTGTGAGTTAATGAGATCACTTGGAGCTCCAGAGTCCCCTCAGCTCTGCATAGGAGGAGGTATCAGCTAGAACCAGAAAGAGGATCATCCTCAGAATAAGACTATGCACATACCTTGATCTTGAACTTTCCAGCCTCCAGAAATACAAAGGGTTATTACTGTTGTTTATAAACTGCCCAGTTTATAATAGCAACCCAAAGAGATTAAGGTATTTCACCAAAATTCTTCAGAAACTACCCATCTCTACCTCTTACCAGGAGTATTCAGGTACTTGTATGTTACACAAGCTGCAGTTGATAATGCATTGCTTTAGTCTACATTTCCATCTAGGATGACTTGCTCCTGTTGTTTGGAATCAGATGTAAGACCAAGGTGAGAGACTGATTCTGGTGTAAATCAATAAGAGGACTGATTCCCAGATGCAACAGTTACTTGTTCTTTAGTGCCCAGTGCAAGCACTAGCTTCTTGAAGAAACCTTCCCCCATCTAAGCCTGCAGAAGTAGTGCTGTTACACCCACCCCACATATCCTACAGATACTGTTACTATACTTTTCATCTCACTCAATTTACATCCTGTTTTCCTGATTAGACTAATCTCCTGGAGATCTGGGACTGTGTGTTTATCTGGCTGTGTGCCATGAGCACCTACATCAGTGTCTGTGGACAAATTCTTGCTGCCAGATGAATAAATAAAATAAATATGAATGGAATCTTCAGAGGGATGAGTGCTGAAGTATGGATGGCTATGGGGGGAAATAGCATACACAGTGTGTGGATAAGTGGCTGAGCATGGAGAAATGCAGCCTCTCACTTGTGTGGGGCTCTTCAATCCCCAGCCACAAATGCCAGAAGAGTGCTCTTCATCTCACTCTTTCTCTCTAAATAAAAAATAAAACAAACAAACAAAACAACAACATTTCAAAGAGATTTATTTTTTTATAAAAGAAACAACAACAAAAATAATACCATAGTTTAAGATACAGAATCTTCTACAGAAGTCAAGGAATGGGCAGATCATATAAGAAAAAGTAAAAGAAACAAGTGAGAGGCTGAGCAGCCAGGTCAAGGTTCCAGAATGGAGGCCTACTTTAAGTAGATTCATTGTAGGTGCTATTTTATTATTTTAATGAGAGAGAAAACAGAACACTGTTCAACTCTGGTTTATGATGGCGCTGGGGATTAAATCTGGGACCTAGGAATCTCAGGCATGAAAGTCTTTTGGGTAACTGTTATGCTGTCTCCCCAGCCCTGCAGGTACTTCTTAAAGTACTGAGCATAAAAGGGCCTTCAAAATTTACCACACTAACATCACTTTTACCCTATAATGGAATAGGGCCCAATGGGGGGGGGCACCCTTGCTCACACACCAAGGACAGGAGACCACCAACAGAAGCTGATGGCATTCATGTTACCTAGTCAGAAATACCCATCCCCACCCTCCAACCTGGCTGTGCATCTCCTGCTAAGCAGGGGAACCGCCAAGACATGTAGATCTTGAAAAAGGAGAGGAGGGACTCACCCTTTCCTTTAAGTGTTCTAGAAATCCCAACTGAACCTTTCGAACCTTTCAAATTCATCAGAAATGTCAGAATCCAACCAGACATAGATAAATTACCCAAACTGACTAATTTGGCATTAAAGTATACGAAGAAAAAAAAAACATAAAAATCACTGACACTCAAGATTCAATGTAAGAACTCTCACTTGAGTCTCCCTATTTCCCACAATCAATTTTATTTGCCCACTGCGATTCTATTTATTTATTTTTGCCTCTAGGGTTTGCCTGCCCTACGAATCCACTGCTCCTGGAGGCCATTTTTTCCCATTTTGTTGTTGTTGGATAAAACAGAGAAATCGGGAGTTCGGCAGTAGCACAGTGGGTTAAGCGCACGTGGCACAAAGCACAAGGACCTGCGTAAGGATCCTGGTTCGAGCCCCTGGCTCCCCACCTGTAGGGGAGTTGCTTCATAAGTGGTGAAGCAGGTCTGCAGGTGTCTTTCTCTCCCCCTCTCTGTCTTCCCCTCCTCTCTCCATTTCTCTCTGTCCTAACAACAACAACATCAACAACAGTAATAACTACAACAACAATAAAAACAAGGGCAACAAAAAGTAAATAATAAATAAATAAATAAATAAATAAATAATAAAAGAGAGAAATCGAGAGAGGAGAGGAAAGACACCTGCAGACCTGCTTCACTCCCGGTGGCTGGAACTGGGGTTCTTAATGCTAGTCTTTTTGCTTCTAGCCAATGCATTTAACCTGCTGCACTATGGCCCAGCCCCACCCCACCCAGTGAAATTCTAACATTCAGGAAGTTATGTCCTGGGGACAGACAAAAGGACCTCAGCTCTCCAGACAACAAACACACTTGTTGCACACTGGTGCCTCTGAGAGGTCTCACAATGACAGCTATATTTTTAAACCATTCTTAGTATTTGCTATTGTATGCAGTAGGTGTGAGCACTCTGCACAGCAACACTGGAGTGGCAGGAATATAGAAGAGAGAATTTCCTTCCTCATTCCCTAAATTGCTGGGAATACTGAGACTCACTAAATTGCTATAGGAAGACCTGGAGTAAGACCTAGTGCTCCGTACTTTAGAAACAACTAAAACATGATAGGCTCTGGAAATAGGCAGTTGAGTGCTTTGTGCTAAGCAAATTGTTGGAATTTGAAAAATGTGAAACAAATTATGCAGCAAACCACAGTAAACAAATATAATCATTTGGTGCATATTAGGAAATTGTTGTATAGTTGATATATAGCCCCTTTTTAAGTGCTCTTAAAAATGGGAGTATACAATTCACAGGGAAAAAAGTCATTAAAATAAAGCTTATTAGTTTATCTATAGCAAGATAACTAGAGAAAAATGTAGTTACTGAAATAAAGTACAGGAAATGCCCTGTTCATTAAATAGTTTTCTGTTTCATCACATGTTTAATGACTATTATGACAGTACTTTGCATAGTCAGCCTTTTTTAATTTTAGTCATTCTGATGGATGGGAAATTATGTCTCATTACCAGTTTTATTCTTGCATTTTCCTGATGGTAAGTAACTTGAGCTAACATTTGAGGGCCTAGAGATAGTTCTTGAAAAAAGTCAAGTTTCTATCTATTTGGTAAACAGATTCTTAACAAAACATCTGATCTGGTCCTTAATCCTAAACCTCCCACCTAGGGGAGTGGGACTAGGTAAATTCCTCATGGCCCTTGTCTAATCTTTATTCAAGTCAGAAGAGTAGGGAGAGTTAGTAATCCAGAGATGTGTAGGAAAACAAGTTTTAATAATAAATATAAAGGTCAAGTAAGCCCTTGATCTAATTCAACTAGCCGGTTTTAGATTTTCTTTTCCAGTGATTTCATTAGTACCCTAACACTCAAAATGACATTACACGTGAAAGACAGCTCATTGTTGAAGAGAAAAAAAAACATCAGAACAGACCCACATATATTTGGACAACTAGACAAAAGGACCAAGACAATTCAACTGGGGTTCAGGAAGTCTTTTCAGCACCCTTGATGACACTTTTTGTAAAATTAGAAGTGCACAGGAGAAAAGAAAAATCAGTCTTGACTGCTACATCACAATATAAATGAAAATTAATGTGAGATGAATCCCACAGTCAAATGAAAAAACTAAAACTGAGTTTTCTTAGAGAAAACACAGGAGGATATCTTTGAGATGAGGTAGGCCAAAAATAATCCTACCCCCGCCCCCCCAAAAAACCACTAGTATAGCTACAGGCTCTTTGAATATAACTAAAACATGCCTACTAGCTATCTACAAAATGGAGGACCCCCCCCCCCCAACACTTCATCTGCACTATTCCAGCCTTTGGGTCCATAATTGTTCAACAATTTGCTTGGCTTTGTATGTTAACTCTCTTTTCAAACACCAGGTTCCAGATGCTAGCATGATGCCAACCAGACTTCCCTGGACAGACAACCCCACCAATGTGTCCTGGAGCTCCGCTTCCCTAGAGCCCTTCCCCACTACGGAAAGAGAGACAGGCTGGGAGTATGGATCGACCTGTCAACACCCATGTTCAGTGGGGAAGCAATTACAGAAGCCAGACCTTCCACCTTCTGCATCCCACAATGATCTTGGCTCCATACTCCCAGAGGGTTAAAGAATAGGAAAGCTATCCAGGGAGGGGATAGGATACAGAGTTCTGGTGGTGGGAACTGTGTGAAGTTGTACCCCTCTTATCCTATGGTTTTGTCAATATTTCCTTTTTATAAATAAAAAATTTTAAAAAACAAGCCTACCAGTAAATTTATAAATCAAACTTCATCAAATATTGCAAAGTTCTGATCATCAAAAGACATAATTAAGGAAGTAAAAATACAAGTCATACAAGTAAAGATATATATACACATATATAACATATATATGTATATATACATATGTGTATATATATATATCTTTGTCATATATACATATATATATGACAAAGGATTTTAATTCAGAAACATAAAGAACTTAAACCAAATCAAAAACCAGGCAAAATATTTGGAATCACACTTCAAAAAGACTAAATGTAAATATACTAAACAGATTATCAAAAAAATGCAAAATAAAACTGCAATGAAACACAATTTCCCATCCATCAGAATGACTGAAATTAAAAGACTGACAACAGAAAACACTTCCAAAGACATAGACTTTACATACACTCAAAGTAGGAGCCTAAAATGGCATGAGCACTTTAGAAAACAATTTGACAGTTTTATATAAAGTTATACACACACTTACTTATGAGCCAGTAGTTCTATCCCAGGTATGTCCACACAAAGACTTGTATAGAAATGCTCCCTGCAAAGGTCAGGTAGTGGCTAACCTGGTTAAATGTACACATTACTATTCATAAGGACCTTGGTTCAAGACCTCAGTCCCCACCCGCAGGGGAAAGCTTCACCAGCAGTGGAGCAGGGGTGCAGGGGTGCAGGTCTCTCTCTGTCTCCCCTCTCAGTTTGTCTCTGTTTCTGTGCAAAGAATAATAAATAAAAAATGTTTATACTTTTTAAAAAAATATTTATTTTCCCTTTTTTTTTTTTGCCCTTGTTGAGTAAAATATTTTTTAAAAAGAAAGAAATGCTCACTGTAGCACTATATAAACTACCATAAGCTGAAAACCCAAAATTCTCAATAGGAGAATAAAAACACTGGAGATAGCTTAAAAAAAAAAAAAAACCACTAACACACATGGGTTTAAAAAAACTATATTACTACCTCATTACATATGTGTGAATTTAAAAACAAATCTATTGTGGTAGAAATTTAAATAATAATTGTAAAGAGTAGAGAATGGATGAAAGAAGGAAGAAAAAGACTGAGATTACAGACATATTTTATATCTCGACTGGGATGTTGGTTATCCAAGTACAAAAATGTGTCAATGTATTCAATCCTACACTTTAGAAAGACAATTCAACAAATGTCAGTTTTATCTTAATATTAAAATGTTTAAGAATATATTCTCAGTCTCATAAACAAAATGAATGGAGATCTGTAGGGAATTCAGTAGAGAGAGGTTTAGATGATAAAACTAGAAAATATGACAGACAAGCTGCAGAAACTGAGGCATATTACAGAGATAATATTAAAGTAAGTCTTCAAATATAATGAAATAATCTTACAAGGAAAAGTCAGCTTCATAGGCACTAAAGAAAAAAAATACGGGCTTAAACTGGTTGCATGCATTATTTAAGTGGAATAAAAGAATTTCCTGTCAGTGAGAGCTGTTAAATATTGCAACGGATTATGATCTCCTTCACTAGAGACTTTTAAAAATAGGACAATCTCACAAGTTTGGTTCTGCCTGAAGGCAGAGGAATAAATTATGACATACTATCTCTAGTAATACCACAATTTCTATGGTAATCGAATCATCTAAAAGAATAATTTTATTCTTGATGATTTTTGTCCTTTGTCTTTTTTTTTTTTTTTTTGGAGGGGGGTAGAATCTCAAGAATAAGGTAAGCAGTGTGGTAGGGGAGAGTGAGCAGAGAGAATACACTTGAAGAAAGGGGTATAGGAGAGATAGCTTCCGGAAGCCAACCAGGTCAGCTTCAGTACACCCAAGGTTGTCACAACCTGTTACAGCATGAATTATAAAAGTAGAAATAAGCTCAGCTGTGGTAGCTATTTGTCTCATGATTTTTTGTTTAGTAGTACAAAAGTATATATGATACTGTTGCTACTTTTTAAAGGCGTGTTCAGTTAGTGAATTAAATCTGAAATTTAAATAGTAAGATTGAATGATTACAAAAAATAATATCCTCTTATGTTAAAATAAATCCACTACAAAGATATTAAGTCAGTAATTTAAAACTCACAAGGTAGAATCAAGAATTTTAAAACATAATTAAGAAGGGCTGGGCAGGGCAGTGGTGCACGTGGTTGAACACACACATTACAGTGCACAAGGACCCAGGTTCAAGCCTCTGGTCCCCACCTACAAGGTGAAAGCTTTGTGAGTGGTGAAGCAGTGCTGCAGGTGTCTGTATCTCTTCCTCTCTTATCCCTACTCCCCTTTCAACTTTTATATCTCTACCAAAATAAAATAAAATAAAGTAAAAATAATAAAACATAATCAAGAATTTTCATAATAAAAAGCCAACCCTTATCCATCTATAGGCCTTAGAATTTGGGTTTTCAAAAAAAGTTAAAAATATTATCTGAATGTAGAAACAATCTATTATTTTTTAAATAGTTCTTATTTATTTATTCTGGAGAGTAATTCAGAAGGAAGGGGGAAGATAAAGAAGAAGAGAGAGATACCTGCAGCACTGTGTCACTGCTTATGAAACTTTCCCTCTGCAGATGAGGACCAGAAGCTTGAACCTGAGTCCTTGTGTACTCAACCAAGTGTGCCAACACCCAGCCCCCACAATCTTGTAATTTTATCAGCCAAGTTATTTAACCTCCCATCAAATCTACTGCGAAGTGATGTTTAAAAATTACTCGTAGGGGCCGGGTGGTGGCGCATTTGGTTGAGCGCACATGTTACTATGCACAAGGACCCAGGTTTGAGCCCCTAGTCCCCACCTGCAAGGGGAAAGCTTCACAAGTGATTGAAGCAGGGCTGCAGGTGTTTTTCTGTCTACCTCCCTCTTAATTTCTGGCTATTCAATAAAAAATAAAGATACTTTTAAAAAAATTACTTGTAAATATTCTGTAGTGATAAAAACGAGTGTTCCTAGAAAACGCTAAATGCCTTTACACTTTAATTTCTCCACTGTATGAATACATAAGATATGTTACTGTTGAGGGGACTGGGTGGTGTTCATCCAATAGAGTGCACATGTTACCAAACATGAGAACCCAGGTTGGTGCCCCTGAGTCCTCACTTGCAGGGTGGAAGCTTCATCAGTGAGTGGTGGAGTAGTGATGCAGGTGTCACCCTCTCTCCCTATCTGTCTGTCTCCCTATCTTCATGTCTGTCTGTCTCCCTCTCTATCTCCTCCTGTCTCTCACTCTATAAAAAAGAAGGAAAGAAGGGATGGAAGGAAGGAGGAAATGCCAGGAGTGGTAGTCATGCATGCACTGAACCACAATGATAATTCTCATGGCAATAAATACTTATGTAAGTGAATGAATAAAATGTCGCTGTTGAGAAAAAGAAAAATTCACTTAGAATAATTTTATACATGGATTATTTTAAAATAAGCAGTTTTTTGTCATTCCCTTTCAGACAAAAAATTCTAACATGCTTAGCACACACACATGGGGAAAGCTAAAGAAAAACTAAAGAGGAAAAAATTTAGTAATTCCTAGGTGGGAGACAAGACTCCATTTCAAATCCTAATACCATATGGGAGGTGCCATAGCACTGGGGGAAGCTCTGCTGCTATGATGCTCTCTCTCTCTCTCTCTCTCTCTCTCTCTCTCTCCCTATCTATCTTCCTATCTATCTATCTGAATGAAAAGAATGAAAAAGTGGCTAGAGAACAGTCATGGTCCCAGTTCACACTTTTTTAAAAAAAAAGGAAGGAAAGAAAAAAAGACTTAATATCTCCAAAGACAAGCCAGTTTTGAGAAACCCAAATCCAAGTATTATTTTCACCTTCATGGTTTAAAGAACAGAAGGATATAAATCACAAGGTTTTTTTTTAAAAAAAACAAAAATTAACCTTATATAATTTTTAAAAATAACTTCTAGGAGTCTGTATATTTATCAAAGGACAGAAAACTAGGAAAAGACTATTTTTTAAAAGAATTTATTTATTTATTCATGAGAAAGATAGGAGAGAGAGAGAAACAACCAGACATCACTCTGGTACATGTGCTGCCAGGGATTGAACTCAGGACATCATGGTTGAGAATCCAAGGCTTTATCCACTGTGCCACCTCCTGGAAAAAACTATTTTTTGAGCATTTGATATATACTATTTAACGCAAACATCATTCTAACTGTATTCACGTTAACAGAAAATTTGATAAGAAAATTGATCATCTGAGTTATTAGAGATTAAATTACAGTTTTAAAAATCTACTAATATACTACACCTGCATCTTTTAAAAAGCCTATTTAAATGTTTCTTCAGGCAAGTAGTTTTTTATGGTTAACAGGTTGTAAGCACACTGAGAGTAGGAACTGGATCACATTCATCTTTCTGTCCTATGAGCCCAATGCCTGGCATAGAATCAGCTCACTAGAAAACTGCTGCTTCTAACTCCATTCCCTTCCAGAGAACGGTCAGAATCCTTTTGTTTTCTTTTTTTTTTAATTCAGAATCCTTTTCTTAAAAGATAATTTTTATCAGAACATCTGTCTGACCAACTTTTTCTAATTCTCTTTCAAGCAAATTTCAAGCTTTTCCCTTCTGCACGTAAGATACCCACCCCAAACCTGACTCTAAACTATTTTCTCAAACATCTAACACTTTTCCCAACAAGTGTCCAGTATCCTAACCAAAGGTGATTCCAGCTAGTTCTGCTATGGTGATCTCTTTCCCTACTTCTGCAGGATCTTTTGTCATCTCTTCCCCCAGGCCCCAGACTCCATCCATTCTCATACCATCCAAATACAACATTCCCAATCTCTACCCTTATTGCCCAGTACAGATGTATATAGTCTCCATTTGAACCCCAGAAGATTCTGCTTATAGTTCCCTGTAGACTTATTCTATACAGTTGAGTAGTTTGCTAAATTAATCTTTTATTGTATTTTATTATATTTAAAATATTTACTTATGAGACAGAAAGTGAATAAGGGGTGGGGATAGGGCCAGAGCATCACTTTGCCATTTGTGATGTCAGCAATAGAATGAGGGATGTTATGTTTAAGGGTCCAACATTTAATCTACTGTTTTGTTTTTCTGCCTCCAGGGTTAGTGCTGGGGCTCAGTGCCTGCACTACAAATCCACTGCTCTTGGAAGCTATTTTTCCTGTTTTGTTGCCGTTGGTTTTTTGTTTTTTTGTAGTTATTATTGTTGTCGTCATTGTTGCATAGGACAGAGAGAAATGGAGAGGAGGGGAAAGACAAAGAGGGGAAGAGAAAGATAAGACACCTGCAGACCTGCTTCACTGCTTATGAAGTGAACCCCCCAACAAGAATGGTTTCTTATGCTTTCTCAGACCAGGATTCTTATGCCAGTCCTTGCATTTTGCACCATGTACACTTAACCTGCTGCGCTACCACCTGGCCCCCAGGTTTTTAATTTATACATTTTTTTTGCCTCCTGGGTTATCACTGGGGCTCAGTGCCAGCACTTGGAATCCACTACTCCTGGAGGCTATTTTTCCCATTTTGTTGTCCTTGTTGTTGCCCTTGTGGTTGTTATTATTGTTGTTATAGCTGTTGTTGTTACATAGGACAGAGAGAAATGGAGAGAGATGGGAAGACAGAGGGGGAGAGAAAGAGAGACACCTGCAGACCTGCTTCACTGCCTGTGAAGTGACCTCCCCTGCAGGTGGGGAGCTGTGGGCTGAAACCGGGATCCTTACACTAGTCCTTGCGCTTTGCACCATGTGCACTTAACCTGCTGCACTTCCACCAAGCCCCCTATACATGTTGTTATGTACATCTGAATATTTACCTGATAATGCTAGCAAACTGAAAGCTCTTTGATGGCAAGAATGGTTTCTTATGTTTTCTTGAATCACTGGCTGAGTCCTATATTATCCCTTACACACAGTGGTAGCATTTAGTGGCAAAAATTAGATTATCCCCTAGATAATAGATTATTCCCCTCTAGATTAGTCTCCTTTTTGCTTATACAAATTGCAGAAAAGAGTTTTCTCCAGTCTTCTCTTGCATCCTGTCTTCAAGTTTGCAGTCTGAGGTGGTATTCAGTTCTAAGGAATACTGCTCAAGACATTCGTACAATTGTACAGAGAAGCAGCTATGTATCCTATCAGCAATACCAGCCAAATACGAAGGTCAAGGCATAGAAACAGGTGCCTGCTTATGTTTTTAATTTTACCTGACGTTGGCAAAAAAAAAAAAAAAAATCAAAGGAAGAGATTTAAATTAGGGAGTAGCCTAAAGTGACAGGCTAAATACATATACTTAATTGGCTGAATGACCTCTCTCCTAAGGTCATACAGAAACAACAAAAAGTATTTTTTTAAAAACCATAGTAGTAGGGCCAGGTGGTGGTCCACCCAGTTGAGTTTACCAAGTTCAAGGACCCTACGCCCCACCTGAAGGGAGAAGCTTCATGAGCAGTGAAGCAAGGCTATAGGTGACTCTTCCTCTTCCCTCCCCCCTAAATAGCCCTCCTTCTCACTTTCTGTTTTATCAAATTAAATAATAATAATAATAACTACTAGGAGAGTGGATTCATTGTGCAGGCACTGAGCCCCAGCAATAACCTGGTGGCAATAAAATAATAATAGTACCATCATAGCAGTTCTCAAAAATCAGGAAAATGTCTATTAATGTGCTTTTGGAACTCCTAGAAGAATATAAAAAAGTGGAACTAGAAAATTTTCATGAATTTCCCACTCATAAACAGAAGTTGAGAAAACAAAAACAGAAAGGGAAACGCAAAGCAGGATTTGACTGAGTTTGGAGTAGGGCACCAAAGTAAAAATCTCTGGGTAGAGGGTGAGGGTGGATGTCCGGCTTTATGGGGGGGGGGGGGGATGGGACATGGTCTTTTGGTGGTGGGAATGGTGTTTATGTACAAAAAAGAAAGAAAGAAAAGTTTCTTTCAATTTCCCTCTGTCTCTATCCAAAAACAAATTAAAAAAAATTTTTTTTTAAGAGTCCTGCCGCTACCATGTGGCACAAAGCGCAAGGACCAGTTAGGATCCCGGTTCAAGCCCCCAGCTCCCCACCTACAGGGGAGTCGCTTCACAGGCAGTGAAGCAGGTCTACAGGTGTCTCTCTGTCTTTCTTCCTCTCTATCTCTCCCTTTCTCTCAATTTCTCTCTGTCTCTATCCAATAACAAATAAAAAATTTAAAAAAATAAAGAAAAAAAGAAAAGGAAAAAAGGGGGAAATTTTCAATGACTACATTGAAAAATATAAATGGCAATATTTTAAGATCATGGTAACCTTACCCATGAAATCAAGTATTTGTCCCAAATTAAAAGGAAAAAGACAGATATGAAAATCTACAAAAAAAAAAAAAGAGGGGCTATAGAATATCAGAATCTGTCTAAATTAAGTTTCACAAAGAAGGAATAGAGTCAAGGAGAATTAAGAAAGAAACACAGCCATGGAATAAAATTGTCACAAGCTAAAGATACTCAAGATCTTGGATAAACAGTCTCATTAAATAATGAGTACTATTAATGAGGAGGGGGAAAGACCCATATTCAGACATATCTCATTGCATTTCAAAACTCTAAAGAGATGGAAAAAAATTCTAAAAGACTTAGGGCAAAAGATCTTACCATTACAGAACTGTAATGCAATATTCTTGGCAGCAATGTTGGTTAAAAGAAGAAAACAGAGCAGTGCCTTTAATTTTTTAGGAGAACATGATTTATAAAAATGTACTGCTGGACTGTTAAATATGAATATAGACAGAATAAAAAGATTTTCAACACACATCTTAAAAAGATTTTCCTTGTGTATGACAAATGGAAAAAATTGTGGAGGTAGCTCATCCCACCCAACTCCCCTAAACAGAAAGGGAGAGAGAAAGAAAGAAAGAAAGAAAGAAAGAAAGAAAGAAAGAAAGAAAGAAAGAAAGAAATAAATAAATGGAGGGAAGAGACTTGAAAACTCTTATAGAAATAATGCATGATACAACAAATATGATGTAAATAGCATAAAGAAAATGGAAAAGAAATTTAACAAGACTTCACTGGACTTAGGAGTTGGGAGTTCCACTTGTGGTAGGGCAGGATCTGGTGATCTGGATTGCATTTCCTTCTTTGTAAATCCAAGCACACTGCAATCTATGTTTATATTACCACAACACTGTAAATGCTGTTTTTTTTTTTATGGTGTTCAACTTTTTACACTCAATTTCCATACAGAGCAAAGAAGAACTAATTATAGCTATTGAAAAGAATGTTATAAATGCTGATAACATAAAAACAATGTAATGCACAAACCTAAGGATTTAAGGAAGGGGAAATGTGAAGCAGAAGTAATCTAAATATTACCCCACTGGGTATCTGAAACTGATTTATTGTCCAAGGCTAAGAAATTAACAAACAGAAACATATTACACGAGTCTGTAAAAGTTTAACAGTAGAACAACTAAAGAACGGGCAGTATGACGATGGTAAATTAGCTCACTGAGTAGGGAACCCACTTTATTATGCATGCAAGCCAGGCTCTAGTCCCTCTATGCCATTTAGTCCTAGTATACACTGGGGGAAGCTCTGGTACTGTGGTGTCTTGTGTGTTCCCTTCTACCCATCTGGAAAAAAAGTCAGCCCAGAGCAGTGAAGTTCTGGAGGCAACAAGACAAAACAAACAAAAAAATGGGGGTTGGGTAGTAAAGGCCTGGGGAGACTGAATTAAATCATAAGAGGATGAACATTTCTATGTAGGCATATATTCCCTATGATGAACATGTATAATTTTTAAAATAAAATGCATAATGCAGCCAAGGAACTGGCAAAGTGTTAAGAGTTCAGAATTTGCAAGGATAGGGTCTCAAGTTCAATTCTCAGCACCACATATGTTAGAATGATGCTCTGGTTTGTTCTTTCACTCCCTCACACTCTCTTGGTAATAAGTAAATACTTTAAAAATAAAATGAAAGGCGTAAGAGACAGAAACACATTGTGTAAGCTTCAAATGTACTCACTAGAAAGTCTAATAAGTTTTCTTATTTATAACATATTTCAGGGGAGCTGGGCAGTAGCATAGCGGGTTAAGCGCACATGGCGCAAAGTGGAAGGGCCAGCATAAGGATCCTGGTTCAAGTCCCTGCTCCCCACCTGCAGAGGGGTAGCTTCACAAGTGGTGAAGCAGGTCTGCAGGTGTCTATGTTTCTCTCCTCCTCTCTTGATTACTCTCTGTCCTACCTACAACAACAATAGCTATAACAACTACAAGGGCAACAAAATGGAAAAAATAGTCCCAGTGGATTTAGTGCAGGCACCTACCTGGAGGCAAAATAAATAAATAATTCAGACACAGATGAATAATGAATGGTAACATTGTACCTACAAATTAACTTTAGAGATAAAACATTTTTAATGTATTTGCAGTCCCCGTGTTTTATTTTCCAAGAACATAATTAGTTTTCATAAGAAAATTAAAAAAAAAAGGTAAAGAGACCCTAAATACCTCCTGTTCTGACTTCCATTTTTGTTTTTAAGGTCATATGGTTGTGTTGCTTCAAGTTATGAATTTTGAAGTAATTTATTCCAGCAGCAAGAGAAAATGATTCACCATGTGAATCAACATTCAATATTCTCATCCCTTAGCCATCCTGACGTCTAAGACCACCTGGCATAAACCTAGACTGACATCACATCTCTCTTGGAGAACTTCCCACACACCTCAGGTTAACTGAGGATAGCCGCAGTAGAGTGATGTACAGCTTAAGAACACCAAGCAAGGCTGTGGAAAGCCACATACAAAGACAACCCAGTACAAACTTTGAGTAAGTTGAATTTCACTGTTTACTTAGCTCATTCTTTGAACTACATTTGCTTCCAAGTGAAATAAAATTTACTTTGAATAAATTTTACAGTGTTCTACTTGAAACAGCTGGTTGGACTTTTCAAAAAGCATCTTGTCAGAATTATGTTGCCCCCCCCAAGACATATTCCACCGACTAAGTCATACCAGCAGACTTAGTAATCATGGTACATTACAGTGTGAATACAAATCCCTTAACTTTCCATTCTGCAATAAGCTCCTTAGAGGAAGGTGCGAATACATCAAGTATCTTAAATTTAACACAAAGGAAACCTGCATAAGCCTTGGCCACAGTCACTGCATGGAGGGGCAAACACAATTAAATGAAATTTTTCAGTGCCAGTCTGAGCCATCTAAATCAAGCCATGTGCATAGCAGCAAAAGCAAAAGAAGCAAACTCAGCACAATTCACCCAAATCATTAGTGACTTATTTCACTCCAACTTCCAAATTAATGTGTCTCAATTTGAGGAAGAGATTATCCCTGAAGAATAAAGTAGTGTAGGGGTGAGGGGGCAAACGGGGCAGGGAAAGGGTGAGGAAGTTAAACTAAAAACCAGTAAATGAGGGGAAGAAAAAAAAAAAGCCCAAACCAGAGTCTAAAGGCTCCTGTTCCAAGTCCTGCTTATATAAGGATCCTCCACCTCACTGAATTGTTGACATTACATAATTAGCCAGTTACAATAATAACACTACACTTAACACACTGCCACAACCAGGAGAATTTTAACTACTCTGGTGAATTGCCCATCACAGGCTATATTTGTGCTGAACTTCAAAGCAAAACTGGGCAAAGAAAAGAGATGAACATTTAGTATGCAGACTGACTAACGCAGAGGAAACAAGGGGAGTCTGGTCCATCCACAACCTGGGTTCCATTGATCCCCCCAACCTCATTTTTTTCCTAAGTTGCTTCAGCCTTTGGTTGTTGCTACTTTTAAGATTAGTAACCATACTTCATATACACTGTGCTATAATATAAATGTGTATTATAACATACATAAATAATATGTGCTTAAATCAGATTAGTGTACACATGAAACAAACTCAGATACTTTCCAACTTTATGCACTTTATGCCTCAGGCATGACAGTCTGTTTGCATAACCATTATGCTATCTACCCTCCGCCCTTCACACAAACTTTCTTATTTCACTTTGTTTTTCTTTATAGAACTTACAGGGTACTACATATATCTGTATATAAACATATATATTAATGGCACCAGATGTGTATTTTTGTTGCACATTATGTAACTTCTGATAAACTGAAGAGCAGAACCATATTTGCTCTATTTATGTACTGTTTTATCCTTAGATTCTAGAACTATACCTGAGATATTTGAAAGTTAATTTTGAGTGAATGCATGAATGGATTTTTTTTTTGCCTACGTGAATGAAATAGAATATTTGAAATGAACACAATTCTGTTATTCTGAAAAAATAAAATATGAGATTCCTCTGCTTACACTATATACCCTTAATTCAATTCAGTCAGCTTAATAATTTATTTTTATCTTTACAAATAAAAAATAAAAACAGTACACTATTATAGCTGAGTTATGGAATAAAAGTGATTTTGATATCAGGTAAAACACAATCATCTATAAAAGAGAAAGAACAAAGTGCTATCTACTTGTACAAGCTACTGCTTCTATACAATGGTACAGTGCTGCATGATCTATGGATTTAAGCACATGTCTCACTAAGAATGCCAAAAGTCTCTTTTCATAGTATTCACATCATCCTACTGTTTCCTAGAAAATTCAAAATCCCTGGGGTGGGGGTAAATAGCATGCAAAGAGACTTTCATGCCTGAGGCTCTGAAGTCTCAGGTTCAATCACTTGCCCCACCATAATAAGCCAAAGCTGATCAGTGCTCTGGTAAGAACAACAACAAAAACAAAAATTCAAAACTCCTAAAAAATATGAAGATGGAAACTAATAACATAAAAATCAACTACTGCAACTTAAAATAAAAAAGCATTCATTCATTTCTATCACAGATTCATTTGGGAGGGTTTCAGATCCACTCTTGCTCTAATGTCGACTTATAAAGGACATACGGGGAAAGTTTTCCTAAGAACAAGTAGTTTCCGCTCTCTGATCACCACTTATTTTTGCCTCTCTTCCTAGTATCAGTAGATTCTACTGCAAAAAAGAAACAAACAAAAACTTAGAATTAGGAGGAGGGGCTAAAGGTGGTGCACCTGGTTGACCAAACATGATACACAAGGACCTAGGGTTCAAGCCTCTAGTCTCCATCTGCAGGGGGGAAACTTGACAAGTGGTAAAGCAGTGCTACCAGTGTCTCTCTTTCTCTTTCCCTCTTTATCTCTCCCTTGATTTCTCTGTCTCTATCCAACAAATGAACAAATAAACAAATATTGAAAACAAACACTCTGAAAAAATAAACATGCAAGAACTTAGAGTTAGAAAAAAAAAAAAGAACTTAGAACCAGAATAGTAGTCAAACATATGGAATAACAACACAGTGTCCAAATTTTAGGATGCCTATGCTGTTTCCTTAAAATGCTTACACTATGATATAGTAGATTTTAAAAAAGAGAGAGAGAAAGGAAGAAAGAAATGTCTTTCTTCTATCATTAAAGGAAAGGAGAAAGTAGCTTTAGTTTTTCTTTCTAAGACTTTTAAAATTCTGCTGAAATTGCATCCCAAAGATAAATCACCTCCTAGAATCCTGCTGTGCCTGAGATCCTGAGTTTGATTTGGGCAACCATACAGGAGCCCACCTACCATGGACAGCCTGAAGGGAGCCCCATGGCAGGTGGGATCCACCTCCCACATATCAGATGTCAGGATCAAGGAAAAAAAAGAAAAGAAAGGAAAGGAAAGGAAAGGAAAGGAAAGGAAAGGAAAGGAAAGGAAAGGAAAGGAAAGGAAAGGAAAGGAAAGGAAAGGAAAGGAAAGGGGGAAAGGGGAAAGAAAAGAAAAGAAAAGAAAAGAAAAGAAAAGAAAAGAAAAGAGGAAAGGAAAGGAAAGCTAGTATAGTCATGGGCTCTTTGGAATATAACTAAAATAGAACTATTAACTATCTACAAAATGGAGACTCCCTAACTCTTCATCTGCACTATTCCAGCCTTTAGGTTTATGATTAGTCAACAATCTGTTTGCCTCTATATGTTAACTCTTTTTTCAGCCACCAGGTTCCAGATACTAACATGATGTCAATTGGACTTCCCTGGACAGACGACCCCATCAATGTGTCCTGGAATCCCACACCACTAGGGAAAAAGAGAGACAGGCTGGAAGTATGGATCGACCTGCTAACACCCATGTTCAGCAGGGAAGCAATTACAGAAGCCAGACCTTCCATCTTCTGCACCCCATAATGACCTTGGGTGTTGGGCAGTACGCCAGTTCCCCCCTGCTGCTTAACGCTGTGGTCTATTTACATAATCACTTTTTTACCTGAGACTTGCCCTGCCTGCAGGGCACTGGTTTAATCCCACTGGTTCGCACTCTCTTTTTGCTCTACCCCCTCTCCTAGTCACATCGTTTTCCACCATTTAATCCCCACTGGTTCACGCGCTTTTTCCTTCTCCCCACCCCCTATCCTATGTACTTCCTCTTCCTGACAATTCCGCCTCAGGAGATATAAAGGACAGGATTTTCTAATGAATAGAGATTAGATTGATTGCACTGCATCCCCGCTCATCAATAAAGATGAACTGCGTTCCCAGCTCAGCCATGAGTCCCTGGTCATCTCTCTCCCACCCGCAAAGCTAACCTGGCACTTGGGTCCACACTCCCAGAAGGATACAGAATAGGGAAGCTATCAGGGGAGGGGATGGGATACGGAGATCTGGTGGTAGGAATTGTGTGGAGTTGTACCCCTCTTATCCTATGGTTTTTGTCAGTGTTTCCTTTTCATAAATAAAAATTTTTTAAAAAAGGGGGAAGCGGGAGAGGGAAAGAACGGATCAGTGAAGCTGCTCAGTTATATATGCACAAGGCACTGGGCTCATTCTCTGTTCCACAGAATTAATAAAATAACAATTAAAAATGCTAGAAATTTCAAAAAAAATTTAAGGACATAATTGCTTGTTGGGAGATTTTGCTAAGAGAATAGGAATATAAGAAAGGAACTTTTCCTTCCTACAAAACCATGATGTTTCGAAATTACAAAGATAAAACTGACAGACTGTCTCCATTAGCAGAGCTAACAGGGAGGTCTGCTTATTTTTAAATGCGAGTAGTAGCTTATGTCATTCTTTTCTGCTAAATCTGTTACCTGGGACTCAGTAATAAGGAGACTGGAGACCATTAGCCAATAATCCTTAGTGAGTAATAGAAATTCACTCCCATGAGCATAGGGCCTGCACAGAAGGTGTTACACCTCAGGGCACACCATCAGCAGGCTGACTGTGAACCAATATTCTCTGCCTCTAAAATTCATTCTATATCACAGATCACTTGTGGGACAACTATATCTCAGGAGTAATTATCTACTGAATGCTTTACAGCAAAACCTTTTATTTGTCTCTAGATTTCAAGATGTGTCTAGCTCCATCAGCAGTGTCAGGGCACATCACACATGCACAAATCAAAACAGATCTGACCTTCAACACTTGAAGAGTCCCCAACTAGTGAGGCTATCGAGCCGTGTGTATCCAACATGGGCTGTTAAGCTAGTTGGTCAGAACTGGGCTTGGATCCAGGCTGCTTCACTTGATCACAAGTGACTTCATTTCCCCAGCGTTTCACATGACATGGGGGTATTCTTTCCCATTTGAGTCTTTACTTTATTCTTTATTGTGATAAGATTCTGAAAAGAGCTAAGCCTCATGACCTTTTAAATACATTCCATAGCAGCCACTAATTAACTATGAGCCACTGAAAAGAAGATGCCTATCTCTGGATGATGAAAGTTGGTGGAGAAAAGATTCCTGACTCCCCAATTACCTAAGGTGAGAGAGTTTTGTTGTTTTTTGCACACTGACAAAGTGTGGAATATGCTAGACAAAGTCTGTGCCCTAGGGTGTGCAATCCAAACTACATCTATAATCACATCTCTTAAAACTAAACTGGACTAAGCAGTGTAAAAGACAGCAATGAATAACAGTATGCATGTAAAGGATTATCTTCAAAATATAGGGTATTGTTGAAGTCTGACTCAAATCCTTTCTGCTTCGTCTTTGTTTTCTAACAGTGATGCTATAGGATCCTCCAGATAAAAGCCTCCTTATTCCAAATGTTTTATAACTGTATTTGATTTGTGTTACCTACTTACTGGGATGATGTTTCAATGGAAAGGGAAGAACCTGAATAGGAATTTCAAGATCTCTTACTTATTTGGCCTATACATTAATATTTATAGTATCAAAGGGGCTTCACTGCTGCAGACTGACTTTTTCTCATAAGAAATAGAAAGGAGTCAGGTGGCAGCACAGAGGGTTAAGCGAAGCCAAAGACTGGCTAAGAATCCCAGTTCCAGCCCCCCTCCCCCATCTCCCCACCTGCAGGGGAGTCGCTTCACAGGCAGAGAAGCAGGTGTCTATCTTTCCTCCTCTCGGTCTTCCCCTCCTTTCTCCATTTCTCTCTGCCCTATCCAACAGCAACAACATCAATAATAATAACAACAACAACAAGAATAATAACTACAACAATAAAACAAGGGCAACAAAAGGGGGGAAAGCAAATTAAAAAAATAATAATTTAAAAAGGGAGTCAGGCAGTAGCGCAGCGGGTTAAGTGAACATGGCATGAAGCACAAGGACCAGATTAAGGATCCTGGTTCGAGCCCCTGGCTCCCCACCTCCAGGGGAGTCACTTCAAAGGTGGTGAATCAGGTCTGCAGGTGTCTATCTTTCTCTCCCCCTCTCTATCTTCCCTTCCTCTCTCCATTTCTCTCTGTCCTGTCGAACGACAACAATAAAAAACAAAGGTAACAAAAGGGAAAACAATATTAAAAAATTAAAAAATAGAAAGACATGAGGTCAGGTAGTGGCAAAGCTGGTGAAGCACACATATTACAGTGTATAAGGACCCAGGTTCAGGCCCCTCATTCATTCCCCTGCAGAGGGGAAACTTCTTGAGTAGTGAAATAGGGCCACAGGTATCTCTATCTCCCCTTTCCTCTCAATTTCTCTGTCTCTGTATAAAATAAATAAAATATTTTAAACGAAAGAGGAAGGAAGGAAAGAAGGAAGAAAGGAAGGGAGGAACACAAAGACAGAAGGAAAGAGATCACAGCATGGAAGCTTCCCCTAATGTGATGGGAACTGGAAGTCAATCTAGATCAAGCAGATGATAAAGCTAGTTACCTTCCTTGTCAGCGTCAACCCGACCCCATCCAGTAAGATAATAATCCAAACAGGTTACTATTTCATTTTTCTCACTCTTTCCACAAATATTTACTAGGCATCTACCACTCACCAAATTCTATTCTAGATAATCAGAGTTTCAACCTCCACAGCCCAGAAGCCCACATCTTAGTTCAGTGACTAATGCCAAGAAACACTGGCAAATCTTCAATTCCAGACCTTCTCAAACAGTTGAAAAGTTCAGATGTGGTGGAGATAAAAGAAACAGTTCTCACATTTAAAAAAGAGAGTTTCAACCAGAACCCTACCCCACCAGGGAAGGATAGAAACAGGCTTGGGGTAAAGATTGACCTGTCAATGCCCATGTCCAGTGGAGAAACAATTACAGAAGTCAGAACCTTCTGCTCTGCAGAAAGAATTTTGGTCCATACTCCCAGAGTAGGAGAGATGTTAGGGGAAGATGAGCAGAGGACTGTGAATTCCAATTCCATCTAGGCCCAGAGAGAAGAGAGGAAAAAAGGAAGGACATTTGGAAGTAGCAGTTAGTATAGATGTGACTTAAAAGGAAATAGAAGGTAGAACCACAGAAAAAAAAAGGGGAGGCAAATATATACAAAATAGACAGCTCTAGAAATAATACTCAACCTATATCTGTGACTTTGGGAGAACTACTGCAGTTTCCAATGGAGGGAAAGGAGACACAGAACCCTGGTGGTGGGAATAGTATGGAATTATATCCTGTTGTCTCAACATTTGTAAATCAGTATTAAATTGCTAACAAAACAAGAGGAAAAATGAGAGTGGCAGTCTCACATAAAGAATTATTTTAAATTTAAAGGTTGAGTTGTTATCTTTTTGTTATCTTTTCTTTTAGATGCATGGGAGGGAGTACACTTGGAGATCATATTCTTTTAGGAAAACATTTTAGCATGAAGGTGACACCAATTGCTAATCTCCCATGCTCAAAAGGCTGGGGGTGGGTTAAAAAAAGAGTGACGGAGAGTTGACTCAGTCTACATGTAAGTGAGAGGAATTAGAGAGTTGTCCCAGGATATCAGCTGCTTTTTAACTTCCTCCTTCTCACCTAGGAGGGAAGCAGGGGGAAGAAAACAGGAGGAAGGGGCAGAGTTGGGGAAAGTGGCAAGTGGGAAGGTGTGGATGAACTAACACCACAGCCCTAGATTTCAAGAGTGACAGAAATTTTCAAGTGTTACATTATTTGTCTTAACTATGTTAGAATTGTATCTTGTTAGTCCTCCAAGCCTTCAGTAAAGTTTCTTACACACAACACTTTTGGGTAGATAATGCTTTGTGGAATGGAGGAGATATTTTAAAACTTTACTTTCCACATGAAGTGTGAAAGCATGCACTAAATGGGAGCAGGATTCTGAGGTTGCAAGACCTCCACATGTACCCAATGACACACTCTCTACTGCCCAACCCCCCAGATCCTCAGAAATACCAGGGAGAGCCCTGGACTTCTCAGACTAAATGGGATGGGGATGACAGTCACTTTGGCTAACTACTAAGGAAAGAATAATGCAACAGATCTGAAAGAGGGACCTGCAGGCTCTACAGAAAATTTAGTGCAAGAAATGATTACCTCTTCCAGTAAAAGAAATGATTGCTCAATTTTCTGAGTACTTAACTCTAAGTGATATGGCACTTGGAAAATGACTAAACTCATCCTTAGGAATTATGTAGTCTAGGTCTTTCACTTTATGAAACTGAAGTTATTTCTTCCCCAAAACTATAAAATGACTGTATATAACACATCCTATTTTTCTTTCAGATTCCAATACAAAATAGCCTGTTCCTTTAGGACCAAGAAATTATGAAAACTACACTTACTGTTTTAAAAAGACTGCTTTACTTTCACATATTCCAAAATAGTCTTTAGAAAATACCAAAGTTGATAATAATATTTCTACAAATACATTTTCTGAACCATTAAAATATTCTGCCGTAACAAATAAGGAGTTTGTTCTTCAAATTCAGTTTATAAGCACTAATTCTACTCCAAAGCATTTTAAAAACTCTTTAAAATCTTAAAATCTCAGCATCTTCACATTATATAAGAGGAACACACACACACACACACACACTTGTAACTATTTTGCTAGATTCTGCTTCAATGTTTTAAATTTTAGAATGTCCATATAGCTTTATTTCAAGAAAAAAAAAATCTCCCCACTCTTTTCCAGATGATAAGCAAAAATTCTTTCCTTTTACACAAGACCTGTCTTCATAATGATAAAGGTCTTATTAAGAATAAATTATTTAATCAGACATCTGCAATCTATAACTTAAAATGTTTAACTGGTTAATAGGAGATATATAAAGAAGGTAGGCAGGGGGAGTCGGGTTAAGCGCAGGTGGCGCAAAGCGCAAGGAATGGCTTGAGGATCCCGGTTCGAGCCCCTGGCTCCCCACTTGCAGGGGAGTCGCTTCACAGGCAGTGAAGCAGGTCTGCAGGTGTCTATCTTTCTCTCCCCCTCTCTGCCTTCCCCTCTTCTCTCCATTTCTCTCTGTCCTATCCAACAACGATGACATCAATAACAACAATAATAACTACAACAATAAAACAACAAGGGCAACAAAAGGGAATAAATAAATATTTTTTAAAAAGAAGGTAGGCAGGGAAATGAATTAGATGTGATTTGGAAGAAATAAGGTCTCCAGGGGGCATAAGGAGCCAAGTTTAAGCCCATTCCACACCTGATGGAAGTTAGATTCACCAAGCAGTGCTCTACCTTTTCATCCCTACCCCCATTTCCCTGTCTTATCAAATAAACACCAGGTGATGTGGAATAGTTGTGCAGACACCTAACCCAAGCAGTAACGGCAAAAAGAAAGGGAGAGGGAAGGAAGGGGAGGGAGTACGAGATCTACCTCTATCTATACTGGATTAAGTAGTCCAAAATCCATGTCTACCTGGAATCTAAGAATATAAGCTTGTTGGAAATAGGGTCGTCTCTGCAGGTGTCACTTGTTAAAATGAAGTGATACTGGATTCTGTGGGCTATCTGTTGACTATTGTTATTCTATAAGGCATATGAAGACACAAAAGGTCACATATGCAGAGGAAAGTGATATGACATCAGAGACAGACTTGTTTGGGAGCAAGAATAGCTTTCCTGTGGCACATTCATTCATCCCCCACCCTTTTGTTGCCCTTGTTCTTTTTATTGTTGTTGTAGTTATTATTGTTGTTGTTATTGATGTCATCATTACTAGGTAAGACAGAGAGAAATGGAGAGAGGAGGGGAAGACAGAGAGGGGGGAAAGATAGACACTTGCAGACCTTCTTCACCACCTGTGAAACGACTCCCCTGCACGTGGGGAGCCGGGGGCTTGAACTGGGATCCTTAATCCGGTCCTTGCGCTTTGCGACACCTACACTTAACCCACTGCGCTACCACCCGACTCCCATGCACATTCATTCTTAAGTAAAAATATACAGCCAAGACACAGAGTAGTAATACAAGTTCCTACCTACTATTAATAACATCATTCTCTTTGTAAGCCAGGTTGTTCATACATTCAGGCATTCTTTGTACCTTCACACTGCTGGAAGGTAAAAGCAAAACCTAACTACAAAAATTAAAGGCACTGTACAAAGCTTGTTATTCCAATAGTTTTTCTACAGTTTTTCCTCTAATCATTTCTGAAAGTCCTTCCTTTATTTATAGTGTAAAAAGTAATAGAAAAAAAAAAAAGAAAAAAAAAGTAATAGAAATGTAGTTGCAATCATTATAATTCACTGAAAATCTGTCAGGAATAATGCCCACATCTAAATATACCAACATGCTCAAAATCTTTAAAGTCTTTTTTTTTCTGGCTTATTTAATAATTTCAACCTGCCTGTCGCAATTCAATAAATTCTAAATGAAAAGCTTTGTGCAGAAGTGGCCAAAACTGACAAAATAATTTCTTCCATACTCCTTATATCAATTTTTTGTGTGTGCTTCAGACGTTCAGGAAGGAGTGTTAAACACATGCTCTTTTCTTCTCCAGTATTTTGGTGACTGCGTGACTACAGAAATAGCTTATCAATGTACCACTAATAACTGAATTTTTCAATGGAACTTGTAATCACCTTGACATTTTCTACAAATATAATGAAAAAGGGAAAAATGAAAATGAAAATTCCTAAGAATACAATTAGACTGTCTTGTTCTAATAAAGATAGCTTTGCTTGGAATAGTTAATGTGAAGAGACATTAGCAGCTCAAGTAGAAACTTTTCCAAATCCCTAAGCCAAAGCATATTATGGTTTTCACAATTCTATTTCCACTGCAAATGGAACATTCAATACCGATGCAACATTTAAGTACCCCCAAAATAAAGTGATGATTTATCACAATAATGAATATAATACCTTCTCCAAACCATTTAAATGAATTCAGAAAGAACACTATGATTAGTCAAAGATGTCATAAAGCAGTAAAGTCGTCAGCACCTAGTGCTGATATTTTGCTGTTATAATAGATGCCTTAAAATACTCTACTTTATAGAAGCTGAACTGGAATTGGCATATTGCTCCAAGGTAAAAAGACTCTGGGGTGGGTGGGTGGGGAGAATACAGATCCAAGAAGGATGACAGAGGACCTAGTGGGGCTTGTATTGTTATATGGAAAACTGGGAAATGTTATGCATGTACAAACTATTGTATTTACTGTCGAATGTAAAACATTAATTCCCCAATAAAGAAATTTTAAAAATCACTCGTACTTTAAAAGTCTGATACTATATTTCAACTTCATATGGGGCCATACAGACAGATGTCAAGCTGAATTAACTTATGTTTGTTTATTTCTCAGCACAGCTTCTGGACACAAATAGCAAGAACAAGACCAGCAAGAGGAGGAAAAAAAAAAAGGGGGGGTGGGACAAGGCAAATACACTAGGACTCTTCCCTTCCAGGGATTTTTCTGCAGGTCTGGCAAAGGCTACAGATTTTGTTTCAAGGGTTATCAGTTTAATACCCTGTGTTAAAAATAAATAGATATTTCTCTGCTCCCTAACAGAAAGCAGGGCAGCCAGGGCACAGGTGACTCAATAGTAAAATGAAAGACTTAACATATATTAGGTCAACATTTCAGTGCTCAACATTATAAATATATGCCAGATTGATGCTCTGATCTATCTCTCTCTTCTCTAAAAATGAAATTTTAACAGAGAGAGAGAGGAAATAGGGTATGTAATAAGCTTTAAGATTCTGCCCTGTTCCAGTACACTTAGTTGTGTATTCTTTGGCAATTTGTTCAACTTCCCTGAAGTTCAGTTTCTCCATCTGAGTCTTGTGAGGCTAAAGGGAGAGCAAGAATGCGAAGCACCCACAGCTGTAGAGGTCTGCTACACTCAATAAATATGAGTTCCTTTTCCTCTTGGCCCCCTGTCCCCAGATGAGTTTAGATTTAGGTTTTAAGTTTCAGTAGAAATGCTGCAGATGCGTCAGCCTCCAATAGACAGAAAGCACAAGGACTCCACCCCCGGAGAGTTATTTGGGGGATAATTTTTTTCCTCTTTTAAACATAAATAAGTGCCTGCAGTTATTCCAGGGCTGTTATGTTCTACTTCAGTATACACAGATATTAAGTCCACAAGTTAAAACTGCCATTCCTAAATTGTTCCTTCTGGGACAAATAAATAAACTGTCTTGTTACTGAGGATGAGGATGTTGGGCTTATTTTATAGTTGAATAATTATTATAATATAGGCTCTGTCAGGAAACGTGTCACTCCCTCAATATACTAAGGAGGCAAGGTCTCACCATATAGACCTGCCAGCTACTTGAAGTAAAAAGCCTTCGACCTGGCAAAAACCAAGTTTCCCATTAGAAGTTAACAGACACCTTCCCAATGATGGAGGAGGCCAGAGTCTGAGAGTCCTGGGAATAAATTAGCTGTTATCAGATTCAAAATCTGAACAGAAAAGACTGTTTTCCAGGTCTGTGTTTCATTGTTGTTACTGGGATTTTTTCCCCCTGCCTTTCCTCACAGTGAAATTGGCAAAATCTTATATCAGTTGTGCTTAGGCAACTGAAAGAATGGGGATTTTGTGCATGTTGATGCCAGAGATGTAAAGTACTGCTCTACCCTTGGCAGTCAGCACAAGAGCTGCTGAAGAAATAATACAATGCAAACCTTCAAAATATATTTTAAAAGAAAGATAAAGGCACCTATATTCATAAAGTTCATCATCTAAAATTGTAAAATTATAATCTATGTGAGTTTACTATCTGTATACTCTTTATGACAGCAGTTTTACTCCTTAATATACATCTAATAGAAAATAAACTTTCAGGTGGAAGTAGATAACATCATGGTTATGTAAAAAGACTCTCGTGCTCTAGGCTCAATCCCCCGCACTACCATAAGCCAGAGCTGAGCAGTACTCTGGTTAAAAAAACAAACAGGGAGTCAGGAGGTAGCGCAGCGGGTTAAGCACATGGCGCAAAGCACAAGGACCCTGTGTAAAAATCCCCGTTCAAGCCCCCAGCTCCCCACCTGCTGGGGAGTCACTTCACAGGTGGTGAAGCAGGTCTGCAGGTGTCTTTCTCTCCCCATCTCTGTCTTCCCCTTCTCTCTCCAGTTCTCTCTGTCCTATCCAACAACAACAACAATAAAACAACAAGGGCAACAAAAGAGAATAAATACGTATTTTTTTAAAGTTAGAAATTTTTCTGTACGATTCCAAAAAATGTGTATTTGTTTTAGCCTCCTATGTTGTGAGTAAAGTATTCACAGAAGCATTAACACAACAAATCAAAGAGTTCAAGTATTGATCACAAAAAGAAGCATCCACTAGGTTAAAAAAAATAGAACTTATAAGTCTCTTTCATGATATATATAATAACTATCTCCTTTGCCCTTTCCTTTCTCAAAAAGCATTTACCATCTTTAATTTACACTTAAGTATGCATCCATAGACACTGCATTTCCATTTCATTTTTAACCATTAGTTAAGTGAATCAAATAGTCCGTATACTTTTGTATCTAGTTTCTTCTGCTCCACATTATGCTTATGAAATACATCAATTAATGTAGTTGTCAATATTTTTTCACTGATGCATATTCTCCCAAATATGGAAGATACAAAGATTTGTCTCTCTAATTCCTTCCAGGTTTTGTTATTATGAGTGATGCTATTATAATACTAATCTTGAATGTTTCTTTTCTTTTTTTAATTATTTTTAAAATTTATTTTATTTATTTACTTTTACCAGAGCACTGATCAGCTCTGGCTTATGGCGGTATGGGGGACTGAGCCTAGAACATGAGAGTCTTTTTACATAGCCATGAGGTTATCTACCCCCACCTGAAAGTTTATTTTCTATTAGATGTATATTAAGGAGAAAAACTGCTGTCATATAGAGAACACAGACAGTAAACTCACATAGATTATACTAGCTTTTCAAAGTGGTGGGACCAAATTATGTTCTTCACCAGTAGTTTCTGAAAGGTCCTGTTGCTTCAAATTCCTGCCATACCTGGAGTCATATTGGTCTCTTAATGTCGTTTTAAGTCCCATTTCCCTGAAATGAACATTAAATATCTTTTCAAAAGCCTGTTATGTTTTAATTCCGTATATCTAAAACCGAACAAGACAGTAACACTTTAATGTAGTCAATAGCTATTATTCTGTATAGTCATATTTATAGCAGCATTTATGATCAAGTGTGAATTTTCTTCCTACCTAAATAGAACCTTTTTAGTGTCTTCCTTAGCTAAAATTTGTTGGCGACAAAAATCTCTCAAGATTTGCTTGTGGAAAACATCTTTATTTTACCCTCATATCTGAACAATAATTTTGTTGGGCAGAGAACTCTATCTTGGCAATAATTTTCTTTCCACACTTTAAAGATATTTCACTGCCTAATGGGAGCCAGTAATTCTGCAAAGAAGTCAGCTCTTGGTGTAAGTATAACTCCTTAGAAAATAATTCATCTTCTTTTTCACTCATCGCTAGCTATTTAAGATCTTATCTTTGCTTTTTGCTTTCATCAATTTTACAATATGTATGAGCTTCTTTTTATTTACCATTCTTTAAGTTCAGAGGACTTCTTGAGTTTGAAGCTATTTATCAATGTTAGAAATCTCTGAGTAATTCTCTATAAATATTGTTTTGCTGCATGATTCCAAATATAAGTACTTTAAAACTTTTTTTTAGCTTGCTTTATTTAAAAACTTTACTTTTAGAGTAGCTTTAAGATTGCAGTGATTTTTAAGAGGAAACTTCACCTCCACCTGCAGTGGGGAAGCTTCGTAAACAGTGAAGAAGGTACTGTAGGTGTCTCTCTGTCTCTCACTTCCTTGCTATCTTCCACTCCCCCTCTCAATTTACCTCTGTTCTATCAAATAAAGTAAAAATTTAGAAAGTGAGGGGAAAAAAATGCCCATCAGGAGTAGTGAATTCATTGTGCAGGCACTGAGACCCAGCAATAACTCTGGTGGTGATTTTTTTTTTTTTTAAAAAAAAGGTAAATTACAACAGAGACTTCCCACATAGACAGACCCTGCTTCATGGATATATAGCCTCTTCCATTAGCCATATCCCCCTCCAATGCAGTACATTTGCTAAAACTGATGACTTGTTTACATATCATAATTAATCTCATCTATAGATAAGATTAATTCACAGTAGGTAGTTCACTCTCTGTGTTGTATATTTATTTTATGGTTTGGACAAATGTATAATGCCATGTATCCACCATTATAATGCCAGACTGAGTATTTTCAAAGCTTGAAAAATCCTGTTTCATCTAGTCAATATCCCTAACTCCTCACTCCTTTAAAGCCACTGATCTTTCCTATCACATAACTGTGAGACAGGAATTATGGAATCACCCTGACATAATTTCAGGGAATGAAAGGATTAGATGGTGAGCCTCATTCTCCCTGTTCCTGGTCTTACAACAACACGTTACCATGTTTGTCTTTTCCAGAAAGTCATGTCGTAGAAATCACATAGTATGTAGCCTTCTCACACTGACTTTTTTTTTTTATTCCTGGTTTTCTTTTTTTTTTAAATATTTTATTTTATTTATTTATTCCCTTTTGTTGCCCTTGTTGTTTTATTGTTGTAGTTATTATTGTTGTTGGATAGGACAGAGAGAAATGGAGAGAGGAGGGGAAGACAGAGAGAAGGAGAGAAACATAGACACCTGCAGACCTGCTTCACCGCCTATGAAGCGACTCCCCTGCAGGTGGGGAGCCGGGGTTCGAACCGGGATCCTTATGCCGGTCCTTGTGCTTTGCGCCACCTGCGCTTAACCCGCTGCGCTACAGCCCGACTCCCTGACTTTTTTTTTCTCCACATAGTAATATATATTTAAAGTTTCTCCATGACTTTTCCTTTTAGTTAGTATACTGGGAGGTGTATTAATACTCTGTTTATTGGTTCTGAACCAGAGTACTACATGGTTCTGACATAGGTGGTGCCTGGGATTGAACGTGGGAACAGGGGAGTCATTTTGTCATCTCCCCAACCCTCCTCCATGTCTCTTCATGGCTTGAGAGCTTATTCACTTCTATCTTTTGTTTGTTTGTGTGGTTGTGGTTGTTGTTGTTTTGGTCTTCTCCCGGGCTTCATCTCCCCAGGATGACATTTTTGGGGGTAGGAAGACAGAGACCGAAGAAGAGAAAGAAAGGTAGCACAGCTTCCAGCAGTGGGTAAGAGTGTGACATAAACCTGATTAAAGTAGGCACCTTCCATGTCTTTGTCAGCCCTAGAACTTGCTTCTTTTTTAGAACTGAATAATATTCTCTTATCGGGATATACCAGAGTTTATTTATCCATCAGCCAATTGAAGGGCATCTTGGTTGCTCCAGAATGACTTTTTCTATATTTGACTTGCTCTTCTAGTCTTCCTCAAATTACCTGGTCACCTACCATAACTTCATGTTTTATTTAAACAAGCTCTTTCTTTACTCTATCCTCAAATTCTACTCAAATGTCAGTATGAATCCGTCTACCTTTGCCTTAGTTTCATCTGAGACATTCTGCCCTCTATTATTTTTAAATCCTTTCAACAGCTATTTAAGTATTATATATTTTAAATAATAAAAAAAAAATAACACATTTGTTTATTTTTGCCACCAGGTTTATTTCTGGGACTGGGTGTGGCACAACTTCACAACTCTTGGGGGGACAGAAAAAAGGAAGAAACAGAGAACAGAGTATCCCGCAGCAATGTTCCACCTCTTGTGAAGCTTACCCCTCGCAGGTGGGGCAAGGGGACTTGAACCCCACATATTACATGTTAATATGTTTATTCTATGGGATGTGATACCACTCAACCTCTCAAAATAAGTAACACTCAAATAAAAGAAAAAACTGGGAGAAGACCAAAGCATTTTTTAAACATTTATTTATTTATTTATTTTCCCTTTTGTTGCCCTTGTTGTTTAACATTGTTGTGGTTATTGATGTCATTGTTGTTGGATAGGACAGAGAGAAATGGAGAGGAGGAGAAGACAGAGGGGGGAGAGAAAGACAGACACCTGCAGACCTGCTTGACCGCTTGTGAAGTGACTCCCCTGCAGGTGGGGAGCCAGGGGCTTGAACCAGGAACCTTCTGATGGTCCTTGCGCTTTATGCCACGTACGCTTAACCCACTGCGCCACCTCCTGACTCCCTACCAAAGCATTTTTGCATTTAAATATTATTATATGAAGCTATGGACAGGAGTGGTAAACCAGATTTTTAAAAAATATTTATTCCCTTTTGTTGCCCTTGTTGTATTATTGTTTTAGTTATTATTGTTGTCATTGTTGAATAGGACAGAGAGAAATGGAAAGAGGAGGGGAAGACAGAGAGGGGGAGAGAAAGGAAGACACCTGCAGACTTGCTTCACCGCCTGTGAAACGACTCCCCTGCAGGTGGGGAGCCAGGGGCTCGAACCGGGATTGTTAAGCCGGTCCTTCGCTTTGAGCCACCTGCGCTTAACCCGCTGCGCTACCAACCGACTCCCTACACCAGACTATTATGCCCGAGGCCCTAGTGGCCCTACATTCAAGCCTCAGAACCACCATATGCCAGAACTGAGCAGTGCTTTCTGGCATCTCTTTCTCTCAGCAGCTTTCTCGCATTCTCTCTCTCTCTCTGACAAATCTTTAAATAATTATAAATAAATGTACCTATTAAAATATGGCTAAATCTTAACTATTGGACACAAATGAAGAAAATATTTAATATTTTAACTTGTCTTTGCTGTTACACTAAAGTTATTGTTGATATACTTTCTTGGACTGCTAAATACTGTGACCCTTTGAAATCAGAATATTCCCCCTTTGGAAAGAGAAAGAAAAATGTTTTGTAACAGTACTTTAGAAAAACCAACTGGTCAAAAATGATTACATCTAATAAGATTTCCACCCTTTCTGAAAATATTTTGGCTGATAATGAGGTAAATTACCCTACAGAAAGGTCTAAAACAATGTCTTCTGTCTATACCTTTCAACACTTTAAACCACAAATGAAAGGCCTAATTCTTACAACATTGACAAATGAATACTGTTAACATTCCAAGTTACACTATTAATGTTTCCTCTGTATGGTATATAATCCACAAAGAGAAGAGAGATCACCAGGTTCTTAACTCTTAATATACCATAGTTAGTTAATCTAGATGTGCATTTGAAATTATATGCCTCTGTAAATGTTATATATGTATATTAGCTTTTAGTTTTATACTACCTGTATCAGCACACGCATTGATTTGTAATATTCAGAAAGAAATTATATTTAAATAATGTATTCACTATATAAATAACTCAAATGATTGATTTTATTAGATAATTCAATCTAAGTCTAAAATGAATATAAGTATATTAGATAAAAGGATCCTGGTTTGAGCCCTGGTCTCCCACCTGCAGGGGGCTCACTTCATGGGCAGTGAAGCAGGTCTGCAGGTGTCTGTCTATCTTTCCCCCCCCTCTGTCTTCCTGTCCAGTCTTCATTTCTCTCTGTCCTACCCAACAACGACAGCAATAACAACAACAATAATAATGGCAACCACAATAAACAATAAGGGCAACAAAAGGGGGGGAATGGCCTCCAGGAGCAGTGGATTTGTAGTGCAGGCACTGAGCTCCAGAGATAAGCCTGGAGGCAAGAAAAAAATCAATACTAAAGTGGCCAAGTGGTAGCACACCTGGTTAAGCACACATATTACCAAGCCAAGGACCCAGGTTTGAGCCCCTGTTCTCCACCTGCAGAGGTCCACTTCACAAGTGGTGAAGCAAGTCTACAGGTATCTCTCTCTCATTCTCTCTCTCTTTCTCTCTCTCTCTCTGTTGGTATTCTTCGTGTTGGTTTGGTCCCCTTCCCCCTACCTCTGAGAGAAATGGTTTGGCCCTTGCTAGTTTCGCGCCCCTCCCTGTATGCTAAGGACGTCCAGAGTCCCAGCAGCAGCAGCAGCAACGGTGGAGAAAGAATGATGGGAAAGCACATGGTGTGGTGATTTGCCCTTTCGTGAATAAAAGCTTCTCAGCCCAGCCATGTGTCCCCGAGTCTCTGTCTCTGTCTACCGCCGTGAAGCTAGCCAGGCCTGCTGGAGCCCCCGAACTTAAACAACATCTCTCTCGCGCTCTCTCTCTCTCTCTCTCTCTCTCTCTCTGTCCTGTCTTAACTTCTCTCTGTCCTATCTAATACAAATTGGGGGGAGGATCAATACTAAAGAGGGCAGATACAAAAAAATCACAAGTAAGCATATCAAACTACAGAACATCTTATTTTCTTTTGGTCAACACTAAGCCTTACCACTCTGGACCAACTTTTTCACAGAGAGAGAGAAAAAGAGAAAGAGGTGGTCTGGGATAAAGTGATAAAGCTTTGGACTCTCAAGCATGAGGTTCTGAGTTCGATCCCTGGCAACACATGTGCCAAAGTGATGTCTGGTTCTTTCTCTCTCCTCCTATCTTTCTCATAAATAAATAAAATATTTTTTTAAAAAAGAAAAAGATTTCACAATACTAAATCTTACCCCCAATGTGGTAGGGGCTAAGTAATGCATGGCAAAGTGGGTAAAAGCTATCTTGTCAGCCCACAAAGATCCAGACTTTAATAGAGAAAAACAGCAGAACATCTAAAACAGACACGCCAATGAAGCTAAAAACAGATCTCAACAACTGAAGATCAAAAATCATCTTTTTTCCTCCCAAGAAAACAGCCACCAATCTAGACTGAAAATCTAGGCTTAAAACAGGACTGAGTTTTTGGGTTTTTTTTTTTTTAATTTTCATATAGACAAAAAGTGACAGAGCTGGGCTAATGAGATAAGTCACCTATGAGATTGCCTGCTTGGTAATATCCATGAGCCAGGTTCAAGACTTAGTCTCATAGCACTGGTTCTATGGCATTTCTTCCTATCTGTGTATGAAAAATCAGTCTAACAGTGAAGTTCTAGCAACCACAAAAACAAACAGAAGAAGGGGGGGGGGAGCTGAGATAATTTATTAACATAGAGTTTACCTACTGGAGATTCCACAGGATACACTTAAAGAAAGTATGTTATAAAGCAAGTCTGAATTACAAGGATAAGGAAGTGAATAAAGTGGTAAAAATGGAGGAAAACTGGAGTACTGCACCAAAGTTAAAGACTCTGGGAAAACAGTGGGTTTTCAGGTTAGATATTTGGTGATGGGAACAATGTTAAACTATACTATGTATGTCAGGGGAAAAATAAATTGAATATCTCAAGTTCTTTAACTACCTAGATTTCAGTTTATATATTCCTTTAGTCTAAGCACTTAATGTTTCAAATTTGTAAGTTGATTGAATTCTGACACTGCACTTAAATTGTTGAAATATTTCTGAAAACAACTTTTTTTTTTCAAATACTGAATTTACCTACAGCCTCAGACCAGATAGATCAGAATCAACTGGTCCTGTTAGTATTTAAGATATAGTTATTTGTAAATAGCATTAAATGACATAAATCATGGGATTTGCAATCCTAACCGTGGGATTTGCAAAGTAAGCCATGTTCCCAAGTATCCTGGTTATCATAATTGTCTATTGCCTTCTTAAACTCAAAGACTACAAAGAACCTTCCTCATTCACTTCAAAAGCCATATTTCTCCCAATCCTGGAATCTCTGGGACTTTGCTTGTATTTCTTGAGGCCTCTTCTCTTGATCTCTTACCCTGTTATATACTGCCTCTCCTGACCTCAACTATATATCAATGCAATGAGTGTCACCATACCACCTTATGCTGCCACTGCCTCTTTGCTTTGGATTGTATCCAGAGACACCAGGTGCAAGATGTCTGTTGTTAAAATTCGGAGACTCTAGCTGGCCGGGTTAGTTTCACGGGCGGGTAACAGAGACGACCAGAGACATACGGCTGGGCAGGGAAGCTGTATTTCTTTATTCAGGAACAACGATTCATAAACTAACCCAAACTAATCACCAAACAAAACTCTCCTGCCTCCTTCCCCCGCAGCGGCGCCAAGCACACTCTTACTCTGGAACTCTCTCAGGGTTCCTTGGGGCAGGGTCAACCGGGCCCGCGAAACTAGCAGGACTGAACCAATTTTCTTGGCAGGGGGAGAGCTAGAACAACCCAATGTAAAGCATACAACAGATGTCAACCTTCTAACTCCAATAATTTGGTGAAACCTTTCATAACACACAGGACTACCCAGTTCCATTTCAAATGGCACACTCTCTAACAAAGTTACAGACCCTCCCTAGATAGAGGCTGGGGACTGGGTTCATGTATACACTTATCCAAAAGTTAGGGGCAACTATACACCTCAAAGTGAAAGTGCTTAATAGTCTGCTGTAAATAAATTTAGATCTAGTAAGCTCAGCAAGCAAATAGAAAGGCCTAATGAGGACACCATAAATTATCTAATCAAATATTTACTACGTAAGCCTAGATAACTTCCTCTCATACCCCCTACTTAACTTCCCTCAATCACTCTCTCTACTCAAATAACTATACAAATGAAAGTAAGATATATCTCCTAGTCACTTCTAACAACATCAGCATTACTATCACCTCTTTTTTTTAATGTTTTATTTATTTACTTATTTTCCCTTTTGTTGCCCTTGTTGGTTTTTTAATTGTTGTTGCAATTGTTATTGTTGTTGCAATTATTATTGTTGTCGTTATTGATGTCGTTGTTAGGACAGAGAGAAATGCCAGTCCTTGCACTTCGTACCATGTATACTTTGTCCGCTGCACTACCACCCAACTCCCTACTGTCACCTCTTGATAATCTTTAGAAGAAACACTATATACAATTGGCCAAAAGATGACTGGCAAATTATATACATATATATCAACTAAAATACAATTATTGTCCCTAGAACAATCTTCATTAGAATCATTAAACAATGCAATAAACAACTTAGACCACATTAAAACCCTAGGTCTATTTCCTCCCTAACTTGAGGCCAGACCCCATAAACCTAATGCCAGTTTTGGATACACAACTGACACTCAATGCTTTAACAACTGGGAAAGTCTAACCTGGTCAGATAAAGAACAGACTACAAAAGCTGGAAAAGGGCAACTGACTAGCTAACTTTAATGATGGCCCTTCTGGTCAATACCAGGCCACTCTGTCATCTGGGTTTTAGTCAGGGAATCTTTGGATTCCCTCATAGTCAATATGGGCCTAGACCTTTAATAGATTCCTCTCTCCACCACTACTGGTCGCTTCCATCAGGAACATCATCATAAGCCCTCTTATGGGCCTTTAAAGGACCTTGACCTCAATATTAGAATAGCAACGGTAGGAACTGCTCCACTCTCCGAAGGGATGCTGAGTCAACGTACTCTGCCACTCCAGGAAGACTGGTCCTGAAATGAGTGCAGCCTAGAATGTTCCCAGCTATGACCATGGAGTGTGATCTCAGACTGACAGGGACTCAAGAAGTTACACAGGCTCCTTTTCCTAAATCTGAATTTGTCCTGCTTAACTCCCACCTTCTGCACCCCCCTCCAAAGAATTTTGGTCCATAACCCCAAAGGGTGAAACATGTTAGGAGTAGATAACCAGAGGGCTCTAAACTCCAATTCCATCAGAACTCAGAGAGAGAAGAGGGAAAAAAGGAAGGACATTCAGAAGCAGTAATAGGTGCAGGTATGACTTAGAAAGGAAGAGAAGACAGGCGGGGGGGGGGGGGATGGACAAATATAGATAGTTATAGAAATAAGTCAACCCATATCTGTGAATTTGCAACTTAGTGGCTGAAATGTGGGAAGATATAAAGCAGGACAAAATGTTTAATGAACAGGAATCAAAAAGTAGGGATAGAGCAAATGAGAATATAGATCTTAGGGTAAAAAGGAGCTAGGAAGTCTATTTCAGGTCTGTTCCTAATGGCCCATGAACTACTGCAGTTTCCAACAGAAGGAATGGGGACACAGAACTCTGGTGGTGGGAACAGTGTGGAATTTATCTGTTACCTCATAATTTTGTAAATCACTATTAAGATAAATTAAATAGAGGAAAACCTAAAAAAAATCAATAAATCAATGAGTATCTCAAAATTAAAAAAAAAAACAAGATATAAGATAATGAGGCAATTTGAGTTTTGTTCTAAGAATTCTGTTGCATTTGGGAGGGATTTAAATTCATAATTTACTTTATATTCTGGTAGGTATGCATAGGCAGTTTTATAGGTACTCAAAAAATAAAACTGTGTAATTCCTACATGATTTAAGAAAATATTAGTTTGTGTTTTGAGAAACTTTGAGACATACAATTGACAACCCTTCAGCTTCATTACTCGGGTGAGACCTTTCCTTTTATAGTACACTCTAATTTCATCTCAGGTAGTTCACTTTCTAACAAAGTCCCATAACCTAGATATACACCAGTTTCTGTAAGAGAGAGCTTATGTGCACACGTATCCATAAACTACCTGAAAGCAGAAGTACACTAGAGTTTGCAGTGAGTACCTCCCTAACACTTCCTCTCCACTATTCCAAGCTTGGGATCCATGATTGCTCAACAAATTGTTTGGCTTCGTATGTTAACTCTCTTTTCAATCACCAGGTTCCAGATGCCACCAGGATGCTGGCCAGGCTTCCCTGGATTGAAGATCCCACCAATGTGTCCTGGAGCTCAGCTTCCCCAGAGACACACCTTACTAGGGAAAGAGAGAGACAGACTGGGAGTATGGACCGACCAGTCAACGCCCATGTTCAGTGGGGAAGCAATACAGAAGCCAGACCTTCTACCTTCTGCAACCCTCAACGACCCTGGGTCCATGCTCCCAGAGGGCTAGAGAATGGGAAAGCTATCATGGGAGGGGGTTATGGAGATTGGGTGGTGGGAATTGTGTGGAGTTGTACCCCTCCTACCTTATGTTTTTGTTCATTAATCCTTTCTTAAAAAATTTTTAAAAAAAAGAAAGAAAATATTAGTTGCTATAATAAATCCCCATATTTTCATGGTTTAGCACAACATTTTTGGCAACAGTCTATAATGTAAGGTTGACAAGTGTTTTCCCTCCACACATGACTTAGAGACACAGGGTTTTTTTTTTTCCATCTTATGTTCTACTGATCCTTAGGAATCATCATCTGTATCCAAAAGGTGAAGGTACAAGAAAATATGGATGAAGTTCATGAACTCCTTTAAAAGCTTTGGCCCCATGATTGCTCAACAATTTGTTTGGCTTTGTATGTTAACTCTCTTTTCAGTCACCAGGTTCCAGATGTCATCAGGATGCCGGCCAGGCTTCCCTGGACTGAAGACCCCACCAATGTGTCCTGGAGCTCAGCTTCCCCAGAGACCCACCCTACTAGGGAAAGAGAGAGGCAGACTGGGAGTATGGACCGACCAGTCAATGCCCATGTTCAGCAGGGAAGCAATTACAGAAGCCAGATCTTCCACCTTCTACAACCCACAATGACCCTGGGTCCATGCTCCCAGAGGGATAGAGAATGGGAAAGCTATCAGGGGAGGGGGTGGGATATGGAGATTGGGTGGTGGGAATTGTGTGGAGTTGTACCCCTCCTACCTTATGGTTTGGTTAATTAATCCTTTCTTAAATAAAAAAGAAAAATAAATAAAATAAAAGCTTTGGCCCCAAATTGGCATTTTAACTTCTGCTCGAATACCAAAGGCTGAAACTCAGTTATATGGTAATATGATCAATGACTAAACTGATGAATTTCTAGAGCTTATGGGATCAAAACAACTATAAGAGAATCTTTTACTTTTTCAAAGTAAAGTGATAACAGTAAGAAAATATAAATGTTAAGTGTGCCATAGAGTAAGTCAGGTAGGATGCCAGTTTAATACATGCACATATATATATACATATATATATATAAACAAATGCTAAAGAATTCCAAATATATAGTAAAATGGTATAATATTTTCATCACTTCCAATGTTTGTAATCTAAAAATGTTCTCTATCACAAGGCTGAACATATAAGACCAGTATTTCTTTAAAAAAAAAACATTTGAGAGGGAGTCGGGCGGTAGCACAGCAAATTAAGCGCATGTGGCGCAAAGTGCAAGGACAGGAGTAAAGAACAAGATCCCGGTTCGAGCCCCTGGCTCCTCACCGGCAGGGGAGTCGCTTCACAGGCAGTGAAGCAGGTCTGCAGGTGTCTATCTTTCTTTCCTCTTCTCTGTCTTCTTCCCTTTCTCTCTCCATTTCTCTCTGTACTATCCAACAATGACTACAACAATAAAATAAGGGCAACAAAAGGGAATAAATATTGAAAAAAAAAAAGATTTGAGAGAAAGAGAGAGGAAAGAGCATCAGGACGTTGTATGTACTTGCAGAGTTAAAACAGTGTCAAGTAAAGCCTCAGGCATGGAAGGCATGGCTCTACTACTAACCCACCATTAGGTACATTATATTTGCATTTTTATTAGTGGTTTAATATTGATTTATGAGATAAGAGATAACAGGGGTATAATTCCACACTGTTCTTACCTCCAGAATTCTGTCTTCCCATTCCTTACATTGGAAACTGCAGTAGTTCTCCCAGGTTACAAATATGGGTTGACTATTATTTCTCCCATCCAAGTAGTAACCAGGCCCAACCCTGCTTAGTTTCCGAGATCAGATGAGATTGAGTGTGTTCAGGGTGGTATGACAACTATTATTTCTAAAACTACCTACATTTGTATATATTTATGAGGGTTTTTTGTTTGCTTGTTTTGTTGTTTTGTTTTCCCTATCTATGATCCTGCCTTCTCTTCCTTTCTACATCACACCTACACCTAATACTACTTCCTAACGTCCTTCTTTTTTTCTTCTTCCCTCTGGATCCTGACAGAATTGGAGTTCAGAGCCCTCTAGTCATTTTCTCCTCTACTGAATTGCCAGAAAATATTGCCAGGAATATCTTGATGAAGGGATTAGACAAGGGCCAGGGCAGGAAGGGCCTGGAAAACACACACACACACACACACACACACACACACACACACACACACACACACACACTCGCTAAACTAAAAACAAAGATCACACATGGGAATTATTTTATCTTCAATGAGTTCTGAAAGTAGTAACAAGACCTGAGAGTTAAAAGAATAATTTAACACTGATAAATTGGGAATACTGAAAGACACTAGACACAGCACTTAAATTTCTTGGTTCTAAATTTGCTCATTTAAAATATAAGAGAAACTTTTCATAACAATTATTTTGCTATTCCTTAGTATTTTATCTCCGTATGCCTCTTATTTACCATTCAAGGCTATGATTTTGTATTCATACAACCACGGTCATTTCCATGTGATGTCACATGGAACCAAAACTGACTTCTCCTGAAATTCCAAGTGCCCAGTCAAAAAGCAAAAGTTGATTTTATTCATGCCAGTGTAAGTAGAAAGTTTAGTGTTAACAGTTTTGGGGCTCAAATCTTAATCTGAAATCCCATCTATCATGACTTCAGAGGAAGAGAAACCCAGTAGTAGCACAAGGTACTTGTTACAAACAGAATCAGTCTAGAAGTTTCTATGAGCTCTCCTGGTTTTGAAATACAGGTATTTGGAAAGTGCACCCAATGCTCTCAAACTTCATTTTACCCACCTGTGAAACAGAGAAGTATCTTATCTGGTTGCTGTGAAAATTAGATGAGACCACATATAAAATATCACACACAGCACCCGATAAATATCAGTTACATACATACACACACAAGCTTCCCAGAATTTACAGTTATCTCTGACCTTAGGATATGGAGTTAAAGAGGAAGTTATTGTTTCAGTCATTCAGCAAATATTTACTGAGTGCTCATTTGTACCACACAGGGTCAGTGTGCTAGGAAGACAAAGAGCAGTGTGTGTGTGCAGTGACCCTAACAAAGACTGTTTTCTTCAACCTGCTTCTTCAGTCTAATGCTTACCTCCCTCTGTAGGAGGCTGGTTCCTGGATGGAGATCAACCTAGAATCCCACCTCTCCCTATTTTCTCTGTGCCCACACATCCAGGCAAATAAAGTTCACATTTAACAACTTCAAACAGTGAGCCTCTGTGTGGATGAAAAATGGAGTCCAGGGTAGGCAGTACTACTACAATTTACCATCTCATCTGAAGGAGGGAAAGTGGTTCTTTTCAAAAGGTAATTTAAAATGAATAAAAGTCTTCAGCTTGCAGCCAACTTATAATTATTATTTGGGTCTAAAGCATAGTAACAATTGTCTGAACCTCTGAAAACACAATTGTAGTAAATACCTACCTTCAGAATTCAAAGTATCAGTTAATTCCAGGCCTGCTTAAGTGACTGTTTCCAAAGGAATAACATAATAATTTAACCTGATAACTTCATGACAAGCAGAGAAGAGGCTGATGACAAAACAAAGGCCTACCCTTATAGAATTTCTTAAACTGTTGCTATCACGTAGTATGGCTTCCTATCTTAAGAAAAACATTAACAAATCCTCCGTTAGAAGCACTGATTGTGGTCTTTAATAAATGAAATCTTGAGAGACACAAATTGTGTGCTTGGTAAATAAGAAAGGGAGGGGAAAAGTAAAGAAAGATGACATAGCATTTCACATCTAATAGTAATGCATGTCCTCTTGAACATTATTTGGGTAGATAGCTCCTCAGGGAAAAAAATAGTCTAGGGTTAAGTAAGTGTTGAAAATACTGTGCTTCCACATACTGAGTATTTAAGGAAGTTCTGCAGTAAAACAGGCATTACTCAAAATCATTGACCAAACTCCACAGAACACATGAAAAAAAAAAATGATGCTATTTAGTACTGTCCAATTATGCCACATATTAATGTATTGACGATATACAATGCCACAGAGTATTAACTTACAACTCAAGACATTTTGTTTATGATTTCCTCAAAATAAAGAAACCCTGGGTTTTTGTTTTTTGTTTCTAACTGCTCAATACTACCTACCAGAAATGAGAATTTGACTTCTTTAACTTTAACATAGTATAAAAGAACATAGACTGTTTGATTGGGGATACACCTGTAAAAATGTCTGGCAATTAAAAACACCTGCTAATGGAATTACTGAATGATCTGTATTCTGATCATTAATCAAGAGATAATGTTTCTGATCTGTCCCTCCATATTATAACTGAACTATCAGAGATCTGTTACTCTATCAAATCACATACTCAGAATACTCACATATTTGAATGCTAACCTGAGTTTAAAATCTGATTGCACTACTAACTAGCTGTGGGGTCTTGAGCAATTACATTTTTAAAAATATGAATAAAAATATTTGAGAAGTAATACAATAGCTCACCGGGATAGTATGCCTGCTTTGTCATGTACATGATCCCGGTTTGAGACCAGCCTCCCCACATAAGAGGAAGCTTTAGTGTCTAGTATTTTTCCTTTTTGCTCTCTCTCCTTCCTATCTAAAAAAAGTAAATCAGCAATGGTGAAGCCTTAGCCATGACCAAAAAAAAAAAAAATCCCTGGTTTTTCTCTCAAAAAATATGGAAAAAGTGCCTGGCCCTAGGTCAAGGAGATAGATCAGACTACTAAAGCATCAACTTGTATGTCTGAGGGTCTAGAGCTCATCACAGATTTGATCCCTGACATGACCTTATGCCAATGTCGCTCTCTGTCTCTCTCTCTTTCTTTCTCTCCCATAAGTAAAAACTGGCTGGAAAAATCTTGGCACATAAAAGATTAGGAAAATACTAATTTTCTCTCCATCTGTCTGACTTGTAAAAAAAAAATTTGAACCCTTAGGGAAAACCAACTCTCAATATAGCATTAATCTTCATAGCAATATTATGAAATGAGGTGAGTTAAGTTAAAGCAAATTCCACATAGACTATGATAAAGTACTTTGTTTCTAAAAATTATACTATCTTCCATTCATTTTAATAAATACTTTGAGCACTAGTTTTTTATTGCCATGTCTATCTTTTTAAATCAACTAATTCAATGAAACTTTCAGTCCAAAATTGTGCTACCCTAATCCGTCAATACGTTAATCCTAAACCAGCCAGGCTTCCCTGGATTGAAGATCCCACCAATGTGTCCTGGAGCTCAGCTTCCCCAGAGACACACCCTACTAGGGAAAGAGAGAGGCAGACTGGGAGTATGGACCGACCAGTCAACGCCTGTGTTCAGCGGGGAAGCAATTACAGAAGCCAGACCTTCTACCTTCTGCAACCCACAATGACCCTGGGTCCATGCTCCCAGAGGGATAGAGAATAGGAAAGCTATCAGGGGAGGGGGTGGGATATGGAGATTGGGCGGTGGGAACTGTGTGTAGTTGTACCCCTCCTACCTTATGGTTTTGTTAATCAATCCTTTCTTAAATAAAATTAAAAAAAAAAAAAAAAAAGAAACAGACTGAGGATGTGGATTGACCTGGAAATGCCCGTGTTCAGTGGAGAAGCAACTATAGAAGTCAGATCTTCCACCTTCTGTACCTCATAAAGAATTTTGGTCCATATTTCCTGAGGGGTAAAGAATAGGGAAGCTTTCACTGGAGGGGATGGGACATGGAACTCTGGTGGTGGGAACTATGTGGATTTGTACCCCTGTTATCTTACAATCTTATTAAACATGATTAAATCACTAATAAAAAGTTGCACCAGAAAAAAAAAATCAAAACAGCATTTTTTTTTTTTGCCTCCAGGGTTATTGCTTGGGCTTGGTGCCTGCACTAGGAATTCACTGCTCTTGGTGGCCATTCTCCCCCCCCCCACTGTTGTTGCTGTTGTTGTTGGATAGGACAGAGCGAGATCAAGAGAAGAGGGGAGGACAGAGAAGGGGAGAAAAAGATAGACACCTGCAGACCTGCTTCAATGCTTGAAAAGCAACCACCCTGGAGGTGGGGAGCCAGAGGCTGGAACTAGGATCCTTACACTGGTCCTAGCACTTTGCACTGTGTGTGCTTAATCCAGTGCACTACTACCCCATGGCTGGTGCGCCGCTATGTTCCATCGCTGGGGAGCCAGAGACTACCCGAACTGCCCCTGCGGCTACAGACAGACTATGACCCACATAGTCAACGACTGCCACCTCTCCAGATTCAAAGGAGGTCTCGAAACTTTACATCAGGCTCAACCTGACGCTGTTGACTGGCTACGGAAGAAGGGCAAACGCTAGAAGAAAACTACTACCCAACCCCCCCAAAACAGCATATTTTTATGATAAAATATTTCTTGCCTCCAAAATCTCTCAAACAAATTCCCTGAAAAAAAAAGTTTAATTTTGCATAAATGATAAATGCAATTAAGGTACAAAGTTGGCATTTAATAAACACCTAATTTGCATAAATAAGACTGTGTCTTGCCTAGTTATCACAGATATTAAATTCTCTCCTTTGAAGAGTCAGGACTCATTCATCTTGTTTCTGGAATTTGAAGCAATGTGTAACACTGATTTGCTGATTAAAAGAGGTTTGGATTTCTTTTTTCTGTGTCAGTCAGCCATTAGTGAAGGTACATAGGAATCACATATTGAAATGGAAATTCTCCAGCAAAGTGAACTTACCTGATGTGCTGACAGAATAATAAGAGAGTCAAGAGAAATAGCTTTATTAAAAGCACTATTTACATTCCAGTAAATCCAGTGTTTTAAAATTTTGACATTTGTTTTGAAACCAGAATCAAATTTAGTACATAGCATTTCTTTATTGGCAAGTGCTGCAAGAAAGTAAATGCCAATGAGTAACTGTGGTTATTTCACACACAGTGTTTGAATGCTAGCATGTCAGAGGACCTATGGATCAGGTCAAAATTAATACCATATGTATGCGTGTCATAGCAAAGACTGAAATGACTTGTCAGATTTCTATCAAAAACTAATTTATATTTTTTGTAATCCTACTGATAAGGAAGTAATATGCATGAAAAACTTTTCCATGTGTTATCTTTTTTATACTAATAACTGATTTTGTAAAAGAAAGATCAAATCATTTACAAATGGAAGTCAATTTCCAGGCATGTCATATATTTTGCTCTAAGGTGAGGAGCACAGAGCAGCGCTGAGCCCATTCTTGAGTTCATTTTAAGCTACTTGACTTCATTAAAATTAAAATTCATCTTCAGAAAATTCTTCCAGCATACTTTTCCACTTACTAATATAACCAGTAATTCTGAGAAGAGTGCAGTGACAACCCTACTTATTTATTTTGAACAAGAGAGACACCCAGAGCACTGCTCAGCTCTGGCATAAGGTGGTACCAGGAAACGAACTTGTAGCCCATCTGTTCTTTCTTTAATAGTCTGAGCTATCTTCAGGGCCCTGTCACCATTCCTGAAGCTTCCCTTCCCGAAGGTGGGAGCTGGGCACTTGAACCTGGGTCCTTGTGCATGTCAGTGCACAGATTCAGCCAAATGTGCTACCACCTGGCCTAGCCTACAAGTGACATTCTTTTTTTTTTTTTTTTTTTGCCTTCAGTGTTATTGCTGGGGCTCAGTGCCTGCACTATTCCACTGCTCATGTAGGCTATTTATTTTTTCCCTTTTGTTTCACTGCCTTTGTTGTTTATTGTTGTTAGATAGGACAGAGAGAAATAGAGAGAGGAGGGGGAAGACAGAGAGGGGGAGAGAATGATAAGATACCTGCTTCACAGCCTGTGAAGCAACCTCTTGCAGGTGAGGAGCCAAGGGCTCCAACCAGTCCTTGTGCTTGGCGCCATGTGAGCTTAACCCGGTTTTCCTGCCCGGCCCCCTAATAGTGACATTCTTAAATGCACTATATCTATTTCCTTTTCTAAAAACTTAAAACTTTCCATAAAACACACCATATTGACATGGCATGAAAATTATCTGAGAGAAGAGAAAGAGCAAACACCAGGGATATCTAAAGAATTTCTTAACAAGTGCGGCACATATATACACAGAACCTCTATCTTGATGAGAGAAAACAATCAAACCAAAGTCAGAGGAAACTGGCTTGGGGATAATGGTTTCTGAAAAAGCAGCTCCAGATTACTGAATATATTTGCATATAGGTTTGCTTAGAATGTGGGCTCTTCACCTCACTATGAATAATAAATACATTTTCAGTCATAACTTCAAAATGAAATAGTGATAGAATTCTAGACTGTGACAACCTCAGAGACACACAGCAACTAAAGGCTCTCTTAAGATCAATAATTTAGAGGAATGTACACCAGTGGGTCTAAATATCAGAATACTTTCAAGAGGACAATGGGAAAATATGACGACCTGCTACATATGGTGCCACACTTTCATAGATTTGAAACTACATTGTGAACATTACTATTTATATAGAATATTAAAATGAAGTCAGAAAACAGGAAGGAGTTGCTGCTTATGTACAATCAGCAAACTACAGGACCCAACAAAGGCTCCATCTCTTGACAGAATATCCCTCCCAGCAGAAGGAAGTTGATCCTCTTAATTGAGCAGCACCAAAAGCTTAATTAAGGTCCTCAATTAAGAGGACCAGGTGCTGGTCTTCCTTTGAAGGAAGTCCATGTGGATCTCACGATCAAACTGCACTTCCCAAACTGCTTTCTTTATTTTTTTCAAAGAAACCCATTTTGCTGGTGGAAATAACTGATTACTTTTTACTTGAAATCATTAATATCTTTCTTTGTTATATGAGACTCCAGTTGCACAAGATCCTGAACTCACTGGATTCATCATGATCCTTTGTAATACTTTAGTAGCCCACTGTGGTCTGCCAATATGGTCCCAGAGTCTAACATCCAAAAAGCACTACTCATAGGATCCAATCAAATAAAAGAAATGAAATCAAAAGGCATTTGGGGTCACTCTTGGGGACTTAGAGCAGTGGATGTAGTGTTGAACTCTCAAGTATGACAATTTTTAAGCCCCAGCACTGTATGTGTCAATGATGATATTATTATTATTATTTAATCTTTATTTATTGGATTGAGATAGTCAGAAATTGAGAGGGAAAGGAGAGATAGAAAAGAAGAGAGATGCCTACAGCATTGCTTCACCACTCAAAGCTTTCCTTCTACAGTGGTGGGGACCAGGGGCTCGAACCCAGGTCCTTGAGCATTATAACATGTGCACTCAACCAGGTGCACTACCACCAGCCTCCAGTGCTTTGGTTTGCTCTCTCTTTCCATTGTCTCCTTCTCTGGTGTTAATAAACAAATACACACACAGTGCAAAGCACAAAGACTGGCTCAAGGATCTGGAGCCCCCAGCTCTCTACCTGCAGGGTAGTGAAGCAGGTCTACAGATGTCTATCTTTCTCTCCCCCTCTCTGTCTTCCCCTCCTCTCTTGATTTCTCTCTGTCCTATCCAACAAAGACAGCAGTAACAACAACAACAACAACAACAACAAAATAGCCACCAGAAGTGGATTCGTAGTGCAGGCACCGAGCCCCAGTGATAACCATGGAGGCAAATAAATAAACGAATGCATCTTTTGACAAATAAAATGTAAAAATAAAAGTAACAGGGTCAAGTGCTTGCCATGGGCACTGCTCCCTTGTGAAGCAGTGCTAGTAATTTAGACAGAAAACATCCATCCCAAGACCTAAGGGTTAATCTACTTGCATTACAAGTTCAGCCTTTATAGGGTGTACAGCAGAAGTATGTCAAGCCATGAGAGACATAAAGAAATCATGCTCAGTGCTATTGTCAATTTACCAATGAAAAACAGAAAAGGGTCAGAAACAAAAGGGAATGACTTAGTAATCTAACATGAAATAAGATCTACTAACTTGTGGGTATTATACCATCCACAAAGCCAAAGTTCTAATCTTTCATGCAATATTGAAACATCTAAGGATTGACTCTAGTCTCTGAATCACTACTACCTAAGAAAGAACTGAAAAATTTGGAGTTCTGTCCACATGTGTGGTAAACTCCAGGGACTCTTCTGAATTATAGTTGCTCAGGCCTCCAGACTAGGAAGAAAAAACAGTTTGTGGGATGGGATGGTAAGGCTACTTCCACTCAGTACATCTCTTGTGGAGGGTACTTTAGAAAGTACTTTAGAAAGTACTTTAGAAAGTTTCCTTTTCCTTAACTCCGCATCTACTGTGTCAGAAACCACCAAAACACAACAGAGGAAAACAGGGTTGTTTACACAGGTGCCACTTTCTAAAAGGCACTCATACAATCCACCCTCCCTGCAGGGCTGGACTGAGATCACAGCCCTAAAGACCACTCCATGGGGGGGGGGGGGGCAAGTGGGGGTGGGCAGATTCTGCACCAGAGCTAGGTGCAGGGTCTGAAGAAAAAGCTAAACAAAATCCTATGAGTAGAGCCTATAGTGTGCTTTTCCAGGTTTTCATATCTACAAATATGCAGCAGATAAAAGGAAACATACCAAAGGAAAGAACTTTATTTCAAAAATGTAAAGATTTAACCCAGACTTGCTCATTTAAGGCTTCCAGTTTTGTTTTGCTTTACCAAAAAGGAAACCACATTCCTTCCCTAACCCTAACCTTTCATCCTGGCTCTCACTGCCTGACCCCAAGTATTAGCAGTTTCTGTCCAGAGTTTAAATGACCTTTGCCCTTCCTCCCACTTTATCTTCTACAGGAATTCCATTCATCTTTTTGTTACCCACTGAAATCCATTGTGCCCACATTTTCCCTTATCTTACTTAATATTCCTAAAGAAACTTGTAATAGAGAAAAAGAAATACGCGCACACACACACACACACACACACACACACACACACACGTATGTGTATCACTGGTAGAAGGAGGTGGGGAATAAAAACTTTTAACATTTTAAAGCTGAAATGTTTTTAGCCAGATACGACATGTATACACAATATATTTTATGGTCATTTCAACAAAACTTGAAAGCTTGCTATCAAGTCAAATGTTTTTTTCCTAACAATTAACTCTTTAAGTATGGGTAATCTAAAAGGTCAATCTGGCTGTCTTAGTTTAAATCAAGTTTACCCTTACCCAAGGGCAAAATGAGAGGATATAGTTTTGGGGAGTTTGGGAAACTTTTTATTTTGTCATGTTTTGGTTTGGTTTTTGCACTAGGGTTATAGCTGGGGCTCAGTGCTTGCAAGGCTCCATCGTTCCCAGTAGACATTATTTATAGAGGGTGAGAGACATAGAGTAATAAAGAAGGAGAAAGAGAGGAGCACATAGGAAAGACATTGGCAGCACTGCTCCACCACTCATAAAGCTACCCTCTACAGGTGAAGACCAGGAGCTTGAACCATGACGACCGTCCTCACACTGGGGAGTACGCCACTACCGAGGCCCCAGATAATACTCTTTCTTTCTTCCTCTCCATCTTTCTTTTAAGATTTATTTATTTATTAATAAGAAAGGAAGAGACAGACATCACTCTGGTACATGTGCTATTAAGGACCTCTTGCTTGATAGTCCAATGCTTTATCCACTGGACCACCAGGTGATACTTTTTAATCAAGCATCAAACATCTAGCATGAAGCTAAATCAGATTTGCCTCACCTCTCTATCTCCTTTATAAAAGTCCATCTCAGGAAAGGTACCCAGCGTTCAATCTAAGTCATTTAGAATGCAAGGGATAAAACCAAGAGACCCAAGAATGTATAAAAGCCCCTAGAGATGAAAAGATAATTTTCCTCGACTAGTTTCCATGGCTAAAAACTAAGCTAGGGATTCAAAAAATACATAGAAAAATGAAGAAAAAAATCAAAACCACACAAAACAAAAATTGTCAACAGACAACTTGATATAAGAGGAGCATAGTCTCTGTCTTAGTCAACTGTCCTCAGTTCTCAAAGAAGAATCCATTTTATCCAGAAAGACTTCTGTGATGTCTGTTTTTTGTGTGGTCTGCTACACTCCCCTAAGACAGTATTTACTACCCATTACTGTAATTGGGAGTTACTTGTCTACCTTTCCCACTGAAATTTAAGCTGTGTGAAAGCAAAAACACTGGTAGCTTTTAACTATATTATTCTCAGAATAAGCACATGATGAATCAGTAAATATTACTAGAAAAATCCTGGTTCTACCATGAATTCACACTGTGATGTAAAGATCCTTCACATGGGGGCCAGGAAATAATGCACCTGGTTAAGCTCACACACTACAGTGTGCAAATTTTATGAAAAAACATTTTTCATAATAAAGTGTTACATGATTATGTTTTTCTTGCCTTTTCAATGTTTACTTTTCAGAAAATCCCACTCTTACCTAAGCAGAATTACTTATTTCATAGGACAACATATATAAGAACCAAAGATAAGATAATTATATTCTTATACACCCAAATCCATAAAAAGTCTCTAACTAGTCCGTTCTACAGTGTGCAGATTTTGGAATTTCAGCCTATTCTATAGAGAAAGAATGAAATACAAGACACCATTTATTGGACCATTTATTAACATGAGCAAGTTATCACATTGGCACTGTCTACCATGAATGAGGATCAGGTCAAACTGTTCATAACACTTCAGTTTGAATGAAGACCTGTGAGCATTTTTTTCTTCATTAAGGAGGGAAGCTCCATGAACAATTAAAATCTAGATAACAAATATATAAATTTATATGTGTACCTGGTGGATGACAGCATGCAGAAGTTTTAATTACCTGGCAGGAAGATAGCCAAATACCAATAAAACTTATACAACATCAACGATGACCACGTTTAAAGTCACCATCTAGAAGGCTGCCTCTTCTGACAACAACTCTCACAGGGGGGTGCAGGGGGTGGGAGTGGGGGGTCTGTCAATATGACATTAGCTTATAAAGTGTTTCACATCCTAATATTAAAAATAAGACAAATTGCAAAATCCAGTCTTCCTTCCCAAATGTAGCTAATCCTTCTACCTTCCATAACACTACTTAGCCTTTCATGAACTATTGAACAGAAATATTTTTGTAATCTTACTTGTCTAGTTTTTTTTAAGTCTAAAGTGTTTAATTATTACAAAAAGAGAAAAGTAAAAGTTTCTAATTGGAAGCAACAAAAATGACATGATAATCTAAGAACCATTTAAAAACGAATCAAATATCTACAAGATTTTTCTATTTCCATCATGCTTTTTCTTTTTATTTAAGGTACTTTACTTTTTACAGCCACATAATTCTACAGATAAACAGAAACATTTGAGCAATAAATAAACAGCAACATTTGAGGGTGCAAGAGAGTTTCTTCCCTCCCACACTGGCAATCTCTCGCACAAACATTACATGCAATGATCCAAACATGATATCTTTATCACCCAAAGCCCAAATGTTAGAGTTCACAATTGATAGTATACATGTTATGGATTTTGACAATTAATGAGTAACATGTATGCATCGTCATAATATAATGGGTTGTCACAAATGTCATGGCCTATTTTTGCACAGAAAAATACATCATGATTTTTCTGATGACCCAATAATTTTGCTGCCCCCAAATTCCTCAATCCCCCACCCCAAACTTCTAGCAAGCACTGATGTTTTAGCTGTCTCACTGGTTTTGTCTTTACCAGAAATGTCATGGAGTTGGAATCACATAGCATACAGGCTTTCAGATTGGATGACTTCCTTTACAAGATGCATTTAAGATCCTTTATGTATTTTCATGACTTGATAGCTCATTTCAAGTGCTTAAAAATCACTGTCTGGATGTACCCCAATTTATCCATTCACCTACTAAACAACATATTGGATGCTTCTAAGTTATGGCTATCATGAATAAAGCTGCTATAAACATCGAGTAAACATTAAGTTTTGACTCATTTGGGTAAATACCAAGGAGCCCAACTGCAGGATCAGATGCTAAAAGTATATTTTGTGTAAGTAAATGCCAACTGTCTTCCAAAGTGACTTTTTATCATTTAGCTTTTCCACTAGCAATGAATGAAATTTCCTATTGGGTCGCATTCTGAAAGTATATAGTGGAGTCAGTGTTCTGTATTTTGACTATACTAATAGGTGTATAGTACTATATCATTGTTTATTTTGCATTTCTCTGATGACATCTGATATCAGCGTTTTTAAATGTTTATTTCCATCAGTGAATTTTCCTTCAGTGAGATCTTCAGGCCCTTTACCCAGTTTTTATCAGGCTGCTTTCCTTCTCATTCTTGGGTTTTTAAGAATTAATGTATATTTTGGATAAAAGTACTTTGTCAAATATATCTTTTGCAGATAAATTTCTCCCAGGCTATGATTTGTCTTCCAATTCTCCCAACAACATTGTTGGTAGAGCAGAAGTTTTTAATTTTAAGGAAGTCCAACTTGCCAATTTTTCTTTAAAGGAATGCATCTCTGATGTTAAGATTCCAAAGTCATCTACATTTTCTTTTTCTTGTTTTTTTTTTTTTTTTTTTTTTTGCCAGAGCACTGCTCAGCTATGGTTTATGGAAATGCCAGAGAGTGAACCTGGAATCCTAGGGCTTCATGCAGTAAAGTCTTTTATACAACTACACTATCTCTCTAATATTTTTTATGTTATTATCTTCTAGACGTTTTGTATGTTTGCATTTCAACTTTGACCCATTTTATGTAAATGTTTGTGAAGGCTATAAGATCTGCATCACAGTTCATTTTACTTCATGTTAATGCCCAGTTTTTCCAGAACCATTTGTTAAAAAAATAAAGAAAATTATCATTTCTCCACTACACTGTCTTTGCTCTTAGATCAAAGATCAGTTGACTACATATATAGACCTATTTCTGAAATTTTGAGGCTATATTCTGTTTCATATAGCTAGTTATCTATTCTTTGGAAAATGTCATAATGTCTTTATGTGTTATATCTAGAAGCTGGGTAGTGTCATTCCTCTATTTTTTTTTTCCCTCAATATTATATTGACTATTCTGGGTCTTGTACCTCTCATAGGAACTTTCAAATCAGTTCATTGATTGAGCTCAGGGGCAGTTAAAAGAAGAAAAAAAAGACTAAAGGCAAAGCCCAAAATCAGAGGGCACACAAGACAAGACCAATGGATCAGGGATTCTTGGACAAAGGCTAAGCTACAGGGCCTCACCCAGATAAGCATAAGATGTGACCAGGGGATGAGCAATAAATACTCGTGTGGTTGCAGGGGAGGGAATGTATTAGGGATTTACAGTATATGGTAGAGAGTTTCAGTGGGAGAGCATGAAAAGCTCTGTAGATGGAAACATAATCTATAATGGTGACTGTACTTAGTTCCACAGAATCAGTACAGGGAGAAAAGGGTACAGAGCAGGGACAGAAAGGACATAATCCCAATGAGAAGGCAACAGTACCATCTATGATCAAAAGCACAGATAGAGTCAGTCATTTATTGTTAATTTAAGAGTGAAAGCTGTATTGGCTGGTTTACGCTGATATTAAAACACATTTGTGTTTTAATACAAGGTGGGAAATGCAGTACCTAAAGCAAGTACGAACAAAAAATGTTAAGGTAATCTAGAAGTAAATTTTTTCTCTAGAGGAGCCAGGTGGTGGCACGCCTGGTTGAACACACGTTACAGTGTGCAAGAACCTGGGTTCGAGCCCCTAGTTCCCACCTGCAGCCAGAAAACTTTGCTAGTGGTGAAGCAGTGCTGCAGTTGTCTCTCTCTGTCTCTCTCACTCTCTATCACCCCTTCCCTCTCAATTTCTAGTTGTCTCTATCCAATAAATAGACAATAAAAATAAAAATGAAATAAAAATAAGTTAAATTAAATTTCGCTATAGATAATTTTGGTGCTGAGCAGTGGTACACTTGGTTGAATACACATTACCATGCACAAGGTCCTGGGTTCAAGCCCCCAGTTCTCATCTTCAGAGAGCAAGCTTCACAAGCAGTGAAGTAGAGCTATAGGTATCTCTGTTTCTCTCTCTCTTTATCTCAATTCTTTTTCTCTCCCTCTCTACCTCCCCCCCTCAATTTCTCTCTGTCCTATTAAATATAAGAAAAGTAAAATAAAAAATAAGGCAAAAATGTTTAAAGCATACTATGCTAAGGTATCTTAAAGTCAGATTTTTGGTAGGTACAATCTCTAAAATATAGCCCAGAACAAAAAAGCATGGTTATTCAACACCACTACAACTTACCACAAAGCTTTCATTTTTTAAATAAATAATTTTAATTTTAATTTAATGAGAAAGATATACAGAGCGAGAAAGAGAGAAAGAGAGAGACCAGAGCATTGCTCAGCTCAGTTTATGGCAGTGCTAGAGACTGAACCTGGGACCTCAGAGCCTTATGCATAAAGGTCTTTTTCCATAACCATTATGCTGTCTCCCCAGCCCATTAACCAAAAAATTTTCCTTATATAACAGAAAATTAACAATAAACCTAGTTATCTGATTTCTCAACTCATAAAAAAAAAAAAACTGGGAAAGAGGGAGTAGGGTGGTAGCACAGTGGGTTAAGTACACATGGCGCAAAGCCCAAGGACCAGTCAAATAGTTAAAAAGAAAGGGGGAGATGTTGGGTAGTATGAAAGGAACTCAACTGAGTGCCATCATTCCAGCCCTGTTATGCCAGCTCCCCCCCCCCCCCGGCTTCTGTCTCTAATCCTGCTTAACTCAAATAGTTAAAAAGAAAGGGGGACATGTGGGGAGCCACATGTGCCCTCAAGGTTGCTATTGGCATGGCCATAGAGTCTTTGTTAAAAGATAAGTTCCTGGGAGTAGGGCGGTTAGCAGGCCCCTGGCTCCCCACCTGCAGGGGGTTTCTTCACAATCAGTGAAGCAGGTCTGCAGGTGTCTCTCTTTCTCTCCTCTCTGTCTTCCCCTCCTCTCTCCATTTCTGTCTGTCCTATCCAACAACCACAATATCAATAATAACAACAATAATAATTACAACAATAAAACAACAAGGGCAACAAAAGGCAATAAATATATAAATACTAAAAAAAAAAAAAAAAGAAAGAGATAAGTTCCCGCTTCCCTACACCTTAGAGTCTTTGTTAAAAGATAAGTTCTTTTTCCCCATAAACCACCCAGGACCTTCCAGATAACGGCTGATTACCATGACAAATAATATAATAATAATAATAAATAAATAGGAAAGATACACCCCCCAATACTCAGTTGGCTAAGGCACCAAACCTCCTTTTCTATACAAAATTCAAATCAGATGCCCTGCTAACCACGAGAAGCAGATTGTTTGTGTTTCTTCCACAGGAATCCCAGAAAAAACCATCTGGACCCCTGCACACCCTGACATCACCCACTAGATGGCATAACTACAGTGGCACCCCCCCCCAAACCCTAGATGTCACCTGATGCGATCTGAAGAACCTGATTCACAGACCCAAAGGACAGAACTTTTTTACTCCCTGTCTGCCCTTCTTGCTTCTGCTTTGCCTGTCACATTTTGGCGGTTCCAGCTCACTCTCTACAGAAAAGCGGAATTCCAGAGGCTGACCTTCCTCATGCAGCATTTCATCCCCTGTCATTTCTCCCCCTAGTCGCCTACTTTGGACTGAGACTTCTATTGGACTTGCTGGTATACCCTTTGGACACTTTAGACAATTTTACAGCAGCTTCCTTCCCTTCACATTGCTGATTTTTCATAGACTGACCCTGAGTAGTTCATAGACTTTACAGACTGTTGCCCTGGCCATTAGATAAAAGGAAAGGGGGAGATGCTGGGAAATTGTGCAGATGCAGTCACATCTGCCATGTTGTCTCCTCAGGCTACTGCTAAGTTCCCTCGAGAGTTGGGACATTCTCGGAGTGCCTGATCCACCATGTTGTGCCCTCAGGGCATTGTCTATTTCCCCACTATATTTGGAGTGCTTTGGTTACTACTCCCCCTCCCATTCCCACGAGAGTTATTATCCTATCCTGGAGTGCTATGGTTACTCCTCCCCTTCCCATTCTTGCGAAAGCTACTCCTATAAAAGCCCTTCTTCTTCCGCACCTCTCTCTCTTGCCGGGGCTTCACTTCGGTGCTTAGACGCAGGAAAGGTTACTGCGTGAGGCGGCCATTTTCACTACCTCCACATGGCCCAACCTGCTTCTCTCGCACCCAACTCTGAGGTGCCAGCACAAATAAAGATTTGTGTTCGCCCTTCGCTCCAGATCTCCTCTCTTTCTTCTCTGCGGCGCAGAACGACACCAGTCAAGGATCCCATTGGAGCCCAGGCTGCCCACCTGCAGGGAAGTCACTTCACTGATACAGGTCTGAAGATATCTATCTTTCTTTCCCCCTGTGTCTTCCCCTCCTCTCTCCATTTCTCTTTGTCCTATGCAGCAATGACAACAGCAATGGCAACAACAATAATAACTACAACAACAATAAAAAAAGGGCAACAAAAGGGGAAATAAATAAATATTTTAAAAACTAGGAAAGGGAGATGATTGTTGCAAGCATAATAACACAGAAGAGGTAATGATTGACAGGTAGATCTACAGGAGACAAAAAAGAACTAGACTCTGAGCTCTGCGGAGGTAACAGGGAGGATATGTAATGAAATTCCAAACCCTGGGGAAAAGGTTCATGTATGCTGTGTAGCCACTGTTCCACCAATGCACCAATACAGGGAGTACATGATGTATAAAAGGAAATTATTCACAGAAAGAACAAGGATTCGGGGGCTGGGTGGTGGCTCACCAGTAGAGTGCACATGTTAACATGAGTGAAGACCCCAGGTTTAAGTTTCCAGTTTAGTCCTCATCTTCAGGGGGGAAGGAAGTTTCATGAATGACAGAGAAGTGCTGCAGCTATCTTACCCCCCCAAAAAAAAACCCTGTCTTTAATGTTCTATCAAAAAAGAAAAGAAAAGAAAAAAAAGAAAAGAAGCCACTAGGAAACCAAGAAGTAGATTCATGCATAAATTTGAGTCTATGTGATGAGGAAGAAAAGAACAAAAGAAGGAAGGGAGGGAGGGAGGAAGAGAGGGAGGGAGGGAGGGAGGGAGGGAGGGAGGAAGGAAGGAAGGGAGGGAGGGAGGAAGGAAGGGAAGAAGGGAAGGAGGGAGGAAGGGAGGGAAGGGAGGGAAGGGAGGGAAGGGAGGGAGGGAGGTGAGGGAGGGAGAAAAAGAGGAAGAGATGGAGGGAGAAAGAGAAGAAAGGCTCATAAAAACTCATCCATGAATTCACCCTATTTCCTACCCAATGAAAGAGAAGCTATCATTGATTTATTTTCACCATTTTTCTCCCTAAATGAAACTATTTCGATGCTATCAAAGGTTCTCTTCTAAAAAACTAATGTGCTCTCTTCTGAAATCCTTTACCAAATATTTGAGGGGTATATATAAGGGGCAGCTTGTGTTCTAATTCCATTAGGTCTATTTGCAGGCAAAGGGCCAGTGGATAGCTGCTCTGATTATTCAGTCCAGATTTAAGAACTGTGTTTCTGCAAGCTTCTTGTTGAGACCAAGGGGTTACAAATTTTGACGTTAAGACTATTCCTTCACTTGAGCTCCTTAACTATTTTTCTTTATCAAGCAATCATCAGAAACATTTCTTACCTGTCACCCTCTATAAAATCATTTTGTTCACTTTTATATCTTGCTTTTTAGTTCCACATTTTACTTTTCTTAGCTAAGATTAAACTACATAGTTTTTTTGGTTGGTTGGTTGGTTGGTTGGTTGGTTTGGTTTGGTTTGCTTTGCTTTTAGTAATCAAACACCCAGTGTCTCTCCCTCTCTTCTCTCTATCTAAATAAAAAAGAGTGAAAAGCTGGTCAAGAAGTGGGGGAATTGTGCATGTGTGAGACCTTGGTGTCACAGAAGAGGAGGAGGAGGAAGGGAGGACAATGGGAGGGGGAAAGGAGGGAGGATGGAGAGAAGGGAAGAAAGGAGAAAAGGGGAAAAATAGTATCATCAAGTGGTTTACACAGCTTGATGACTCTTCACATGAAGACTAACAGGAAAAAAAGTCCATTTAAAATACATATCATTTCACAAAGTCTTTGATTAAATATTTATATTAACATTCTACAGTCAAAAATGAATGAACCAAATCAACTTCTGTTTTACCTTCATCTCCACAGGATAAATTTTCCTTTGTCTAGTACTTTTCAAATGTCTTTTGGCAAGGATGGAGTGAGAAATGGAGTAAGTGTTGGGGGGTGGAAAACATTTCTTTTGTAAGGTCTAGACTTCGGCAATTTTAACAATTCAGTTCTACACACTCCTGGCAGTCTGTGTACCTGGGCTGCTGACTCCAGTGGGATTAGTTGGCACTGGACTGAACTCCTCAGTAAAACAAGTAATCTGTACAGCTCAAGTTCCTGATCATCAACATAAAGCCTAAACGTACTAATGCCCTCTTTATTATTTTTTGGTATTAATACACAATGAAACTTGAACTTAAATGAAAATGTAATCTGGAGTAAGAATCTACAAATCCATTTTATGAGGCAAGTACTTCTAATTTTCAAAAACAAATTCATTGCACAAGCTTTGAACATTATTAAAATTAATGATACAGGGGCCAGAAGATGGCATCACTAGTAATGCATGAAGGTGTTCATGTCTGAGGCATCAGTGATCCTGGGTTCAGTCCTGGGCATCACCATAAACCAGAGCTAAGCAATGATCTGGTTTTTTTAAAAAAAATTAATGAGATGGAAGGTCAATCATAGGTGAAATATGCCCTAAAGGAAGAAGTTTAACAGACACACAATTCTAGTTTAGTTAAAAGTCCATGGTCTTTCAACATCATGTGTCAAAATAGTTTAACTTAACTTTAATACCATAGGCCTCACATGGTTCATCAGAAATGAGTGGCATAGAATGCATTTTACACTGTTCTCAGTTTGCTGACATAACATCTTTCTGTGCTCTCTAGTGAGCAAGAGTAATCCCCAGTGGCATTAAGACGAGAGCTGACAGCAGAACCATGGGCAAGTCAAGTAGTGATGTGATTCTTTTTGTCATTTTTCTTTCAAGTAGAAGATTCCTAACACTCTGCTTCTGACAATGTTTATAAACAGAAGTTGGAGAAGCATCTGAAGACAAGTAAATAATAAAAGCAGGTCTTTCCAACAAACTGATAGACAGTCCACTAGCTGAGTCATTATCCTATAGACAAGGGTTTGAAAGCGCTCTTACAACCAAGTTTCCATATAAATAAATAAAGCTCAAAAAAAAAAATGCCTACATTGCTGGTTTTTATTTACATCAAAGAAAAATCATGTTAACTTCAGATTTCTCTTATTCAGTCATACTATTAATTCTGCTATGAAGAACTTCAGAATTGGGAATGAAGGTTCAGTTAAATCTATGTATGCATTAGATTAGAAGCTTGTTTATAGGCTGGGGAGAGAGTAGTGGCTAAGCAGACAGACTTTGTTAAAAAAAAAAAAAAAAAAGCACCATAAGGTATGTGCTCTACCATATAAGCCATCTCGCAGCTACATTCACTTGGTTTTTTTTAACACTGATTTATTTGCTTCCCAAAGCAAAACACATTGCAATATAAAGTCAGCAAAACGTCAATGACTACACACTTTTAAATATATAAATTATGTCATTCTGTGTATTTTGAACACTTTGCTCACAGGAATTTAAGATAATAGAATTTATGTTCAGAGTAACAACAGTGTTAATACCACAGAAAAATAATAACAATGCCTGCTTCAATAAAAGTGGAATTGCAATCTGAGGACAAATTTCAGTCTCTTTATAGATTCCGTTGTTAATCTTTCACCTTCTAAACTGTATTTTACAACTGAAAGTGAGAAAGAACTTATGTTAACAACTCTCTACTTGGTAACACTTTAACTTTTATGGGGCATGTTTACCATCCTTTCCTATATATACATGTGCCCAGTTGAGGAAAGTTCTGAGTCATTCCTGTATATGTGTGGGTTTTTAGGAGGGACAATGTTCCACGTGGCTTGGTCAGCTGCAACTCTTCACAAAGGTGAAGTATACACAGTACAACCTCCATCTTTCCTCCCAAGTGGCATCAGCCTGGAGCATGTAGACAGACTACTTTCTGGCACTCTTCCATGGCCTTCTAAGCATGAAGGCTCCAGAGAGGCCTTCCTCCCAAAAAAAAAAAAAAAGCACAATAGGAAACTACAAGTAATAAATACCCACTGAGTGCAAGGTATAGTGCTCAGTACACTAGCATGGAAGAATGAATTGGGCATTGAGCATCAACTAGCAAGAGAGATAGAGCCATAAATCTATCCCCCTGCCTGGAGCCAGGTGGTGGGACAGTTGGTAGAACACACATGTTCTCATGCACAAGGATGTAGGTAGGTTCAAGCCCCTGGTCCCCACCTACAGGGGGAAAGCTTCGCAAATGGTGAAGCAGTGCTGTAGATGTCTCTCATTCTCTCTCATCTCCACTTCCTCTCTTAATTTCTGTCTCTATCCAATAAATAAATAAAATATTTTTTTAAATTTATAACCTGCCAGCTAAATGCAGTTTACATGAGACACAGATAAAGGTCTATGAGAGTTTTGAGGAGATGACAAGATCAGAGAAGACACTGAGACAGAGACAGCAGGTCCTAAAAAGATGTCCAGGAATTGAGATGCAAATTAAGTGGATCTAAATACTACCTGAGATAGAGAAGACACCACAGTAGAAAGTAAACAAGTGTGAGGCATTCACTCATTCAGTCAAATCTTCTCTTAACCTTAATGTAAAATGATTCATTATCTTTAATCACTCAGTCAACAAATACTTATTGAACACAGTAAACACAGCCACATGCTGTTCTCCTGTGAACAAGACAAAGTCACTATTTTCATGGAGCTTATTTTCTGGTGGAAGAGTTGAACAGACAGATCCATAAATAAATATACAAGTTAATGAGAAGTATAAAGAAGCAAAATAAGGAAGGTAAAACTGCAGTGGTTTAGGGGTTTTTCATTAAGAGACATGTGAGCAGAGACCTGAAATAAGTGAGAAAAGAAGTGATTCAAATGGGGGGGGTCGGCCGGTAGTGCAGCAGGTTAAGCGCACATGGCATAAAGCGCAAGGCCCGGATTAAGGATCCCGGTTCGAGCCCCTGGCTCCTCACCTGCAGGTGAGTTGCTTCACAGGTGGTGAAACAGGTCTGCAAGTCTCTCTCTTTCTCTCCCCCTCTCTGTCTTCCCCTCCTCTCTATTTCTCTCTGTCCTATCCAACAACAACATCAATGGCAACAACAACAACAAGGGCAGCAAAATGGGAAAAATAAATGGCCGCCAGGAGCAATAGATTCGTAGTGCAGGCACCTAGCCCCAGCAGTAACCTTGGAGGCAACAACAACAACAACAAAAAAAAGTGATTCAAACAGAATAAAGAAAGGGCAAGTATATACAAACATCCTAAGATCCTAAGATAGAATAGTTCAGAAATTTCTAGGAATAGCTGGGGACCAGTACGGCTGGAGCAGAATACAAAATACAAGCAAACACAAGCACTTCACTTTGAAGGGCACTGCTGTCATCTGGGACAGGACAATGTGGCATTGCTCCCAGTAAGATCAGGTTCCTAGAGGCATAGAGTGTTAATGGCATCATCCTTGAAACAATTAAAGAAGTCACCACTGAGCCACTTCAAGTGACAGGAAGGGGACTTACCTCCCACTGAGAACCACTGAGCCAAATCCTTTAAGGCTTAGTTCTCATAAATAGTTGAAATGATTTTGTTCTGAGGGAAAGGACACAAGACAGATGCAAACAGGAAATGGCATACTGACAATTTCTATAGATCTGTGATCTGAATTTTATCTTTAAAAGATTATTTCTGTCTACTGTATGAAACTGACTCTAGGAGGCAGAAAGAGTCTCAGGTACCTTGGCTACTGTAGTAAACCAGGAGATTATGATGGTTTGCACTGAGCTGGTTATTAGTGGAGGTCCTGAGAAAGAATGAAATTGGGGGCATTTTGAAGATAAAGCCACCAGAATTAGTCTAATGTGGACTCATCCAATTGGAGTAGAGTATTAAAGACAGGAAATCAAAGATATGGACCAAACAGGAAATTGGGGCAGTTCATTGAGACGCTGGAGAATCTTTTTCCAAGATATGCAGCCTCACCTATGCTTATCAGTGTGCCAAAGAGAAGCTTTACACTTTAAGTAGTGTAATGAAATAACAGTGTGCAGCCTGACACTGGGAAAAGAAGAGAGAGACTGGAGTCCAGCCAAAGAAGGGAATTACAGTGTCCTTGGAGCATAGGGAGCATGCTCTGTTATAATGAATAACAAAGACAAATGTGGAGCTGGTTCATGGCTGGCTAATCCTGAGATGTTACCCAGAAGGAAAAACTATGACAGACTAATGAACAAAATGAAGCATCATGGAGAGAGAAGGGACTCTGAGCAAAAAGGTAGTACCTCCAGCTTCAGCTAGAGCTTCAGACATCATGGGTCTGGGTGCCAGGCAACCTCACAGGTAAAAAAAAAAAAAAAAAAAAAAAAAGACAACAAAAAACCCAGATCTCACTGTTCAGGAGTCATCAGCAAGGTGGTGCCTGCTGAAAGCACGTCTCAATGTCAACAGACAAAATTTCAAAAAGAATGCTAGGTAGAGAAGAAAGGAAGGAGGCAGGTTAATGAAACCAGGTGTGCACAATAATGTCAGGGGGGCAGATGTACAAGAGTCTAAAGACTAGGGAAAGGCTGACAAATTTTGTGACTGAGAGTCAGAAACTGAAGGACAGAGGAACACAGCACAGGAACTTTGGCTGTGAGTACAGTGTGTTGTGTACACACACATATAGGTGTGAAACTATCCCCCTAAAAATTCTCTAAATTTTATAAAGAGATGTTAAATCATTAAATATATATATATATATATATATATATATATAGTGCAGCATTATCAAGAGAGCATGGTGGGTCCCAGGAGATGGCTCAGCAGTTAAAGTGTACATCTTTATTATTTTTTATTTTTATGATATTTGATAGGACAGAGAAATTGAGAGGGAAGAGGGAGACAGAGAAAGGGAGAGAGGAAGAGAGACACCTATAGGCCTGCTTCACCACTTAGGAAGCTTTCCCCTGCAGGTGAGCAGTGGGGGCTAGTACCCAGATCCTTGTATAGGATAACAAGCACTCAACTAAGTATGCCACTGCCTGGCCCCCAAAGTGTACACCTTTCATGAATGGGGTCCTGGATTTGGTCCCTACTACATGAGAATAAGATGGACAACACAGGGAGAAGATAGTGTGACAGGAAGTGGAGTAAGTGGTAACTGATATTTCTCCCTACACTTTTTCTTTTTCTCTCTCTTCTTGATCTGTAAACTCCCCTTCCCACAAATAAAAGAGGTTAAGTGCTAAGGGAAGTGAGCAGAACAGGCTGCATAGAATGCACATTATTTGTCAAGACTTGGCTGAGTATGTGAATATCCGTGAATCTCTTAAGAGTAAGAGTTAGTGTTTACTGAGAAGAATCCTAAGGAAAGGGAGAGACTTAAACTGCAGACTGACACCCTCTACTAGTAAATAAGATAAAGAAAAGATAGGCAGACACAGGTCACCCTTAGAGAGCAGGAGAAGAAACACTTCTTCCTTTGGCAAGCAGCAAAATATGGGCTGTGGCAGTACGCTGCTGATAGTCCCTCTGAATATAATGATGTCAATAATATATGCAACTGAAGTGACTGATGAAACAAGGAACAAAACTCTACACAGTCACACACTTGCAAGTAATCACTTTCAGGAGAAACAATATTCTGACTAATATCACTATTCCAGCTAATGTCGTGATAGCAGAACCACTAAATGTTATGACTCACTCTCTGGCTCTTTTGTCTAGTGCACCTAAAATGAATGAAAGAAGTGGGTGGCTAAGTACCACTGACAAGTGAGTGAAGAACCTTCCAGATAATGTATAAGCTATATATAACAGTGTGTATATTTTGTTTCTGAAACTAATTTAAACTCCTACTTGCTTTGTCTTTCACAATCACCTGGCATGTACAATTCAGCTTCAAATTCATAAGTCAAAAGAATTCTGTTTTCCACAATTGATATGTCTAAATATCGAACTTTTCCCAGATCGCCATCATCACATTAAAATTCCATAGCAGCAAAAAAAGAAAGGAAGGAGAGAGAGAGAGAGAGAGAGAAGGAGAGAGAGTGAGAGAGAGAAAGAGAGAGAGAGAAGAAATAGATGGGCTAAATAATAAACGAAGTAATCAGCCACTGATCACACTAACCGTATTTAATCACCAGATCCTCACTGCACCCCCAAAAGATATGATCCAGCAGAAAATGTCTTTCAGTTAGAAGTAATGTATGTAATTGTCCATAATGCAACATCAACTGTATGGGAAACTAGTACAGCTAAGAAAATATTATTTTTATAAACTTTTAAAAAAATTTTAATTATCTTTTTTATTTGATAGAGATAGTCAGAAATTGAGAGGAGGGGCCTATTTATGGTGCTCTGACTATTTATAGGAGACCTTTCAGAATTTCTTTCAGGGAAGGCTTGGTGACAGTTGATTCGTTCAACTGTTGCTTATCTGAGAAGGTTTTTATGCCTCCACCTAGTCTGAATGACAGTCTAGCAGGATACAGTAGTCTTGGTTGAAAGCCTTTCTCATTGAGCACTCAATAGATATCTTGCCATTCTCTTCTGGCCTGTAGTGTTTGTGTGGAGGCTTGTAGTGTTTGTGTGGAGAAGTCTGCTGCTAATCTTATGGGTTTTCCTCTGTAGGTGACTCTGTTTTTCTCTTCCAGCCTTCAGGATCCTTTCTCCTTATTCCTTTCCATTCTAAATATGATGGGTCTTGGTGTTTTTAAGTCTGGGTTAATTCTGTTTGGGACCCTCTGGGCTTCTTGAACCTTTATATCTTTTATGTCGTCTAGACTAGAGAAGTTCTCAGATATTATGTCCTGAAGAATACTTTCTTCCCCTCTGGTAAGCCAATAATGAGTGTTGGGTAGTTGCCATCTCCCCCTGGCTTCTTCTTATCCATATGCCTATTTAGGGATTTACTGATCCAAAGGTTTGGTCTATTTACATAAATCACTTTTACATAAAGCACTCCAGGGCATTGGTGGTTCAGTTATAGGATTCTCGCCTGTTCCGCCCCCTCCTTGTCACACTCTGATTTTCACCAGTCACTTTTCTCTCCACCCTCTCTATATCACATCCTGTTTCCACCCTACTTGGAGAGTATAAAAACAGCTGCTCTTCTGATTAAAGACACTTGGAAATTGCTTTCCGGCTCCGAGAGTTCCAGAGTGTATCTCCTGCGGAAGTTGGTGCAGCACACGTTCCTGATCCCTCTCCCACACAGCAGCCTAGATCAGCTCCAGTTGAGTTCTCTCCAACCCAGAGAGCACTAGCTGGGGAAGAAGTACCCTCAGGCTATCCCGGCATCTGGCGCCCGGAACAGGGACCCGTAAGCAGCAGATTTAAAAGAAGACATCTTAGATAAGTACACACCTTTTGGGTATCTGCAATATTGTGTTAAGGCACTGTGATTTTTTTTTTTCTTTTTTATTGTTTTCCGGAGATCTTTCCACCATGGAAAATCTTTTCCAAATCCTGCATTCTTTTTCCAGTATACAATTTTTATATATCTGGGACATTTTTCTCGGGGCTTCACCTTATATCCTGTTGATCATCATAGCAGCTTTTAAGGGATATATAGGGCAACCTCTCAAAAGGCTTAAGAAACTAGAGGCTGAGGTCCAAGAGATAAAGGAAGTAATCATAGAACTTAACCAGCACCTTAAAAACAAGAAGAAGCAAAGGCCTGTCGTGATCTTGACCCACCCTAATTCCTCTGCATCTTGCCCTGAGGCCCCTATTTTGGCATCTTGCCCTGAGGCCCCTATTTTGGCAGACACGTGTCCGAATTCTCCTTTGGACTCCACAGCCACTTCTTCGGCCACCCCCATTTTGGCAGAAACGTGTCCGGAACCTCCTGCTGCCTCCACGGCTGCTTCTTCACCCCACCCTGTTTTGATAGACACATGTCCGAATTCTCCTGTAGCCTCCAAAACCACTTCTTCGGCCACTTGTCCAGAAGCTTCCACTTCAGTGACTCCTCCTACCGCTACACACTTATCAGAGGAAGTCCACACATTTCCGGTCAATGTTGCCCCCAATAGACAAAAACCTCAGGCCTGGTATCCATATTCCGCCACAGACCTGAAGGAACTACGCCAGGCTATCAAAGATGACGGTGTTCATGCCCCATGGACCAGGTCCATTTTACAAGGCCTGCTTCAGAACCTTAATACCCCTCAAGATTGGAGAGATGTGACTCGTGCTACGCTCCCAGGCCCCCTCTTCCTGCAATGGGAGGCATTCTTTCGCGACGAATGTTTACAACAATCGCGGAAAAATATTCAAAATCAGCCAGAGGGTAATTTTGATGCATTGTTTGGAACAGGCCAATTAGAAACAGGGATTCAACAGGCGGAAGCCAAGTTTCCAGCGGGGTATTTTGATCAAGTACGCCTGTGTGCATTAAAAGCATGGGAGCGATTAACACCACCCATGGGAGCAGCCTCAGCCCCCATTCTCTCCCTGCAACAAAAACCTGATGAATCCCTCGCTAAATTCATTGCCAGGGTCCAGTCGAGTTTGGAAAGGAAGATTTATAATCCTGACGCTCGTTTTCTCCTTCTGCGATCCATAGTCTGGGATGGAATGCTTCCGCATTTTCGACAGGCCTGTATCACTCTTAAAAATGAACACCCAGATACTTGGATTCTAGCTACACAGGATCTCAGATCAAGCTCTTTTCAAGGACCTATGTTACAGGCCTATGCAGCTACCTTACATAAGCAAAAAGGAGCTTGCTTTCAGTGTGGTCGCCAAGGGCATTGGCGTAACCAATGTCCAGAAAATAGACCGCGACCCCGCCTCCAGTCAGGGCAACCCCGCCTCCAATCAGGGCAACCCCGCCTCCAGACAGGGAATCAGAGACCACGAATGCCTTGTCCCAGATGCCAGAAAGGATTTCACTGGAGGAGAGATTGTTGGTCAAGGTTCCATAGGAACGGCACGCCTCTGCCAAATGTAAACAGGGATTTAAACTAGGTATGGGGCTTCCCTTAGCCCCGCCCCCAAGAGGGAAGGAAGCAGGTCGCCCGCTTGGTGCTGTGCCCTTCTTCCACAAACAGAAGCCCAGCTTGGGACCCAATCCGTCGCTATACCCACCACGCCAAGTAACAATAACAGAGGGTGAGCAGAAGGAGGAACCCGTGGTATGTGGGAACTTCCAGCATAGAAATAACCGGCTGGAGCAAGAGAACAGCTCGAATTCAGAGCCTGAGATTTTATGGACCACCCCTGTTTTAGAAAGGGGTCACCCAACTATGACAGTAAAGATTGGTAATATTCCTTTTAAGTGTTTGATTGACACGGGAGCAGATAAGACAATATTAAGACAAGCAGAGGTTCCCAGAGTTGGGAACTCCTCCCAGGACCACGCTTACATGGTGTTGGAGGATTGACTCAGGCATTCCGCACACGAGATTCCCTTGTGTGGGAAGATCCAGAAGGGACTACCGGACGCTTTCAGCCTTTAATAGCTGATATAAGCACCAATTTATTGGGAAGAGACTTGCTGGAATCTTTAGATGTAGTGATATCCTCAGACACCTCTGCAGGACACCACACTCACTCCTGTGAGACTGCTAGACCCAACCAGCACCCCCAATACTAACTGCCACTGTTCGTAACAGAACTCCCCGCTTAGATTGGCTTTCTAATGAGCCTGTCTGGGTGGAACAGTGGCCTTTGCCTAGGGAGAAGCTAGAAATTTTAAAAAAACTCGTCCAAGAGCAGTTATCTTTGGGACACATTCGTCATTCTCGGAGCCCATGGAATACTCCAGTCTTTGTAATTAAAAAGCGCTCAGGAAAATGGCGCCTCCTCCAAGATCTTCGTGCAGTTAATAAAACCATGCAGGTTTGGGGCTCCCCTCAAAGGGGTTTGCCTCTTGCTTCTGCAATTCCCACAGGAATTCCAATCATAGCTATTGATATACAGGATTGTTTTTTCTCTATTCCCTTACACCCACAAGATTGTAAACGTTTTGCTTTCTCTGTTCCTTCTATTAATAATGCCAGCCCTGCCGATAGATTTGAATGGGTGGTACTGCCCCAGGGCATGGCTAATAGTCCTACTATTTGTCAAGAGGTTGTTAAATCTGCCCTTTTTCCATATATTCATAAGGGCCTTAAGGTTTTTCATTATATGGATGACGTGTTAATATGGGGAGAATTAGATACAGATCTCTCCGCCCTACGTGATTTTCTAATCCCTGCCTTAAAGAGAAGTGGACTTAATGTAGCTCCTGAGAAGATACAGCTAATCCCTCCAATATCTTTCTTAGGCTCAGAGATTTCCCTAACGCAGATTCGTCCTTTAAAACCTTGTGTTACTTTTCCTTCTAATCTCACTCTTGCTTCTTTACAAAGTTTTCTTGGAAATTTGAATTGGCTTAGGCAGTATCTTTATCTGCCTACGAGCTGCCTGCAACCACTGTTCGATCTGTTAAAAGGAAACAAACAGCCCTCCTCAAAGCGTATGTTAACCCCTGAAGCATCCTTGGCTCTGGAAAAAGTTAACCAGGCTCTCCAGGACATGCACCTCGTTCGATTCTCCCCCTCCTCTCCAGTAAATCTTCTAATCTTTAACTCCACCCCCACGGTAGTGGGGGCATTGTGGCAGAAACATGGCGTTCTCGAATGGCTTCATACGCCAGTAGGCGGAGCTCCAAGACTTCTTACCGAGATTGATGCCTTAGCATTTATGGTTCGCCAAGGAAGAAACAGATCGGTTCAGGTCTTAGGAAGGGAACCAGATTCAATCATTCTTCCCTTTTCTCTCACTGATACAGAATGGCTCATACGCCACCATTCTCGTTTTGCCATAAGTTTAATGGGTTTTCCAGGACAATTAGATAATCATTTTCCCTCTAATAATTTGATAGCTTCTTTACCTCTGTTGCCTCTACTAGTACCTAAACTTTTCTCTCGAGATCCCATCCCCTCTGCTCCTACAGTGTTCACTGATGGTGGAAAAAAGGGAGCTGCTGCCCTTATATATTATCCAGACCAGCAATACCCCAAACCTCTCTTTACTGAACTTCCTGATAATTCCCCTCAGTACAAAGAACTTTATGCTGTTTTCCTTGCATTAAAAGCTGTACCAGAATCCTTCAACCTTTTTTCTGACAGTGTGTATACTGTTAACTTACTTCCATGGCTTGCTCGATCTTATGTAAGAATTGATGACAACCCACTTTCTCCTCTTTTAATTCAAATTGCCTCTATGCTCTGTTCTCGAACCCATCCACTGTATGTTCAGCACCTACGTTCCCACAGCCCTCTTCCTGGTCCCCTGTCCGAAGGGAATGCTGCAGCTGACCGCCTTGCCTCCACAGGAATTCTCCTAGCCTCTGTCTCTAATCCTACTGACTTTCATTCCCTAACCCATGTTAATCTTAAAGGTCTTCGAGCTCGATTTCCTGATATTCCTCTGCCACAGTTAAAACGTATTCTTGCTACATGTTCCTCCTGTGCAGGTCTAATCAAAACACCTGCTATTCAGACTCTAGGGGTTAATCCTCGAGGTTTAAAAGCCAACGCTCTTTGGCAAATTGATGTTACCCACATACCTAACTTTGGCAAACAAAAATATGTGTTCGTCTCAATTGATACCTTCTCTAAGTTTATGTGGGCCACAGCTCAGACTGGAGAAAACTCAAAAAAGCTTATAAGCCATATGCTCTCCTGTTTTGCTGTAATGGGCTTACCTCTTCAACTTAAAACGGATAATGGACCTGCTTTTACCAGCAAACAATTTAAAGATTTTTGTTCCCTCTGGAACATTACTCATACTACAGGCATTCCGTATAATCCACAGGGACAAGGCATTGTTGAGAGGGCCCATCAAACTCTTAAGGCTCAATTAAATAAAGAAAAAGGGGAAATGTACCCCCCTAATATCCAGCTGGCAAAAGCCTTAACTACATTAAATCTCTTTAATATTTACAAAAACTCCGACCAACCTCCTATAATTCTTCATTGGCAAACACCACCCACCCTCCCAGCTATTAAAGTCAAATGGAAAGACCCACTTGATAAAATTTGGAAAGGACCTGAGCCCCTGTTGACTATGGGGAGGGGTTTCGCATGTATTTTTCCACAAAATTACTCCAAGCCTGTTTGGGTTCCTGCCCGCCACGTCCGGCAATACCCACATGATGGCGCTGATATCCCTGAAGAACAAGAAACACTGCAAGAAGACTGGCTGCAAGAGGACTGGCTACAGGATGCACCCCAGGATCCATAATACAACATGGCAGAATAAAAAAAAAAAAAATCTAATTCACAGAACTCCCCCCCCCCCCCGAATGAATGTCTTATGCTATGACTGGCCAGTTGTGTTTTGTGAGTGAGTGAGTGAAAAAAAAATTGAGTGAGTTGAGTGACCAAAATTTTTGTATGACCCATTGTGCTCAGAGTACTCTGAAAGTTAACTGACTTTATATCAAACGGCTGGACGCAGCCATGGTTTCTGGAGACGTCCAGAAACAGTCCAAAAATTGTTCATTCCCCCTTTTGATTTCTTTTTTAAGTCTTGATATCAATATGAAATGTTTAGTCTTAAACTGTGTGAGTAAAGATGGTTCAACTATGACAGTAGTTCTAAATTCACATTTGAAATGATATATCTTATTTACAAGTTTTTCTCCTCCTGTGTGTTATAAACTATATGTTTAATATGCGTGTTTCAAGTTTGGTAAACATTAACTTGACAGTTAAATCGTAACTTCGAAGTTACATTTTTACGAGAAGAGGTAAAATCAATTCATTTAAGTAACTGAGTGTTTAAGGTAAAACTCTAAATATTCAATGTGACAATTCATCATCTCCTAAGTTAAAATACAAATTCTCTATACAGGACATTTTTGGAGGGCCCCCAAAAATGTCCTGTAAGCTATCTTGTGGAAATTAATCCACAACAAATTTGGCATCAATCTGATATTGTAAATGTACCAAAAAAAAAAAAAAAAGTCACTAAAATGTGTTAACTCTAGTAACCTGAGTTTGCTTAAAAACCCAATGTAAAAATAGTCAAGAATCAATATATGTAACTTAAACTCGGTATGAAAACTTTGCTATATAAAGACTGCTACATGAGGTCACGTAAGATGACCTTTACACAAAATTATAAAGATACCTAAACCAGTTATAATCATTGAGTTATCAATTGTAGTAAACTTCTAATTTGTTACAAAGTTTTTTCATAAGTAATTGACTACAGCTATGACAAGCCTTCGCATAAAGAAGCATCTGCTCATATAGAATCCCCAGAAATCCATCTTGAACCCCTGACCTCTGACATCACCCACAATTACAGCCATCCCCAGAAACCCATGATGTGACCTGACACGATCTGGAGAACCTGATTCACAGACTCCGAAGGACAAGACTTTCCTACTGCCTTTCTCTCAACCATCGGTGTCTGCTCTTCCTGCTTCTGTTTCGCCCATCATGTTTTGGCGGTTCCAGGTCACTCTCTACAGAGAAGAAAAGTTCCGGTGGCCGTCCTCCTCCATCAAGATAGACGTGTGGCATTTATTTCCTGGCCGTTGACATTGGACTGATGCTTCTATAGAACTTGCTGGACACTCCTTTTATACTCCTGGACTTCTTGAAGAATGACTGTAGCAGGCTGACTCGGGATTTTGCAATGCCAGATCATCCCTCTAGCCCCTCGGCTTATCAGGCCCCCACTCCTCCACCCATCAGGCTCACTCTGTCTCTTGCTACTCTTACTTATCCCTCCGTCTTGTGCTAGTTCTTTTTAAAGACACTTACACACTATCATTCTGCTTTCTTCCCAACAGGTTTCCGTTCACCCCTACACTGCTATTCCCCTGACAGAGATGAAGCCTTTTACAGACATTGACCCAGTTATATATGGCCATTAAGTAAGAGGAAGATGTTGGGGAATTGTGAGGATATGGTTGAGCTTGGAAGGGCTTGAGCCTGAGGGGTGTGTCAATCCTGTTAGTCTCTCTCTCCACGGAGAGGTTGAGCAAGGAGGGACAGTAGAACCCCAAAAAAGGTGTGCCTCTTATCAGTCTCCCTGCCTCAAAGTGCCCCGCACTCCTGATACTATGGCAAATAGTTAAAAAGAAAGGGGGAGATGTTGGGTAGTTGCCATCTCCCCCTGGCTTCTTCTTATCCATATGCCTATTTAGGGATTTACTGATCCAAAGGTTTGGTCTATTTACATAAATCACTTTTACATAAAGCACTCCAGGGCATTGGTGGTTCAGTTATAGGATTCTCGCCTGTTCCGCCCCCTCCTTGTCACACTCTGATTTTCACCAGTCACTTTTCTCTCCACCCTCTCTATATCACATCCTGTTTCCACCCTACTTGGAGAGTATAAAAACAGCTGCTCTTCTGATTAAAGACACTTGGAAATTGCTTTCCGGCTCCGAGAGTTCCAGAGTGTATCTCCTGCGGAAGTTGGTGCAGCACACGTTCCTGATCCCTCTCCCACACAGCAGCCTAGATCAGCTCCAGTTGAGTTCTCTCCAACCCAGAGAGCACTAGCTGGGGAAGAAGTACCCTCAGGCTATCCCGGCAAATGAGTATAATATTTCTTTTGAAATCATCCCATACATAGGTCTCTGTTGTTGTTTTCAGTATCTCTTAATCTCTTTTTGAGATCTCTTACTTCTTTTTTAGTTGTCTCTAATTCGTCCTCAATCTTGCTAATTCTGTCTTTAGCCTCATTGATTCTATTCTCTCTCCCCTCTACTGTTTCTGGAGTTCATCTGTTTTGTTACCCTGTTCTGATACTGCTTTAGTTTGTTCAGCTAGTTGTGTTCTTAGCTCAGCTATTTCAGCTTTCAGCTCTCTAGTAACCTTGAGATAATTAATGTTTTCTTCCAGAGTCTCATTTATTGTTTCTGCATTTCTGATGACAATTCTTTCAAACTCTTTACTCACTCCTGTGATTATTTCCTTAACTAGTGTTTGAATGTTGACCTCATTATTTTGTGCTTCAACCTTTGTGCTTTTAGCTGGCCTCTTTCCTGGTTCATTTCTCTGATATTTCTTCTTGTTGTTTTAACCATTTTATATAGTATGTTACGAGATCTCTCTCTCAATACTTTTCAAATTACTGATCACTCTTGCCTGGATTGACTTGTGTTTAAGTAAGGTACTTAAAGGGTTCACAGTTGTGGAAACTGACAGTTGTTTCAATAGTCCTTTAACCCCTGAGTTGGAGCTCAGTGGCTTAAAAGCCTATTTTGTTCTTTTCTTCCCTGTAGGCTATGGGAGCCTGAGGGCTTTTAAACTATAAAAAGGCTTTTTAGCTTAATCCCTCACTCCAGACCAACAGATAAAGCAAGGTGGGGAAGAGGTAATACAGTGGTTATGCAAAGAGACTCTCACACCCCAAGGATCCAAAGCTCAGGCTCAATTCAGATTCTCTGCCAAGCTGGGTAGCACTACTAGGCCCCGTGAGTTTCTAAACAAGTCCGGTTTAGAGTCTGTAGGTTCTGAGGCAACTATTCATTATGTTCTCATCAGGAGAACAACATGGAAAGGCTCCCACCATACAGCCCCCCAGCTAGGGCACCAAGGTGTAGATCTTCTCCTGAGTTTCCTGGTCAATTCTCTGTCCCCCAATGTCTGCACAGGGCCTCCTCTCTACTGCTCCAACCTAAGGGCAGTAGCAATGGAGATTCACAGTTGTGTTTGGTGAGTCTTAGGGGAGTCCTCTCCTCCATTCAGCAGCCTTTTTGTTGGTAAAACAGACTGGAGGTGGTGCCTCAACTGATAAACTGCCGGGACTCTTACCAGCCACTTAATCTCTCCCTAGGATCCTTTCTGTCCATGAGCATTCACCAGTATTTGCATTCACCAGTGATTTGGTGGGTTCTTGAAGTTGTTCTAGTCCTACCTTGTTGTATACTATTCCTCTACTTAAACTGCCTGCAAGAACACTTTCAGGCCACCACTGAATATATATATGACAAAGTCTACATTCTCTGACAGCTAAAAATCTGCACTAGAAAATATAGGCTTTAACAGTAAGATGGTGTTCAAATACAGGTAATCCACCTAGACAAATTCCAGTACACATGTATATTACTTTGCTATGGTTACTATAAACTGCCACAAACTCTGTGACTTAGAACAAGTCAAATTTATGGCCCTAGGGGAGTTAAGCATAGGCAGCGCAAAGCGCAAGGACCGGCTCAAGAATCCCAGTTCAAGCCCCCAGGTCCCCACCTGCAGGGGAGTCACTTCACAAGTGGTGAAACAGGTCTGCAGGTGTCTTGTCCTTCTCTCCCCCTTTGTTTTCCCCTCCTCTCTCCATTTCTCTCTGTTCTATCCAACAACAAGGACATCAACAACAACAACAACAGCAATAATAACTACAACAATTAAACAACAAGGGCAACAAAAGGGAATAAATAAATAAATATTTTTTTAAATTTTATGGTCTTAGTATTTAAGAAGTTAGAAGCCCAAAATGGATCTGACTGGACGATAACCATATGTTAACAGGACGGTTGCTTCTGTCTGAAGGCTCTAGAAAAGAATCATTTTCTTACTTTTACTAACTGACACAGGCTACATATATTTTTGGGTCCCTGGGTCCTCCTCCATCTTCATAGCCAGTAACTATAGAAGGAATAAAGTCCTTCTCACATGGCATCACACCCTTCTCTTTTTTTGCTTCCCTCTCCTCTACTTCTAAATCCTGGATACTCAGGGATTATGCATTTCCTCATTTCAAGATCATCTGCTTTATAGCCTTAATTTCACCTGCAATCTTAATTCCCTTTATCATGAAACAACATATTTACAAATTCCAGAGATGAGAATATCTTTGATGGGAAAAAAATAAAAATTATTCTGCCTGCCACTATTTGGAATCATCTGTTAGTATGCATACCATTTTATATTTTCATTGCATTTATCCTATACCATACTGTCACACAAGAAGTTCTTTAGATTTCCTTGCTCTGATTTATTAATTCTAGACTAAGAGCTGCATAGTTCTGCAAATATCTCTTGCAACTGTAAGATTTTTTTTTAATTATCTCATGATTGATTTTTTTTTATATAGAAAGAGAGAGACAGAGAGACAAAGAGGTTGAAGGGGTTGAGGGGAAGGGCAGAACCCCAGCACTGAAGCTTCCTAGAATGCAGTGGGCACACTCAAACTTGGGTAGCACACATGGCAAAGTAGCACACTATGCAAGTGAGATATTCTGTCAAACCTGTAAGGTTTTATTTTTTAAAAAATTCATTTTAAAAAGGATTTTAACTGGTGCAAACCAGAAAATAACTTATTTAAAGAAGAAAAGCACAACACCCCCACCAAAGGACCGCCACATAGGATCACAGATAATTTATCTACAATACTATAATGACATGTCAGAGTTTACTCTTAAAAAATACTAGGTTTCTTGTCCACCATTATAATTCATTCTGTTATAGGCAGGTTGACCTATGGCCATGATTTCATTAAGTTAATTTTACTTTATCTCAAAAGAGTGAGATTTTCCAGAAACTCTCATGGTCCCCGTTCAGTTAGCCAAAGAGATCTGAACTCTGTCTCAACTGTCACTGCTTTCCAATAAAAATAAATCACGACTGTTTAATCCAAACTTTAGTTATGGGAAAATGGACTCATCCTTACAGTTTCTTGTTCAGTAAGTAAAGAAACTGTATTACAAAGAATATTTAAAATACACAGACTTAATTTAGAATGGTTCTTTTTTAGACATTTATCTCTAGGAGATATGAAACTCTGTAAGAACAATCTTACAAATTAACATTTACAGTAAGAATGGTTCTTTTGTCAAATTCAACACAATAGCATCAGTTGGTCAGTTCCTTTAAATAATATTCAGAAAAGCAATTTCTGAATCTTCAAAAGAGTAATCTAAATAATGATGACTTAGTCTACAGACACATTTTAATTTTACTTTGTATTCTCCAAACTGTGTTCCTTTCCACAACAGAAAATATAAACTGGCATACCTAAAAAAACACAAATGAAGGAAACAAGACATTCTATTCTGTGATTAAGTACATCTGGGAGAGGATGGATTCCCTGCTCCTTTTGAAGGGCACAACACACACTGGCTATTTAAAACCCTAATAATATTAAACATTTTGTCCTGCTTTCCATCTTACTGCATTTTAGCCAAGTTCCAGATGCTACTCTGAATCCATCCTGACTTCCCTGGGTAGATGACCTCACTATGCTTCCTGGAACCTTACCTTTTCACAGCCCTATGCCACTAGAGAAAGACAGAAACAGGCTGGGAGTATAAATAGAACTGCCCATGTCCAACAGAAAAGTCAGAACTCCCACCCACCTTCCGTACCCCAAAAATAATTTTGGTCCATACTCCCAAAGGGATAAACAATAGGAAAACAATTGGGAGTTTTCCAATGATGGAGATGGGACACTCTGGTGGTGGTAACTGTATGGAATTATATCCCTTGCATGTTGTAAATCACTAATAAAAAAATAAAACATTAAATTTTTAAAGTAAAAAATAAATAAATAAAAACCCTAATAAGTCCTAAATTACAAAAACTTCTAACCATTCAACCTCATTGCTTTCAGAAAAGTTTTCCTAATTCCCTTATTAGTATCCTGAGCAAATGCAGCACAGTAAAGGAGAATATTAATATACAATAGATCTCCTTAGAGTGTAACTTACATAGTACACAAAGAGTTCTCTTCCCAGTTGAAACAAAACTAACCTCATCTTGGCCCATGAGAGTGGATGGAATATATTTACAAATACTAAATGTAGAAACAATGTCAAATTGCAACCATGATGAAGATTTCCTTGGAACAACAAAAATATGAAAGTGCACTACAATCTCTAGTTATATTTATGTGGTTGGGTCATTTAAAAGAAACAATGTTTAACTTAAAAGAAACAATGTTTAACTCAATATAACTTTAAATGACCCAGTTCTAAACAAAGCATACCACATTTATAAATAGTCAAAATGCATTATTATTCAAAATGCTAACCCTCACGAAAAGCCAGAGATGTCTGCCCACTACAGAAAAGAAACAGAGTCATAAGAGGTATTTCAAAATCTTCTTCCAATGTTAGTAAATGTGTGTGTGTGTGTGTGTGTGTGTGTGTGTGTATTCATTTAAAATAAGCTGGGATTAGATTTGGAAGAATGGAAATTTCTTTTAAATGTTCTCCACAATGTTTTTCAATAAAAATTCTTGAAATATTGGGCTGTTGTAAAAGTCATGATGCATTTTTTCATAGAAAAACACAGAAAAAGGGAGTCTGGCATTAGCGCAGCGGGTTAAGCGCACTGGCGCGAAGAAGCGCAAGGACCAGTTCAAGGATCCCACTAGAAGACCCGGCTCCCCACCTGCAGGGGAGTCACTTCACAGAGGTGAAACAGGTCTGCAGGTGTCTGTCTTTCTCTCCCCCTCTTTATCTCCCCCTCCCCTCTCCACTTCTCTCTGTCCTAACAACGACATCAATAACAAAAACAACAATAAAAAACAAGGGCAACAAAAGGGAAAAGAAAAAGAAAAACACAGAAAAATATGATAACTTTTCCAATAACCCAGTATTTTCACTGTTAAAATTTTCAGTTTGTGCATTGTAACATAGGCACTCAACCCAGGTGCGCCACCACCCAGCCCCAGCCTAAAACTTTCAATTAGAAAACTTAAGCTTACCTGGAAGAATGGCTCAGTAATAGAGCGGGTGCCTTACATGTAGACTCTAGGCTTTGATCTTGATCCCTGGCACCATGTACAAACAAGGATGAAAAACAAACAGAACATCACAAATGGCAGAGCAAGAGTAGTGTGGCTTTTCTCTCATCAAGGAGAGAGGCGAGCTTTCAGTTCCTTTAATACAATGATGGAACTTATTTGGGGGTCTAAGTGTTTTGCAGATACCTGTCTTGGTGAGATGAGAAATTGTTCCCGTGTGCCAACAACTGTACTGTAATCCATTAACCTCTCAATAAAAAAAGAGAGAAAGAGAGGGAGAGAGAGGGGAAACTTCTGGAGGTGTGGCTATGTATTTGGAGCCGTTCTAGATTGTTCTCTTAATAAACTAAAACAACAACAAAAAAAATCACCTGAAAACTCAACAAAATACAACCTGGATTTCTTCAGAAATTCACTAAGCCACAGCCACCAAGTTTCAGCTACTATGATTCCATCCTGACTTCCCTGGGTAGATGACCTAACTAACCAATGTGTCCAGGAACATCACCTCTCCAGAGCCATATCCCCCTAGGAAAAGAAAAGATAAAAACGGGCTATGGATTGACCTGTCTAAGCCCATGTCCAGTGGAGAAGTAATTACAGAAGCCAGACTTCTACCTTCTGTACCCCATAAAAAATTTTGGTCCATACTCCCACAGGGGTAAATGTTAGGTGAAGATAACCAGAGGGCTCTGAACTCCAGTTCTATCAGGACCCAGAAGGAAAAAAAAGGGGATGGGGGGAAGAACACTCAGAAATAATAGGTGTAACTTAGAAAGGAAGGGAAGGCAGGACCACAGAAAAAATGGGCAAATATATATAAATATAGATAGATAGTTATAAAAATAATGTCGGGAGTTGGGCAGTAGCGCAGCGGGTTAAACGCAGGTGGCGCAAAGTGCAGGGACCGGCCTAAGGATCCCAGTTCAAGCCCCCGGCTTCCCACATGAAGGGGGTTCGCTTCACAGGCAGTGAAGTAGGTGTCTATCCTTCTCTCCTCCTCTCTGTCTTCCCCATCTCTCTCCATTTCTCTCTGTCCAGTGCAACAATGAGGACATCAACAACAATAGCTACAACAACAATAAAAACAAGGGCAACAAAAAGGAAATAAATAAATAAATATAAACAAATATTTTTTTAAAAAATAGTCAATCCTTATCTGTTATCTTGGGATAACTAATGCAGTTTTCTTTTTTATATAAATTTTTCTATTACCTTTATTTTATTTACTGGATAGAGATAGCCAGAAATTGAGAAGGAAGGGGGTGATAGAGAGGGAGAGGCAGAGAGACACCTGCAACACTGCTTCACCACATGCAAAGTATTCCCCCTGAAGGTGGGGACTGGGGGCTTGAACCTGGGTCCTTGTGCACTATAGCATGTGTGCTCAACCAGGTGCACCACCACTCAGCCCCTCTAATGCAGTTTTCAATGGAGGGAATGGGGACACAGAACTCTGGTGGTGAGAAAGGTATGGAATTATACCCCTGTTATCTTATAATTTTGTAAATCAATATTAAATCATTAATAAAAAAGTAAAAAATCAATTTTACTTGTAAAATTAGTATAAGTGATTTTTATCTAAGTAGTGTAATGATTTTTATCTATAACTATGTAAATGAGTTTTTTTTCTTGTAAAGATACATGTTTCTGTAATTAAACTCTCACTGGAACTAAAAAAAGAAAAGAACTTATGAATAATCTGGAATAAATGAATTAATCAAAAAAAAACTTAAAACATTAACTATTCAAGGACTGCCAACTTCTATCCTTTTCAATTTTCTATAAAAGTTAGATATACTAAAAAAAAAAAATTAGATACACTTCTTTTAGTTTAGAATCACTAAGTATAAAAATAATATGCTAGGTACAATAGGTAGAGAAACAATGCTTCAATGGTTATTCCGCTGCTGTGTGATAGGAAGATACAGCAGAAAGACCACCTGCTCACTGTGGCCTGCGTGGATTCTCAATTCTGCCTGGCAACATTGCTGGGTGTCCTAGGCTTACTTACCTCCTTGGTGCCCATATGTCATTTACAAATGAGAGGGGGTAATAACAACTACTTTATCTATAGCTGTAAGTACTTAACAGACTTAAAATATGCCAAGTATTCAAAATAGCCCTAGCATATAAGTATTCAGTAAGTGCATCCTATTAGTATCTTACTGCTTTGGCTACACTCACATCTGATTATACTTGTTGTCCCAATTTTTGTTATTCATAGTAAATTTCCGCTACAGTCAAGATTCTAAACTGTCAAGATCAGTTTTTGTCCAAACTCTTGACAGATACTTGCCTTCCAATTGGCCATTTCTTTTTATTCATCACAAAATGAACACTTAAAGTCTCTCTATGCTTCAGACTGAACAATCTCTTCAGGCAATTAATTCATTCCGCTATATTCATCAAATACCCATCACATGTTGAGCACTGTCTGGTACTAGAAATATACAGAGAAGAAACATAACCACACTCTAAACTCCTATTTATCTAAAAGGAAAGTTAAAAAAAAAATTTCATCCATCTAAAAATATAAATATCTACAGGTACCAGGAGACAGCATCCCCATCAGAAACCTTAGGATGGGTGAGTTCCTGGTCCAAACCACATGGATAGCACCAGGAAGCATTCCATGAATAGTGGGGTAGTGTCATACTGTTTCTCTTCTATCTTCCCCTCCCCTAATTTATTGTTTTTCTTTTAATAAAGACAAAGAGAGAAACAGAGAGGAAAAGGGATACAGAGAGATGGAGAAACAAAGAGATACCTGTAGCACTGCTTCACCACTCGTGCAGCTTCTCCCCACAAATGGGGACTAAGGGCTTGAACCCAGGGTCCTAGCACATGGTAACGTGCTCTCTATCAGATGCATCACTACCCAGCCCAATTTTGTTTTTTTAATGAGAAAGAAATTTGTGTTAGAGAGACCACTCATGTACATGGCCTTGGATTAATTTCCCAGTACCATATTAAAATAAATTCTAGTAATGGGGGAGTCGGGCGGTAGCACAGCGGGTTAAGTGCACGTGGCGTGAAACCCAAGGACCACAGTAAAGAGCCTGGCTCAAGCCCCTGGCTCCCCACCTACAGGGGAGTCGCTTCACAGGCAGTGAAGCAAGTCTGCAGGTGTCTATCTCTGTCTTCCCCTCCTGTCTCCATTTCTCTCTGTCCTATCTAACAACGACATCAACAACAACAATAATAACTACAACAAGGGCAAAAAAAAAAAAAAAAAAAAACTCTAGTAATGGAAAAACATTCAAGACACAGGCAAAAAGGAAGATCTAACTGCTTCTCTGAGAGGAAAGGGTGCCAGTCAAGAAGCTAGGCAAAGAGAAGAGTGACACTGCAAGTAGAAGGGATGGTTTATATACCAGCAGACATGCAGAAATAAAGTACCCCTGGCCAATGAGAGCATTTATAAGGACTTACAAGATGCCACCCAACAGGTCTTTTAGGCGTTGCTAAATTTTATTTTTAGACTAACTTTATTCTCTAGAGGGGTCTGAATAAATTTAAACAGGAGAGTTAGTGTTTAGATTCACATTTGGAAGAGATCAACATGGAAGATAAAAACAGAAGAAACAAAAACTAGATTAGACCAAATTCTCAAATTTTATGATTTCCAAAATTAGTTTACGGGGCGCCAGGCAGTAGCACACCTGGTTAAACACACAAGTCACCACGTGCAAGGACCTGGGAATCAAGCCCCCACTCCCCACCTACCAAGAAGAAGCTTCACAACTGGTGAAGCAGGTCAGCAGGGGTCTCTCTCTTTCTCCCCTTTCTCCTTTTTTTCCCACCTCTTCTCCCCCTCAATTTTTCTCTGTTCTATCTAATAAAAAGAAAGGAAGAAATATTTTTAAACATTAGTTCACCCTTACAATAACTTTGTGAAGACTGAGCACCATTACATTCATTTAATGTTAGAAACTGAGCTTCCAACAAGATCAAAAAGCTTGACCAAGGAAGGTCAGATAAGAATGAAGAAATCATGGCTAAAATGCCCCCTTCAAAACCAGCTTTTCTCCTTTCAATGGCCCTCTCTAATCAACCCCTTGAAATTAAGTTAAAAGGAAAACTGTGCTCGTGTTACATTACAGAGTAGCAATCAATCTGACTTAGATGGGGGAAATGGCCTACCCCTGATTAATCAGATACTTACTGGTTCAAGTACCATAGTTGATACATCATGGGTAAGTTGTCCTAAACTGTGCTTTCATCTTTGCTGGCTGCTACTACAGTTTTTACTACTTTGGTGAAATACTTAAAACCTCCAAATATTGGTCACTGAACAGGCAGACTCAACAAGCAGAACTGTGAGTCTAATCTCTAAGACTCTGATATAATTTATCAATCTGCTGATAGATACAAATAAAGTCTAGGTATAAACATTTTCTTGATATGTAACAGGTTATAATGAAACTCTGGTTTACTCAGAGTAATTGGTAGATGGATGTCCTAATATTCTGTCTGGAATTTAGTCTGTATTCTATATATCACAAAAGAACTGTCATTTTTTAAAAAGAATTAGAATAATTTAAAAATTAAAAATCGTAATGAATATGGGTATTTGTGATCTTCATTTTAATAGTTAATGACAGCTAACACTGCCAGTGGGTAGGCACTCTAAGGATTTGATATCCATTAACTCAATGAACTATACTTTAGCTCATTAACTCACTGATAAACAGGACTTGTCAAGGTAAGGAGTAAAAAACAAATCTGGTAATTTAAATTTTGTTTGGTTGTTTGGCTACTGGAAAAATTAAAGTTATATTTCACCACAATAATCCATTGATGGATTTTCTTCATAGCCTCCAGATAATGTGCAATTTAATCAGCAAACCACCTCCCTCTTCCTTTTAGAGAATCATTACTCTTTCATACTTGTCAGCTCTGTCCTTACACACTGACATTTCATTAAGGGACATAATTGAAAATCTAGCTTTCAGGTAAGTCTGAGGTTCTTCCTTCCCGCCACCCTTAATTTCTCTATTTTTACCCCTGCCCCAGAGCAGCTGTAAAATATTTTCTGTCCCTGTTAGCATCTGCTTCCTCATCCTGAATTATCCTGAAGATAGTCTCCAACTATCATTCTGATTCTCTGTGTATCCCTGAAACTGAAAAGTACTACTAGTCTATTGCTTTTGTTTCCATTCTGACCTCTCTCTGCCTAACCTACCCATGTAGGCCACCTGAATACCCCCAGAAAAGTAAGATTCTTGTCCTAGTTCCTCTAGAGCTGGGTTCTACAGTGGAGTCATTCCCTACCACCCCAGTGGGGTACACTTGACAACGCCAATTTTTTTATTATTATTATCACTGTCAGACAGGTGAAGGACACTGGGAAGGACTGCTGCTAGCATCTCTCCGGACAGATTTCAAGTATACTGTTAACTATCCTATAGTGCACACGCAAAAAAAAAAAAAAAAAAAAAAAAGATTACCGAGCCCAAAATGTCAATAGCTCAAAGTTGAGTATCCTTGAATTTAGAAGATGGTCTCAGGTCATATACTACAATCTTCTACTTCTCAGAAAAAGCAAATGAACATCTAACACTTCAAATGTACTGCCACAGCAGCAAACAGAGAGATCTCCTAAGGGCTGATTTTTAGGGGAAGATTAATCAAAACATTGCTAACACTAGACTTTAATTGATAGACTGCATAGCTTTGCTACAATGAGCTGCCCAGCAGTTGCTTACAAACGACATCTTACTTTTTCCAATAGGTCATTAGCATATCGTATTTACTGGCATGCTAAACAATCTATTTGAAGCAATCCACAGTAAATTGATTTTTATTTCAAGATCAGGATTTCTTAACCTTGGCACTACTGACATTCAGGCCTGATTATTAGAGGGTGTTTGGCAGCATTTCAGTCTTCAATTCACTAGGTACCAGCAGCACTAGCTGCCCCAGTCAGGTATGACAAATGGTCCCAGATAATGACAAATGTTCAGAGGTGAGAGGACAAAAATCACTCCTATACTTCCAAGGACAACCACTGTTATAGAATTGTTTTTTAAATGCTGATTTTTTTTCCTACATCTAGTTTTTCATATATTAGATTTTTTTTTAAATGGGTAAGCGTAATAATGAAATGAACTAGTTTTTTTTTTTTTACATTAATGTAGTATTCCATCTATAATCCTACAGTGGAAAATAAGATACAGTACAACACTTCTTTAATTCTTAATCAACACAAGTGAAGATATACAAATCGTAGAAGCACTATGATAATCAAACAATACAGTGATGTCTTAGAAATTAATCTGGCCTGAAAGCATTTTTGTGTTTAGTTACTTTTTTAAATATATATTTGGTTCATATGAGATAGCTGAGAGAGAGAGCCCGGTGTACCCCTCCAGCACACGTGGCACCCAGCAGAGTCTTGGCCCCTGCAGTGCAGCCCTGACTCTACCACTATGATAATTACTAGCAAGGTTCACAAGCACTCAAGTTCTACTCTCTTCTGTATGCATGATAGAACAGTTATCTCCTTTAATGGACTCAAGACCAACCAACTTGGTCTGGACAATGAAATGTCAACAGAAGTACAAATGTGTCAGATTTAAGTGTAATGTAACAACTAGTTGTGTGGCATTAAACAAGTTGCTGAACCTCTCTGTGTCTATGTCCTTATCAGTAAAATGGAGATAGTGAATACCTCATAGTGCTGTGAGAATTAATTAAGACATGGGAAGCATCCAGAATATTGCCTGACACATAGTAAGAATCCAATAGTGGCCCTACATACTCCCATACAAACTAACTTGTGCTAATCACTGTGGTTTACTACATGGCATGTAAGTTCATATAGTTTCCCAGTGTGTTTCATTATTCTAATAATAAAATGCTAAATATCTAGTAAGTAATTAACTGAAAGGGGGAAAAACTGAATAATAAAACTCAAGATCAACTCTGCTACAAAATGACAAAAAAGAAGTTGGAAGATGGCTCACCCATTAGAACATGTACCTTGCTATGTCTGATGGTGGAGCGGTGTTGTGGTATCATTCCTCTCTGTCTGCCTCCCTCCCTCTTTCTCTCTCTCTTTTCTCTACTTCCTTCTCCTTCTTTCCGTTTATTTTATTTTATTTAGGATAGAAACAGAGAAATTGAGAGGCAAGGGGAAAATAAAAAAGGCAGAGAGAAAGAGAGATAGCTGCACCCTGCTTACCTACTTACCACTTATGGAGCTTCTCCCCTGCAGGTGGGGACCAGGGGCTTGAACTAGGGTCTTTGTGTACTGTAACATGTGTGCTCTACTAAGTGTGCCACCACCCTGCCCCCTTCCCTTTCTTAAAAAAGAAAGTAAAAAATTGGCTTGGGGAGGTCACATAGCCGTATCGTGACTATATTAGGTCTTGAATTCAATCCCAGGTACTACATTTTTAAAAAGGACAGAAAGAGAAAGCAGGAGAGATAATTATATTTAGTCAATCCTACTTTTGCTTCAACGTTATCCTCTGCCAATAACACATCTATAAACAAACACAACTTCCCCCCCTCCCTCCTCCCCTACTCTCTTTCTCTCGTCAATGAACAGACTTCATTTGCCGACCAACTAGAGATTCATCAGAAGGAGCCAAAATGTTGTGCCAACTGGCTATGTGACATGCACAGCAATGTCTACTAACGAATCAGCACCTGATGTCTCCTAGCCGGGAGTAGGATAAAGGAGTGGCATGATGTGGAAAAGAAACTCAGAATGTCTCTGTATTCTCATAGTGAAGATGATTTGATTAGGGACAGAACTGTGCTTAGAATCATGGAACATTTTTAAAAGCATAGGGATTCTTACCAGGTACTCATTTACTTACTTCAGAAAGAAGTAAAGACTAATTTCACGAGAAGAAATGCTGTAATGTGCTCATAAGGTGGTTATCCAGACTAGAGATTGACATACTATAAATACATAGTTATCAAGTCTTTTTTATTAATGATTTAATATTGATTTATACAATTATAAGATAATAGGGGTATCATTCCATACTGTTCCCACCACCAGAGTTCTGTGTCCCACCCCCTACATTGGAAACTGTGGTAGTTTTCCGAAGGTCACAGATATGGACTGACTTTATAACTATCTATTTACATCTGAGGAGCTCCAACCCCTTCCTGATTGTCCCTAAATCTAGCTCTGTGCTTTTCAGTCATCTCCCATTTTCACCTGTGTAAAAGAATGACACTCCTAAGAGACAGAGGTTGATTTGAATTAGTATGTTCTGACCACTAACCAGAGGTATGAATGGCTATAAACTATTTTGCCCTTCATGCAAAAGCTGATTAACAAAGTCTGACTTTCTGTGGCACTGGGCAAAGGGCCCTCTTCAGCTTCACCAGCACATAATGCTGACCTGTCCTAACAGAGCCTGCAAGGTAGAGAGACTAAGAAGTATGAACTGCTGTCTGTTAGGATAAAAGAAAATTTCCAATATAAGCCTTGACAGCCCAGATTAGAGGAAGTTATGCAAAGAAAAATAAGTTAGAAGACAAAGAGAGACAAACAACAGATGACCCCATTTACATAAGAGATGTAAGTTAAAAAGCAAAGGAATCAACAAAGTCAAGCAAAAGCAAGCCTGCAGTCTCCAACTGCAGAATAGCGGTTACCAAAGGTAGAGGGGGGTTAAAGGCTTGTGGAGGAGAGGTATTGGCATCTTGGTCATGGGTAAGGTGTGGTGATACACATGTTGAAGAGATTTGAAAGTGTGACTGGGGGAGGGGGGAGATCACTAGATCTTTTTAGCTCTAGATTCCATGACATAGGATAGGCATGGTGGTAAGTGGATCAAGAAACAATTATTTAAATAAAAGTATATCCAACAAGAAAAAGAGAATGCATGCAGGCAAATGAACTTCAAGAAACCCCAAACATCTCAAGTTTAATACTACCATCAACCTTGAACCAGGCAAGATACAACAACCATAAATAATTCTCCGGTCCTCAGCACCCATTCCCCCAAACATAAAAATGGTTTAAAGGAAAAAAAAAAAAAAAGGCCATACACTATGACCACCACCACCATCCCCAAAGGAAAGGGGTTTGCTCCAACCTCCAAAAAAAGGGTTTGCAGCTAGAACAAGGAAGAAGGGAACCTATAGGGGATCTGGTGAGTAGCTATGTAGCCTCTTAAGCCTATCTTCTATCATCCATGATTGGTCAGTTCAAATCTGCATGGGCTGGCCCCATCCTCATGATTTGCTCAGATTAAAAGGGGCATCACTGCATCAGGTCAGAAGTCAAGTCAGTGTCTGCCATGTTGTATCCTAATTAAGTCATTGTGCCTTGGCCTCTATATTGGTCTGTCACATGGTCTCTCTTATCAGTATCATATTCCTTCAACTTTCTCCTACATTACCTATGATTCTGCCTCCTGTCACTTCAGAAACAGCTCCCCTAACCTTTTTCATCCTATTTGATTTCTCAGGCTTCCTATTACTTTCACACATAAAAAACAACAGGCGAGAATTTCCAAGCTAACTATTTTTCCTCCGGTGCCCTTGCCTTTCAGGTGCCCTTGCCTTTCAGGCAGTCTCAAAAACGACAGCTTCATTACTTGGCACCATTCTCAGTCTCTTCTCAGCTACTAGAACATATGAGATACGGCTGGTTCATTTAAGCAATGTTTCATCAATCTCCTTTTTACAAATAATACTTTACTAAATTTTTAGTATCTCTAGTATTTTTTAAGTATTTTATTTATTTACTCATAGAGACAGAGAAATTACAGGGGAAGGGGGAGTCAAGAGGGAGAGAGAAAGACAGACACCTGTAGCTCTGCTTCACCAATAGTGAAACTTGACCCCCCCACCCCCACCCCTCCTGGCCCTTATAGGTGGGGACTAGGAGCTTGAACCAAGATGCTTATGCATAGTCATATATGCACTCAACCAGGTGCATGTATGACCAGCTGCCACCACCTCACCCCCATCAATTTCTTTTCTTACTTTCACTTCAATGTGAAAATTTTGCCTTCTCACAACCACTCTTTGGCTAAGATTGTTCCAATAAAAAAAGGTTGTAAGTCTGCTTCCTGCTTTGTATAAAGAATATTTTATTGCTAAATCATATCTTCATTAAACCATGAAGGATATAAAGCAAGGCAAGGGCATAAATGAAATATATACAAAAAAAGAGCTGATGTTCAAGAAGTCAAGTATAGAAGGAAATAATGAAGTGAGCTGTGAACTACGAGTGCTCAGAAAACAAAACAGATACCTGTAAGATCAGCCTTGAAACTAGTTACTGTTAGTCAGTCAGTGTATGTGTGTTTTATTAAAATAACTTCAAATTTTTTTCCAAGGAAATTAAAAAAGTTATAGCTTAAGGTTTAAGACATTTAGGGAGTTGGGTGGTAGCGCAGTGGGTTAAGTGCACATGCCACAAAGCGCAAGGACCAGCACAAGGTTTAAGACATTTAGTCATTGCAGTGTTAGCGAAATCCATCTAATTCTTAGACATTTCTGTATAATAAAGTGAGTATAATGTTTCGGAGAAATCTTCAGAATAGCTGCAGTTAATTAATAACAACACAGAATCTATCACTGAAAACATTTTCCTTAAGAACTAAGACCTACAAAGCACAAATTCTCAAAGTGGATACTGAAACATCTTAAAGCATCTAAGAGATTTCAAATCTAAGGTAATCAACTGTTTTAAAATCAATCAAAACTTCTCAAAGTGACATAATAAACTCTGTTTCATTTAATTACATAGGAGAGTGGCTACATTGTATTAACTTACCTTGTTAAGCTGCTTTAACCATTACCTGATTTATACCACTTGTATACAAGTCCCTTAGTCAGTACAATGATCCATGTGTTTAAAGACCTAACTGAACCTCATCCAAGCCTAGTCCTTCCTGCAGGGGATCTTCTTGAAAGAAGTGAAATCTTCTTAAAACTTTTATTAAGGGCTAACAAATTTAAAGCTCCTCAAATCTATGTGAAATGAACCTAACTTTAAACATTACAAATAATACTGAAAATACAAGCTAAATGCTATTTCGATGGAACTTGAGCAGATTTTTTTTAACAGATTCACCCTCTAGCAGACAGGCTGTGAATTATACCCCCAAATTCTTTCTTTTTATTTATCTATTAAAAGAGATAACTAGAAAGTGAGAAAGAGATCAAAGTTCCACTTAGCTCCGGCATATGTATTATCAAGAATAAATCTGAGGGCCTCAGGCACCAAATTCTAGACTCTACTACTGAGATATTTTCCCAGTCCTACAGTAACCCCTATGCTATATAGGGTTGTTTGGAGGTTCTATTTATATTTGAAATCATTGTCCCCTCCTAAATGAAAAGCCTCAGGGTTAGGAAAGGACTAGTAACCATCTGAGCAATTAAAATGTTCTATTGGCACTGCCCCACCACCAACAAAAACACACAGAGCTCCACCTGGACAGACACTGAAAAAAAACAGCATGACCTGGACTAGGGCCCAAGTTCAGCTGCCCAAGAAATTGCAGCCAAAACAAAAAGGAGACTGTGGCTACCTTTCCAAAAGGAAAAAAAAAAAGCAAAAGCACCAAGACTGAGATCTTTCAGAAATGTCATCTGGACAACTTGACGGAAGAGGATGGTTACTTTCTGATGCCTGGAAAAGTCAATGTGAGTTACTCTGGCCCCAGGAAGGTCCCTAAGTCTGTCAATTAAGTCATCAAATGGCAGAAAAGAATGTGTCAAAAAAAATAACTAAAAAAGAAAAAAAGAGAACTTAAAGTTCAGTTTCAGGTCATATATTTTTTAAATAAAATATACAAAACAACATAGTCTCTATACTGAAAGTATAAGGAGGGTCATTTAGTGGGAAAAGAGGGATTTGATTCTTAATCAAATTATCCTTAACTCAGAATACATTTTTATAGAAGAATAAAAGTTATAGTGACAAGTGATTTTCTTTGTTCCCGAAGGAGAAATACTCTGCCTATAATTTATTTCAGTCACTAATCTGATTTAATCAGAAACATAAAGCTGCATTCCATGATAACATTACTCCCCTCACTCATGCAGTGGTCCAAGTTCTAGCATCTACATAATCTTTTTCTACCAGGTAGCATATTTAGGATAAAATGCCACTTTCAAAATTATACCCAGAGGAAAGAGAGATATGGAACGTTAAATTATGTCTTAATAGCTAAGGTTTACACTCATTCAAAATACAGATTCCCTGTGTCCCAGCCTCAAGAAACCAAATCAGTATTAGGTAATATTAAGAAACACCATTTTTTTGTCTTTATTTTCAGATCTACATTTTTAATAAATTCCCTGCTGTGCTTGATACCAGTGGTCTTGGAAAACAGCACTGCAAAGACGATCACTCATCCTCATTAAAGCTGTCCAGTCTTTAAGCCCCTTCTCCCAAATCTATGATTTTTATTCTCATTTGATACTTTATAATCATTTCCTAGATTGTTGCTTCAAGCAAAATCTCTGAGTGGCATTTTCACTATGACTACAGAATTACAATCACACCAAAAGACAAGGCAGAGGTGAGTAAGAAAAAGATATAAAGCTCACTTGCTCTAAGAAATCATTTAAAATCAACATGGGATGTTTATCATTCTAGGTTAATTCTTTGGTTTTAAACAATAGTTTGGGCCCTCCTCTACTATCTACATTCTCCAGTTACTTCATTCCAGCTTCAAAGTGAGATGAGGACTGAAATTTCAATCAGTCTCCACAGCCTCTTTCACTAGGTTCTTGTTAGTCTTGCTTTCCTTCATTGTGTTTGCTAATGTGAACTCTTTATAATCAGAATTTCATTACTTTCCAAAAGATCTTCTGGAATCTTCTGGAAATTCCCACCCAACCAAAATGTAATTTTTTGCACTGACTATAGTAAACTTATATTTTTAAATCACAAATTCAGATTTTTCACTTGCAGACATGGCAAGCTACCATGGTGTTGCCAAAGTCAATATGTTAAGTCTGTCTCTAGGGCAACAGACTAAAGAGTAGTAAATGACGTTTTTGAACTGCATTCCTGTTCATTTCTGATTTAGCAACAGGCCTCTACATGCTCCTATTATGTGTTGGCCATCCCTCTGTCAGATCTTGAAATTACATGGAGTAACTTTCAGGTTGTTTTACATTGTGTTTTTTTTTTTAAGACACTTCCATTTTTTCTTGCTAATTCCACACCTACTGTATTTTTCTAATCTTCACTATCAACTTATTATATGGCTTCCCTTTGCAGGCATACACATATCTCACAACATTCAAATCCTATTCGATATGAATTGAGAACTGTAACTATTCAGTGGCCTAATTAGAAATCAACAAAGCCCTCCACACAATGGATCAGCACAGATTCAGTAAGTACTTCCTGCTGCTTTTGTAAAAGTGCTTCCTAGTTTTGGGGTTGTTTTTTTTTTCCCCCTTTTGTTGCCCTTGTTGTTTATCATCTTTGTCGCTGTTGTTGTTGTTGTTGTTGTTGTTGGATAGGACAGAGAGAAATAGAGAGAGGAGGGGAAGACAGAGGGGGGAAAAGAAAGACAGACACTTGCAGACCTGCTTCCCCAGCTGTGAAGCTAACCCCCTGCAGGTGGCATGCCAGGAGCTTCAACAACCAGGATGAGCTTTCCATGTGTGCTTAACCCACTGAGCCACTGCTCTGCTCTCCCTAGGTTGTGTTTTTTTTTTTTAGAGTCACTATATAGACTATCTCTTTCCACCCCATTCTATAGTTTTACAATACGTCTTTCTTATTATGAACTCAAGATTATACTATGCCACCAATGCTAGAATGTCAATCTAATTCTCCCAGACCATAAGTTAGTATTCAAATTCATCTAACTATAACCTGTATGACAAAATCCAGTGTCTAAATAACCAAAAATGCGTTAGAGAAAAAAATGCATGAAAAATATCTATTTAAAATAATACATAGATCAGGGTAACCTCAAGGAACATAAAATGGGGCCAGGTAGTGGCACACTTGGTTGAGCACACATGTGACAATGCTCAAAGGCCTAGGTTCAAGCCTCTGGTTCCCATCTGCAGGAAGAAGCTTCATGAGTGGTGAAGCGGTGCTGCGGGTGTCTCTGTCTTGCTCTCTTTCTCTCTCTAGCTTCCTCTTGCCTTTCAATTTCTGTCTCTATTCAGTAAGTAATAAGTAAATAAAATATTTAATAGTTTGTCACTTCTGAACAAATCTACTTAGATTCAATCTATGTCTGTGGATGAAATGCAAACTAAAGGCCCTAATGATTATGCATAGTCAAGTCCTATTGATCAATGACCCAAATATTTAAGTGTCCACATTAAGACTGGGAAAAAAGGGGGGAAAAGGGGAAAAAAAAACAGCAAGGAAGGTAACTTTTGCCAAGCATGAGATTTAGATTAGAAGACAGCCTCTCGAGCCCCCCACCTGCAGGGGAGTCGCTTCACAAACTGTGAAGCAGGTCTGCAGGTGTCTTTCACTCCCCTCTCTGTCTTTCCCTCCTCTCTCCATTTCTCCCTGTCCTATCCAACAACAATGACATCAATAACCACAGCAATGTTAAACAACAAGGGCAACAAAAGGGAAAAATAAAAGAAGAAGAAGAAGAAGAAGAAGAAGAAGAAGAAGAAGAAGAAGAAGAAGAAGAAGAAGAAGAAGGAGAAGAAGACAGCCTCTACCATACTAGAGGAAACTTTAATGTAATGATGTCTTTCTCTCTCTCTCTCTCTCTCTCTCTCTCTCTCTGTCTCTCTCTCTCTGTGTGTCTCTCTCTATACATCTGGAAAAGCAGGTCAGTGCTAGGAAGCCCGGGTGACAAATCCCATGACCATGTTTTAAATCTCCACCCGACTGTCCATTGTTCATGTGAACCCACTATATTTTAATAGCCACAGATGAAGTAAGCTTATGTTCTTCTAGCAAAATTAGAAAGAGAAAAATCAGAAACCAAAAGTTCAACTAGTCCAGCATCATCAGTTTTCAATCGTTTAGCTCTTACTTCTGACTACATGGAGGAAACTACAAACTCCAGCTACCAGTACAACAGTGATAATGACTCTGATTCTGCTACACAGATTACAGACAGAAACACAACTGACAGTGAGCATAGGGATACAGCTGAAAGAAAGAGGAAAATCACTGTGGTAGGTCAGTAATAAAGACTATAGTCTTAAAACTGCAGGATATCCTATAAAATGAAAATATAGTTTATAAATCATGTTGAATGCTATCGGAAGCCAAAGAAGGGCAACAGGAGAATATTTATTTATACAAGACCACCTTCGATAGATTTTTTTTTCCCAATAAAATTGAATCTACTGAAAACAATGATTATGTTAGCTTTTTAATGAAAGGCAGGGAAAACATCTCAGCTCACTCAACTGTATAAATATCAATGGCTTAAGTAAAAAAGAAAAAGTTCTGTCAGGGGTGTCATACCCATTGTAAGTTGCAGAAACTGAAGGCTCAGTGGATATGAAATGACTTCAGAAACCCATGTGGCACTTGTATCTACCTGGCCTGCAGTTGAATATTGTCAGGCTAATCATGTGTTGCTAGAAAAGGTGTTATTTCTTCAAACTTTGCCCTGAAACTCAAATTATTTCACCACATTCAGAACAGAGTTCAGCTATAGTTTACTCCAAATTGGAACATGAGAAAGTGTGTTCCAAAAATAAGATTTACAAGGGGGTAGGCAGGGAAGATAAGTGAGCTAAAGAACATAAATTTTCCCCAGCCTATCTTAATCGTTCTGCCTAGGTGCATTGTGTTGTATCTTCACTGAAGTATCAAACTTTGAGCTGGGGAGTAAATGCAATCCTAGCTCATCTGCATTCTGTCACTTTGTTCTGCTCCATAGACATTGATGAGGTCATGCTTAATGGACAAAAAATTCACTATGTGCCTAAAGGAGAAAGTAGAAAGATAGGCAGGCCTGAGGGTGTGATTATGTATTTAAGCATGCAACTGTATTTTAAACATAATTAGGCTAATTGCCTCCCAATCTTAGTTGATGCATCTGCACATGCAATTAATTAGAACTGATCTTAGAAGCCCTGTTTGGAATCCTTTGTTCCTCGCTTCCTACAAATTGAATTACCAAGAAACAAATTTAATTTTTCAACTTTATTTTAAGAGAGACACAAACTTGCATTAGTTGGGTCTGATCCACAAATGCAAGTCATTTTAACTAGCAATTATTTTACTCTGAAGCTAAAAGCCAATTCAAAATGTTCCATCTATAAAATAAGTCTATGGTGAATATGATAATTTTGCAAGAATGTAATAGAAAAACTTAAATAATCTTCATAGCTCTTCATCTAAATAAGAAAGGTGGAAGCAGATAGTTACATTTTCCTGGAAAATTAAAGAGGTATGTTACTAAAACCACCTTTTACCATGCACTTGCTCTCCACTGGTTTTCATGCCATAAATTTAATGCAATTTAGGAATTAGAAAAGAACATTAAGAGCTATTTATACAGAGTAAGACATGACTGGGACAAGGTGATGACTGAAGACAACGATCGTTAAGACAGTGAAACTAAAGATGGGGCCAGAAAGAGGTAGAATGGAGAAACAAGAAAAGACAAAAGTTAAAATGTGGGCAGTGGGGAACAAGTTTGATAGATTCAGACAAGGATTGCAGCAGGTGAAGAGGTAGTCAAACTGGTTTAAGAATCTTCTCTCAAATAAATATTTGCTGAGTGAATGAATGTACGGTGGACAGCACCCACTGAAATCTTAGAGCTGTGTGCCTCATCCAGGGAACAGGGATCAGCCTGTAATAAGTGACGGAAGCCACAGAACTAACTGCACCTGCAGAGCTGGTAATGTGAGGCAAGTCTGGAGGTAGGAGCTGGAAATTGGAAAAAAAGGCAGTTGAGCACAATCAGGATCACCACAATCTGTATCTGTAGTCTAGCCTTGAATTCATGAAGAAAGTGGAGGTCCAGGTTGGAGGTCAGTGAAGAACATAGTATACGTGTTTGTGTGGTGGTGGTGGTGGTGGTGGTGGGTAGCAAGGGGCTCTCCCATGCTCTTATTATCTGGTGTAAAAAGTATGAGTATTGAAGTACACCAGTGCTGTTAATTATAAAAGATATATTTTCATCTCTGAGAGCTAAAAACAGAGATATGGCTATGGTTTAAAATCATAATGGTTATGAAAAAAGACTTTCATTGCCAAGGCACCAAAGTCTCATATTCACTCCCCAGCATCATCATAAACCAGAGGTAAGCAGCAAGGAGAGGGAAAGGGAGAGGGAGGGGGAGGGGGGAGGGGAGGGGGAAGGGGAGGGGGAGGAGGAGAGGGAGAGGAAAAGAGGGAGAGGGGGAGAGAGAGAGGGAGAGGAAAAGAGGGAGAGGGGGAGAGAGAGAGGGAGAGAGAGAGGAAGGAGAGGGAGAGAAGGAGAGGGAGAGAAGGAGAGGGAGAGAGAGAGAGGGAGAGGGAGAGAGAGAGAGAGAGGAGGAGGAGGAGGAAAAAAATCAACAGGAATCCATGTGTAAGAGAGGGCACAATCTCAGAGGAGCGGAGTAAGAGAATAGTATTACCATCTGAAGACACAAAAGAGGTTTGGAGCTTGTGATCTGAGTCATAAAGTAACCTAACTTTTCTGACTCTGGAGCTAACAAAAGGAACAGAAAGAGACAGTTTTACTTCTCAGAGCAGGACTGTAATAGTGCAAATGCACACACCAAGAGTCCTCCTACTTGAACTGCAATGTCTACTCTCAGAGAGCTCATAAAATGGTCCCAAATTGTATTTGGTGAGTTTCCATTAGGAGCTGGAAGGAACAGCCTATAGTTCTATGTGGAAAGCAGACCTTCAAGTATCAATGCATGGTAAAGCATAGGATTACCTCTTGATTTAAAACAATACAAAGACCCATTCCTCTGTGGCATGGACACAGGGCAACAATAGGAAAAACAAATTTTCAACAAGATTCCTTGAATCAATAAACTAGAGAAAGCATGAGCAGATTTAAGTATGGTAATTGGTGAAACATGTGGCTGCAGTCATGTTTATTAGTTCCTACACAGGGAAATGTAAGTGAATTTTACATGTAATATATACAGCCTAGATTAGATTAGAAAAGGGAAACTCACTTTTGACATTAATCAAAAGGCTCAGGACACTCAACAGGATCGACCATCAACTTAGTTGTATTACTTTGCAAAGGGAAAAAAAAAAAGGTATTTGTGTAGGCTAATTTGAATCTACACTATATCAGATGAGGAAATATGTTCAAGTCACGACACAGCCAAGATTAATAGGTGTTTCCACCCACTCCTTAAACAGTTTTAGGTACAGAAAACAATGTTACTTCTCATCCCAAGGATATGTTAGGCAAAGGAGCTTGCAGAAATATATGAAAAAGACAGTGTTCTTTTCCATGCTCTCATTATCTAGTATAAAAAGTATGAGTACTGAAGCACACCAGTGCTGTCAGTCATAAAGGGTGTGTATTTGTTTCTGAAAGCTAAAAACAGAAATACCGCTAAGGTTTTAAATCATATTGCTCATCTCTTGGGTTGGGCGAAAATTCCAACTTAAATCCCCATGTTTTTCAAGGTGAAGTTAGCAGAATAAGATCAAAACACATCAAGCAACCAAAATTCATTTGCTGATTTGTTAATTTAACAGTCTTGGAGGGGGAGGGCTGGCAGTGGAGCACCCAGTAAAGTACACAGGTTACCATGCACAAGGGCTCAGATTCAAGCCCCTGGTTCTCACACATTTGATGGGGAGAAAGGGGCTTCATGAGCAGTAGAGTAGTGCTACAAGTATCTCTCTTCCTATTTCTCTGTCTCAATCAGAAAAAGAAAAATGGCAACTGAAAAAGGAGGAGAAAAAGGAAACAGTCTTATTGAAGGCCTACTACAGACTAGACAGTACTAGATAATAAAATGAAGTCCTCATAGAACTAGCTTACTTCCTACTAAGGAAGAAAGAATAAAAAAAATAAATGCATGATTTTAAAAGAATATAAATACTACAAAGAAAAAATAAAGCAAACAAACCTACAAGAATATCAGTTAAGTGAAAGGCTTTTTTGAACACAGAGGTCAGAGAAGATTCTTCTAAGGAAGTAGCAAGCATCTGAGAAGAGATTGGACTTAAGTAACAAGTCATGTTGCAATCTTAGTTAAAGCAGACCTTCCTTCCACAAGGGCAAAGAGCAGGTGCAAAGGCCCTAGCCTTGGAAGTTTAATCAATACAAGAAAATACATAAGCTTTGTAGCCTTGGGGTAGCATAGTAGCTACACCACTGAACTTGAAAAAGCACAAGGTCCTCAATTCAATCTCTAGCATTGCCCGTGCCAGAGTGAAATTCTGGATCATTCTCTCTTGTTCTCTCTCATGTTAATAAATAAGTGTTTTTTAAAGGAAATATATAGGCTTCAAAGATACAGTAGGCAAAGAAGCCTGGCCCCATCTTACTGCTTAAGGCTAGTGGACCATTATTTTATAGTAAGACAGTAGTATGCCACAAAAGCTGAAATGCAAGGAAACAACTCTAGGAGGTATCAATGGAACCCAAAGATAACTGGCAAGACAATTTCAATAGCTAGAGCTTAACTGATACGCTGATTATTTTCACCTTTTAAAGATTTTTGCAGGGGGGTGAGGAGCTTCCTCAAATTTATTTCTATCTAAAGACATACTGTATGTTCTGTATAACACACATCCCTCAGTGGCTTTATTAGCTTGGATAATTGAAGACTACTGTTTCAAATAATTTCAGGCAAGCAGCCTTAAAATCATATACAAAACAAGATGACCATCCTCCTCTTTTTTTATTATAACTACATGAAAATCCTGTGGGAGTGAATAGTCCTTTTGTCCTTAAACAGGCTATTTGAAAAACAGAAGCATACAGTCTTTTATTGTCAATTCATGGTTCACAAAGCCTCTAAGGGTGCCTTTTGTCCTTCAAAAGCTTTCAATGGACAGGTATATTTAAGCCTTATTTTACAGGCTATGAGAAATGGAATGCATTGGATGCAGTCCACATCTCCCTTTTATGAAAGAAGGAAGATATCAGCAAAGTAGAGTGATATCACCTATAAAGAATGCACTGATGACATGGAACAAAGGTGGCTTCCTTCATAAGGAAACACAATCTGTTTTAGAAAACCACTTCATTACTTTTGCATGATTTAGGGTTCACAGTCTACTAGAAACAGTTCCAGCCTTTAACGTCTATTTATTTTATTAACAGAACTGTTTGAGATATCATTCTCTGTTCAAACAGTAGGTTCATGCGTCACATCCATATATTGTTCAGTTCACCTTTGACCATGTGTTTGTGTCATATAAGTATAATTTATCAGTTGGAGGCAGTAAAGGATAGATTGTATGTCTGCAGGAGTAAGAATTCTGGTGTGTTGTCCAGAAACTCAAGAACATGTTAGATAAGGAAAGTAAAGGCAGTCCGATGTGTTAGGTTGTTCTTACTTTATGGAAGAAAAAAAAAAAAACTTTTGCATTTAAAGAACTGCTGAAGTTTTCCAGATTATAAAATTTGTTACAGCTTCCTTAAAAAAAGAAAGAAAATGTACCTACATGTTAGTTGGGCTCAGTGAAAAATTAGTAAAGTCATGGGCCCCTTGGATTATACCTAAAATTGACTTCCTATCTCCTTCCAACATGAAGACCCCAAATTTCATCTGTGATACTTTTACTTTTAGGTTCTTGATTATTAAACTTGTTCTGCTTTATATCTTAATGCTTTTCAGCCATCAACTTACAGATGCTACCATGACACCAGCATGACTTCCCTGGGCAGATGACCTCACCAATATGTCCTGGAACCTCACCTCCCCAGATTCCTACCCTATCAGGGAAAGATAGAAACAGGCTGGGGGTATGGATCGTCCATGCTCAGTGGAGAAGCAATTACAGAAGCCAGACCTTCCACCTTCTGCACCCTACAGAGATCTTTGACCCGTACTCCCAGAGAGATAAAGAATAGGAAAACTTCCAATGGAGGGGAGGGGATATGGAACTCTGGTGGTAGAAATTGGATGGAATTGTACCCCTGTTATCCCACAATCTTGTCAATCATTATTAAATTATAAATTAAAAAGATTTATTTATTTCCTTATTTTACAAGAAAGGAAGGATCAAAGCACTGCTCCAGCATATGCAACACTGTGGATCAAACCCACAGCCATGCAAGTCTACCACTGAGCTAGCTTGCCATAGCTTACTTTTCAAACACTGATTTCAAAGTCTTTTCTCTCTTTTAAAATGTAGTTTATTCATGTATTGCCTATTGAACAGACAGAAATTGGAATCAGAGAGTTAAGAAATAGAGAAAGAAAGAACTGCAGCACTTCTTCACTATTTGTGATGCTTTCCCCCTGCAGGTAGGGACTGGTGGCTTGAGCCCGGGTCCTTGTACACTGTAGCATGTATGCTCAACCAAGCATGCCTCCACCAAGAAGCAAAAATATCTCTCTCTCTCTCTCTCTCTCTCTCTCTAACACAAGCTACCAACCAACAGAACAAAGAATTGTAAGATATTATTTCTATCTTTCAAGATTACAAAATACTTTTGTTATATATTTTCCTCATGGTCAAATAGACAAGAATTTTCTTCCTTGAGTCAGCTATACATTTTCCCACTGGGTTAGCTCTTAAAATTATTTTGTGATCATTTAAAAGTTATTTTGTTGTCAATCTAAAATTGCTACTATTTTCATCCTAATGCTACAAATACATAGCTCCCAACTTTGCACATTAGATAATCTAGTCCAGGGATACCAGTAGTTAACAACATCAATGATCTTCATAAATGTCATATAATACTCAGCCAACTAGTATTTTTAAAAGTATTTTACTTTATTTTATTTTATTTTAATGAGAAAGAAAAACAGGGGGCAAGCCCAGAGCACTATTCAGCTGGTGCTGGGGACTGACCATGGAGCCTCAAGCACTAAAATCATCTTGTATAGCCATTATGCTCTCTACTCAGTCTCATGAAGTATCCAACTGCAAGTCAATTTTGGCCTCTGTGTAACTTTAACTCACTAATTCTATTCATTGGCTCCTAGTCTAGTGTGTTGAGTACCAGTGCCAAGAAATGGTCAGCTTTCAGTACAGGCACAGAGAAAAAGGTGCACTGAATGACAGATATATGAATGAGTAAAATACAACCTCTTTTTTAATACATTCTAAATGTCATATGTATTGCTGAATATAAAACAAATCAACTAAAATTCCAAACTGGCTAATAAAGTTCAGTTGCAGGGGGATGGATAGATTACTGTATCATTGCAGTTAAATAAAGGTATAGTAGCTGGGTAAGAAAAGACAGAATGGGGGGGTGGGCGTTAGCGCCGTGGGTTAAGTGCACATGGCGCAAAGCACAGGGACCAGCATAAGGATTCCCGGTTTGAGCCCCCAGCTCCCCACCTGCAGGGGGGGTTGCCTCACAAGCAGTGAAGCAGGTCTGCAGATGTCTATCTTTCTCTCCCCCTCTCTGTCTTCCCCTCCTCTCTCCATTTCTCTCTGTCCTATCCAGCAATGACAGCAATAACAACAACAAAGATAAAACAACAAAGGCAGCAAAAGGGAAAAAAATAGCCTCCAGGAGCAGTGGATTCATAGTGCAGGCACTGAGCCCCAGCAATAACCCTGGAGACTAAAATAAATAAATAAATAAATAAATAAATAAATAAATAAATCTTAAAAGAAAAAACAGGATTGGATGGGGGTAGATAGATAGCATAATGGCTATGCAAAGAAACTCTCATGCCTGAGGCTCCAAGGTCCCAGGTTCAATCCCCCACACCAACATAAACCAGAGCTGAGCAATGCTCTGGTTAAAAAAAAAAGTTAAAGAAAGAAAAAACAGGATGATCACCTCTGCCCAGATACTACCCTGCTGCTACCACTAAACTGGAAGAAGAGAAAATGCCAGCAAAGGCTGAGAAATTTACATGTCAGGTTAATGTGGAAAATAAACTTGCCTCTCAGTCCTGAAAATAAAGCAAGCTAAGATCACAAAGAAGAAACTTAAACAGAGCAACACACGTGAATTTACATAATAAATATTAATAGAGCATTCCCACTTCATCCTCACAAAGCTCTTCATTCATAGCATACCTAGAAACCACAGCATGACATAGTTCTAAAGTTATCAAGCCCTCCTAACATGTTGCTCCTCGAGATATGCCATTCTCTTTCATCTATAATGAAATGTTAGGTGGATTTAGCATTACTTATTTGTAGCTAAGTCTCCTACAAGAGGTAATGACAACTCAAGGTATTTCCATGCATTATGGTTAAATATTTGATACACTAACGATCACACAGAATCAGTCTTGCAGGTGTCTGAACTAGAGAGCCAGGGGCCCTTGTCATGTTTCCTATCATAGCTGGCAGGCTTATGATTCGTGAGCTGGAAGAGTCCCTTGGGGCTAATTTATTCTTCTAACTGCCCTCTTCTTTCCCCTTTCTGCTTCATTATCAAGAATTTTAATTTAATTTTGAATGTGCATGTTGCCTCTCCTGGGATTTAGAATGTGGAGGTGTTGTTGCTCACCACATCATTACCTGTGGTTAGTACCATCCACAGGCTTTCCTACCTAGAATTACTCAGTCTGTAGACAATCTACATCAAAACAGAGGCCTGGGGTACACAGAACATTTCATTCCAACTACAACTGCCAGCAGAGAAATCGCAAGGTATTTGGCAAAGCTCAACATGTCTGTTTGATAGCTAATTTCTATGAGATCTATTTCATTTTTCTCTGTGTCAGAGTGATAGTATGCCTGGGGGATAGGAGACAACACATCACATATTTTAACTTTTATATGGCTTTTTGATTCAGTTCAGTAGAAGATACTTTCCAATAAACCAGGAAAATAGAATTTCTAGACCACCAGGGTGGGTGCAACAGAAATGCTTTAAGGCCACCCTCAAGAGAACTATTACTCAAGATCCAATTACAACCAAATTGCACAAGGTTGTATCCAGTTTTAGGTAGTACTTTTATTACTGACTTAAATAACTGAGAAATGGATGTGATTAAGTACAACAAAAATGTATGTGTGGTTAGGCAATCTCTCTAATGAAGATATGCATTTATCCAAATAGGCTTTGGTATTCTGAAATGTCACCACATTTATCAACCCTTTCCAGACACAATTATTGAACTGAACATCTACTACTTTGTCAACAGTAAAGAATAGAAAAGAGGTATTAAATAGAGTTCCTACTCTTATGTAACTCATAACTTGAGAGGACTAAAGTGCAGGACAGGCCAATAACAAATTGGGGCAGAGGATCCAAAAAAGTGTAATAAACAAGTTCTATGTGTGATTAAGACCAAGTATACACATAGTTAGACATGTCTACCACTAAATTACAATGATCTACTTGCAATTTATAAGAAGTAGCATTTTAGTGGGGGATTAGGTAAAAGCGGCAAAGGTCAATTTTAGAGTGGTGGAGGGAAACTAGACATTTGATGGTGATTAGAATGTAGTTTATCCACAAAGCAGAGCTTGACTGAGTTTGGAGTATTGCACCAAAGTTAAAAAAAAAAACAAAAAAAACCTGGGGAGACTGGGGGGTGGGTGGGAAAGGTGGACTTTCAGCTCTACTGT